>NC_059326.1:101913750-102260000 GCF_018350155.1 Leopardus geoffroyi
GGGATGAAAGAAAAAGAACTAAAATAATGGCAGCAGTGCCATTAGCAACTAAATACTTTCTGAAGTGTTTCTTTTTTTTAAACTTTTTAATTTTTTTTTAAATTTTATTTTTGACAGAGTGAGTGAGACAGAGTGTGAGAGGGAGAGGGCCAGAGAGAGGGAGACACAGAATCGGAAGCAGGCTCCAGGCTCTGAGCTGTCAGCACAGAGCCCAACGTGGGGCCCGAACCACAAACCGTGAGAACATGACCTGAGCTGAAGTCAGACGCCCAACCGACTGAGCCACCCAGGCGCCTCTGAAGTGTTTCTTAATAGGAATGTAAACTAAAAAAACATTTGAGTAGCCTTTGGAAATGTGATTTTAAGTACTGTGATATCGCCAACTATCGGGAAAAGCAAGAGACAATGTTTACACAGCAAAACCAAGCTGCATTCCATACATTATCTCATTGAATCCTCCTAACAGTGTAACCTATGGAAAAAACTGAAACTTACAAAGTTAAGGCCAGTAGTTCAAAGCTATTGAGGTAGTGAGTAGTAAAATCAACATAGTAACAGAGACCTCTTTGACTCTAACTTCAGTGCCTTTTGTACCACACAGATCTTCCTACTCAAATGCCTCCAGAGTACCTATTTTGTGAGAGGTAAAATGTCTAACTATAGGCCATCCTTATTTCAGAAGCATTATTACACCTTGCAAGCTCTCTGCATCACAGAGGAGGAACTACATTTCCCAGAATTCCCTTCCCTCCATGATTCCAACTTAGTGGTTTTTACATGAGAGCAAGCGAGTGGGAGATGGAAGGATGCGCATGGTTCTCCTGAAACACTGGCAACCAGAAATATGGACAGTGATGACATTCACAGCAGCTTAGCAGGGAGTTATTGAGAACCAACAGCTTTATAACTTCAGGCTGATATCAGAGATCATTCTTCTGATCTTTGCTTCTCGGGTTCTTCCAATGTAAGCCTCCAACTGTTATATTAAAACCCTTTAGGGGCACCTGGGTGGCTCAGTTGGTGAAGCATCTGAATTCGACTCAGGTCATGATCTCACAGCTCATGAGTTCAAGCCCTGAGTCGGGCTCTGTGCTGACGGCTCAGAGCCTGGAGCCTGCTTCAGATTCTGTGTCTCTCTCTTTCTCTCTCTCTCTCCCCCTCCTTGGCTCATGCTCTGTCTCTCTCTCAAAAATAAATATAAAAAAAAAACTTTTAGGGGTACCTGTGGGTTCAGTTGGTTGAGCATCTGACTCTTGATTTCGGCTCAGGTCATGATCCCAGGGTCATGGGATCGAGCCCCATGTCGAGCCTTGTGTAGAGTTCTGTGCTAAGCATGAAGCCTGCTTGGGATTCTCTCTTCCCCTCTCTCTGCCCCTCATCCTGACTCTCACTCTCTCCCCCAAAAACAACAAAAAATCCTTTATACCTGAGACACAAAGAGTAGGTTCTGAGTTCTTCACCAAATCCCGAATATGTGCATTTTGCATGTGAGATTTTTATTTCATCACAACCTCTCTTAATCTTGTACCAGATGCAAAAAAATGGAGGCATAAAAAGTTGTTGCTCTAGATCACAATCTACGACCAGGTGTTGATCCCTCATGCCTACGCTGATTCTGCTTCAACTGGAGGAATGTTTGGGGAAAAATGCGGAGGCAGCTAGGCTAAGTGAGAAACAAGGTCACAATCTCCTAGCAATATCATCAACAGTGTGTGGGTACAGAAGCATGAGATGGTGGCAAATGTACTTACCAGCCATGTACTAAAATATCAAGGGAATGAGAAAATGACAACTCTGGTTTATCCCTCAGTGACCCAAGTTGGTGCTCGAGAAAGTCATAGTTTCATTGGGCAACTGTTTAGCCCTCTGCACAAATCAGGATGAAAAATGTTGCCTCTTGTGTTAGACACTGTAAATTAGCTATTTCATTATGTTTTACTTTCATATTTTTAAAGGTCTCCCAATCATTTTTTATTGCCCTTTCAATTACAATAAACCCTTAGTGGGTAAATAATCCTTCTTCTGAAAGGTATTTATAGCAACATGTTCTTTTCTGGGCTTACCCAGACAAAACAGTGGTTTTTACTAAAAGTCCTTGGTCACTCAGTCAAATGCATCGTTCAGCCCACAGTGCTGAGTAACCGTGCAGAGAAGCCGGCCTCATACATAAGATCAATAATAACTCTAATGTACGCTGTACAGGCAAGATTGGGTACTTCCTTCATGAGAGACTAAAAGACTGTAAAAAGAATAGCGTTACTGTTAGCCAGCACTTTTATTCTTGTTTTACAAGCAATATGCAATTTAATTTGGATTTAACTTCCCCATTCAGTAATCTGTAGTTCTTTTAGAATGCCAATATGAAGGAAATGGCAAATCCGAAGAGTCTGGTAAATGTGCATTTTAAACATAAGGCAGGCGTTATTAGATCTACCATGTGTCCAATCTTTGTTCTTGGTTCATCGGGCCACGATTCATGGCAAATCATTTACCTTTATTTTATTTCAAGACTACAACTGATACGTGATGCAGCTTAGCAGTTAGAGAAAATGATTAATAGGCCTCCTTAGCTTCTGATGAATGGTTGCTAATATAAAAGTAGAGCAAAATCAACAACTACCACAGCATATACAAATAGTGATCCAGAAATGTAAGTGCAATCCTGCGCCTGTTTCTGGGAAAGAGGGCAACGATTTGATGAGAATCTGTATTTTCCTGCCTGGGGCTTCTGATTTACAAGTCAATTTCTATTCTTAATTTATTTTCTGATAAGGCAGGAGATCAGTACTATATTTTAACCAGATTGTGTCGTAGAGGTTTTTAAACCTGTTTTCTCTACATGTCTAATTTGAGGTTAATGGGTGCTTTGGTTCAACGAGGGTGTCTAATGTCTCTTGTTCCCATTTTGCAAGCCAAACGTTCGTTTGGACCACAATTTGTCAGATGATTATAATCTGCTTATATCCATTCAGGTGGCCACTGAATTGCCCGCAATCTGCACCATTCATCAACTTGCCTTCTTGGTTGTTAAGGGAACTGAAAACATCAGCTCAACTATTTTTTTCCAATCTGGTGTTTTTCATGTTTCCCCCACTTTCATCACGTTAGTTAATTTCTCTGTTTTTGCATTCACTTTTCCACTCATGGTGGAAAAATACATCGGTGTTTCATCATGACCACGATTTTTTTTTAGCTTGCATAAAAACCTAGCAGTGTCTTTTAACCTGACCTTGACAAGCAGACTACTAAAATTTTCACAGTGAGAGATGTAGGAGGGCTCCAAAAAAATAGGCTAGTTCGGTAGCATGAGAAATGAAAGTGGAATCAGTTGCCTCTTTACCAACCAAAATTATGTCCATGTATTTCCACTATCTTCATCTATATCACACTTAGTGTAAATAAATACTTAAGTAAATACTCATAATCACTCTAATATTCCTGAAGACTGTGGCTCTGTCTTCACAGATAAAACCAAGGAGAATGCTGGGCAATTATCCCACGGGTTTCATTCACAACGACAAATGTGTAGAAAATGTGGCCAAAGTCATATGGCTTTGTCCTCAATTAAAAAAAAAAAAAAAAAGCCTTTTCTTTAAATCTTTTCAATCTGTTTTTTTAATAGTAATCCAACAAATATTTAATGGGTACTTAATTTGTTACAGGTTTCTAGATATTCAAAAGATAAAAACCACCCTGAAGAAATTCTAGAAATGGGGATTCACAGAGTGAATTCAATCCCACGCCTCCTCTTCATTCCCTAGCCACTCACCAAACTGTACCACTGAACACGTGATACCTCTATGAAAAATACAGGAAGCTATATAAATTACAAAATACACTCACGAGGTCTTCAGCTAAGTGGAAAAAGTATGTACATTTTCCAAGAGAGAAAAACAGATTCAAAGTATATGGCTATCGCCTTCAAGGGAGAGGAGTCACTATACCATCCAGGTCATACATACCATACCCCGTACCAAGCTATTCCCCCCTGTATATTCCGGCAAAGACAAGAGACGCTAAAAAGCTTTGATGAAGACAAGGACAGAATATCGTGGAGGTATACAGAAGAAACCAGCTAAACAATAAGACCGTCCAAGACTCCCTGCTTCAGGAGGAATGAATGTCCTCCCTAGCAAAATCTTTTCCCTGATCAAGAGACTGGATCTCTAGGAGACAGTGGCAAGAAATAAGCTGTGGGCATTCACTTACTAAATGTTTGCTCATCATTTATGATTCATTGGACATATGTTCAATAAATATTTCCTGAGTATCTATCATGCGCCAGGCATATGGCATTTACCAAGAATCCCTTATATGCCAGGTAATGCGTAAGTATCAGGAATTCGTCTATGTCCTTGAGAAGGAAACTGAAAATTCTAGGAAGAACTTCAAATCCATTCTTTTCCCCTAATCAATGATGACCCAAAGCCTTGTAATTTCTGTTTAGGGAAGCCACACCCATTTTCTTGGGGTCAGTTTCCCAAATACTCTGTGGGGGAAGAAAACCCTTCCCATTATGAAAATTGCACATTAAAGAAGTCAAATTGGTTATTTCCAGCTTGTAAACCACTGTTAAAGAAAAAAAGAACACCCCAAGCCTAGGGCAAATCCTAGGTGACACCTAAAAATGGAAATACTTCTGGCAGAGGATACTGAGAAGAAACCACAAAGAAGGTAAATTTTTTGATCACCTTTGTCTCTACAGTACTGGAAACTTGTGGAAGCAAAGATTTCTCACTAAGAAAAGGAAAACTGTGAGTTGTTTCACTTAAATGAGATGGAATTTTACCTGACAGGACTCCTTTTTCCTTTTTGAGAATTTAACTTAGGAGGCTGTTAACCCCTCCAGTATCAGATCTGGAACTACCTGTAGGCACCCTCCTGTGGAGACACGGAGACAGGATATAGAAGTCTCATAAAGATATAGATGTACATGCAATGGCTCCAGTATCAGACATATACATCTCGTTAAAACCACCCTGAAATTTGCTGTGAGCAATGAAATAGATCCCAAGACCAGGAAAATAGTTCAGCTATGTGACCAATCTAAAATATACACCAGGTAACAAAGAAGAAGATCCGGTCTTAATTAAAAGCAAATACCCAGTTTCCTTCTCCTATTTTTCTATATTTGCCTCTTCACTTAGTGTTTGAAAGCAGAAACACTTTTTTTCTACTTTCAAAGTAGAAAAACTCAGCTAGAGTTTCAAAGTAATTTTCTGATTTTCTCCATTAAGATTTCTCCTCTGTTTTTCTTTCTCCTCCTTTTTCAGACAGGTTGTCATGAGTTTGGAAGCTACTGAAAAGAGCTTAGCTCCATTAAAAAATCAACCAACTCCCTGCTTCTCAAATATTTGATAAGAAATGTTGCCTGTGTTAAGTCTATAACATACAAATTTTTTGGAGGATTATACTATACCAATTATACTGTTCCTGATTAAAATTGTAAAATGCTTTGGGGCAATTATGTTCACATTTCATATAAAAGCAAATAGGTTTACGAGTCAGAAATTTAACAGGGGCTTGGAACAACACATTAAAGAAGGAATCGTTCCTTGTGATTCAAGGTCATGTCCTGTTTTTTATAAATAGCATTTAAAGGGATGTAAATAGCACACACTTCATGTTATATGAAGCAATGAAATATTGCATACACCTTGTCTCATCTGTCTATATTGAATTTTTGCTGTTTATTTCTACTAATGACATCTTTGCCAAAGGGGTAAAACAAGGTTTAGAAATGTTCACTACATTGACATAGCCACTACACATCTGCTTTTCATAATCTTGTTGGCCTACGTTATCACCAATTTCTGAAGTACATTTTAGCCAGCGTTACTGTCTGTTGTGAACAACAAGAACGTCAGGCCCAGATCGGGCAGGGGGTGGCATGAAACCGCCTTGGTTATCAACATTTCCATCGTCAAAGCGTGCTTGCTGAATTTGCTTCTTCCAGAGCCGACCACACTTCAGAATGGCACGCGGTGACCCAAGAGTTCTCTTCCCACTGTTGGGGTCTCTCCTATTTGCAGAATCTAAAACTACAGGAGAAGAGCAGACCCATCTGGATGCGCAGCCATTGCACGTACATCTATATCTTTATGAGACTTCTATATCCTGTCTCCGTGTCTCCACAGGAGGGTGCCTACAGGTAGTTCCAGATCTCAGTTATGCAAAGAAAATGCATTCCTTTACCACAAGCACTTGCCCTGCTTGTAAAAGGTCCTCTCTGAGAAAGAGGCACTGGAGAGATTGTTAAAAGTGAAGATGAGTTAGTGCACTGACAGGCAGAATAGAAAGCATAAGACAGGCCTATTTTAGCTTTGACACAATCCCAGAGGAACGGAACAAAAGGAAAGCGGGGTGGGGAGTGAGACAGAAAAGGAGGGAAATCGTGTGAGGGTTCGAACAGTTCCCTGTCTACCCTTAGAACAGGGGCAGGCGATTTCCCAAATGGGACGGAGGTTCTCAGAGAGGCCTTACACACTACTGTGTCTCAAGATTGTCTGTCTGTAGGAAAGGAAGACAAAGGACAAATCCGATGGCTCCTTCTCATTCACTGATTCCCTCCGATCCAAGTCTGCCCTTTGGAACGTGGATATCCTTATATTTATCTATTTGTCTCTGGGCTGTTTTGGGTAACGACTGCATGAGCTAGAGGCCCCAGGGCGCTAGTTTCGCCAGTGCGCATGCGCCATGACCAACACTGCGTGAAGGGTTTCTAAACCTGCATTCACCTCTGCAAAACTAGTGCAATTTATCTCCAGGGCTACACCAGCAAGCCAAGCAAATGTGTGCATCTCGAGTAGTGCCGAAATTGGCCCTGTACAAAGAGTAAGTCTAGACTGAGAAAGCTGATCGCCCAAGGGAGGATCACTTATTCCCTCCTTTGTGTTTCTGTAGCACCTGATATATGCCAATATTATGATTTTAACCCACTGAATCATAATTAGTTATTTATATGTCTGCCTCTCCCCCAAAAGACTGTGAACTCCTTAAGTAGGGCGACCTTACCTCCGGATTTGACCGAGTATTGGTTTCACTCCCGTTCAGATCAGTTAACACCGGATAATTATTTTAATTCCCTCTTTCAACGACAAAGGGTCCGGTTTGGATAATGAATTGCAGGATTACCATACTCCTATGACAGAGGCCACGTCTTACTCAACATTCAACGTACCTGAGTACCTACTGTCACATCTGGATCTTAACACGTGTTCAAATAAGGATACAATAACTTTTTCTAAAAAAGAGGAAAGAGTGACAAGATTGAACACCTGAAATAATCTGCAACGTTAAAACGAAAAAGCAAACACATCGACAGTATTTGCTAAATTAAGAAATGTCATTGGCCTTCCAGAATTTCATGGATGGGAGGCAAAAATGTTAAGAGGTGAACCCATCTCGGAATGTAGACTTCTGGTTTTGGTGACTGGGAGAGTTGCAAGAAGGAAAGAATACTGGTTGATGAATAAGCAATAAGAGGTCCCATTTCCTCAGTGGTAATTCTGTAGCAGCCATTGGGCATTTCACCTGCTGGCAAACATTCAAAGTGCTCAGCCAGTAAGTATTCTCTGATTTTGTCTGGAGTGGAAATGTGTCCAACCACAAATCTCCTAATTTGCTAGCTTCCATTACGAGGGACGGCCATGATATGCAGTAACAGCCTCTGAGACATAGCAGGAACCAACTCAAAAGATTTTCAGAAAAGGAGACGTTACCTCCTTCTCATTTAACCAGTAGTAATGCACACAGTCTCGCACCCAAAACTATTAAACACACACTGGTAGACGCCCCACTCCCGTGCTGCCAAATTCCATGCTTATCATGTTGGGAGAAATGAAACCCTAACTGTTCAAGCCAATGTTACTTGCATTTCTGTTGCCAACACAATTTCCAACTGACATTTTAATTCCTCCAATACCCCTGTGGAGTGGAATTATATGAAATTTTGACCTACAAAAGTAGTAATTTCATTCACTCATTCATTCATTTTTCAACATCTATTTAACAAATATTTATTGAATGCCTACCATGTGCCAAGCATGGACACACGCTAGTCAACTGGAAAAACAGTGGCCCTTAGTTTCAAATATATCACCCAACTATTACTGTTTAGCCCCCCCCAATTCATAAAACTCAGTGACGGAACTAGTAAGCCACAGGAAAAGGATAATTACTTGAGGAGGAGTCAGACATGATTAAGATGAAAATTATACAGAAAAATTAATTTAAACCAAACAGATAATTTCCTTTTAACATTAATATGTGAGCAACTGGAAATTCAGTATCCTGTACCGTGGCTTTTACAAAGTTCAGAAAGTTGGAACTGCATAAAAATAAGGAAAATAGATTAGGGCAATTCTTCTAACGGCCTGCAGTTTAAAAAGAAAATGCTACAATTCCGGATCCATCAATGAGGTGCTTTAGTTCCTGTACGATTTCTCTTAAAAACGTAGGCCGTGGACTTGGGACACCAGCTTCAATCTGAATTCACACGCAAGTGATCTTTTTTGTTTGCTTTATTGCCAAGAACAACCAGACTTGGCAGGAAGCTCTGACACACAAGGGTTAGTTCCCAAACGGTACCAAACGTATCTTCTAAGAACTGTGGTCAGACATTCTAATAAGGTTCTTATGGGGGAAAGTAACAACTCTCGATTTAAGATCTCAAAGCCAAAACATCAGCAACAACAAAAAGAGTTCTTGAGTTCATTTTTAAAAACCTTTATAAAATTAGAAGAATTTCTCTTTATTGTTTATTTTTTTGTTTTTCTTAACATTCTTTCTTCTGCAGGGTCAGCTGAGTAGCTCAGTCGGTTAAAGGTCCAACTCTCGATTTTGCCTCAGGTCATGATCTCATAGTTCGTGAGATCGAGCCCCATGTCGGGCTCTGTGCTGTGAGACAGCCTGCTTGGGACTCTCTCCTTCTATCTCTGGAGAACCCCTCTCAAAATAAATAAACATTAAAAAAAATACTGTTTCTTCTACAAAATCTTGATTTGGGAAACAAAGTATACTTTCCTGACAATGTACACAGAATGAATAACGGTTCAGGAGATAAAGCAATAATTTTGAGATTTAAGGACTAGAACATTTAACTTGAAAAATGGAAAGAAAACGCAGTTTTGTTTTGTGACCTTTTCACAGAGATTCTGTGACGATTATCTCCTAAGATCACATATTGTTTTGTCTTTGCAACTAGAGGGCCTAAAAAAACCCCCCCACACTGTCACTGAGAATACTGAAGATTTTCACTAAATACCTGTCTATCAGTTAGCGAATCCCAACCACCAACACATGATAAGAATCTACTGTAGACAGCATGGGTGTTGAAATACCTCTTTCCGGAGGAGGCTATGCTTGGATAGGTGCTTTCTGGTTTGGCTGAAGTTATTAGCTTATCAAAAAAGTACTCATCACTTCTGAGAGGAGCTACTAAACAAAGGGCACCTGGGGTTCTAGTCCGCCGGGACACCATCTCCAAAGCAAACCTTATGTCCCGCACACAAGAGCCTGAGGAACCCGTGATCCTGTCCGTGTCGGGCAGCATTAGTGTCTTCAGGATGAAACCCCCAAAGGAATAAGAGGTAACAGCAACCGCAAACGATCACATACTAAAGAAATTAATTTTTTCAAACAATTATTTCATTCTTTTTAAAATTTCGGAAAATATTCATTTTTGAGAGAGGCAGAATGTGAGTGGGGGGAGGGGGAGAGAAAAGGTGGGGGACAGAGGATCTGAAGTGAGCTCTGCCGTGACAGCAGACAGGAAGATGTGGCACTTAAGACTCACAAACGGTGAGATCCTGACCTGAGCTGAAGCTGGGCGCTTAACCAACGAAGCCACCCCGGTGCCCCCAAAATTATTTGATTCATAAAATTCTTTAAAAAAAAAAAAAAAGGGTAACTACACCCAAAGGCTTCTAGATCTGACAAGGAGTCAGCTCCAGTTGATGGAAGAACCACGTTCCACCCATCAAGCAAGTGTTCCACTTAGAAGAGAAGGGCGCCCGGGTGGCTCAGTCGGTTGAGCGTCCGACTTCGGCTCGGGTCCTGATCTCGCAGTTCGTGAGTTCGAGCCCCGCGTCGGGCTCTGTGCTGACAGCTGGGAGCCTGGAGCCTGCTTCGGATTCTGTGTCTCCCTCTCTGTCCCTCCCCAGCTTGTGCTCTCTTCCTCTGTCTCTCTCAAATAAACATAAAAAAAAAAGAAGAAGAAAAAGAGAAGTACATTGACTTTATCACCAGCTAAAAAAGAACACTCTTAGAAACAAATAGAAACCTAGGGATTCCTGGGTGGCTCAGTCTGTTCAATGTTCGACTTGGGCTCAGGTCATGTTCTTGTGGTTCCTGGCTCGAAGCCCCGCATTAGGCTCTGCTGAGAGCTCAGAGTCTGAAGCCTGCTTCAGAGTCTGTGTCTCCCTCTCTCTCTGCCCTTCCCCTGCTCATGCTGTCTCTCTCTTTCTCTCGCTCTCAAAAATAAATAAGTATAAAAAAAATAAAAACTAAATAAAAATCTTGGCCTATTTTGATAATGAAAATAAGGGAAATTTGTAATGACATGAACTTAATCTTGAATTCTCAAAATTATGAGTTTAAAAAGAATATATTTCTTTCTTTTTTTAAATTACAATAAAAATGCAGGGCTCGAACTCATGAACTGCGAGATCATGACCTGAGCCAAAGTTTGACACTTAACCAGATGAGCCACCCAGGCACCCCTTTTTTTATTTCCAATTATAAGAGAAATTTATGTTGACTGTAGGTAAAGTGGAATTCATCGAAACATACAAAGAAACAACGCCTATAACCCAGTAATCAACAATGCCTGTTGTTAAGAGCCTTACTACTGTTTTGTCTTTCTTATAACCTAGTATCATGCTTGGAGAAATCTGCCACATCTCATGTTTTTTTTCAAAACATAATTTTCATGTTGCTGAGTGCGGTGGACAGACCCTAAGCGTAGCCCACATTATCCCCATCCCTTGGTGTTCACACTCCATGTGTCCTCTGAGTTTGTGCGGGATCCGGGACTTGATTCTAACCAATAAAGCACAGTGAAATTGACAGGGTGTATGAGGTTACCCGTACGTGAATGTTATGATGCTACATAACTTGGTAGCATCCATCTTTCAGGGGTCTCTCCCCCTTGTTAGCTTTGAAGGAGTGCACGGCCATGGTGGGTGTCCCATGTGGCAAGGAACTGCAGGTGGACACTGTTTGCTGAGGGTGAAATTCCAGGTGACAGCCAGCAAGCATCTGGGGCTCTCAGTCTTAGAGCTGGAATTCTGCCAACAGCCTGAGTAAGCTTGGAGGCAGATCCCTGCCCGGTCAAGCCTCAGATGACACTGCAGACATTGCTGACACCTTGACCGTAGCCTTATTATATCCCAAGCAAAAGACCCAGCCAAGCCATGCCAAGACTTCTGACGCACAGAAACTGTAAGATAATGAATATGTGTTGTTTTACGCCACTAAGTTTGTGCTAACGTTGCTACACGGCAACAGAAATACACAGAGTATTTCACCTTAAGAATGCACGATGATTTATGTGGCCAAGCCCTTACTGGACAGCTAGCTTATTTTCTCATTTTTAAATTTTTATAAATAAGTCTGGAATGACTTGCGTGAACAGGCAAATTTTTGGTTACAAAGCCACTGATTTTGTGTGGGTTTATTTTAGTTTTTGAAACTTATACACCTGCATTCTGATATGTTCACTCAGACACATATTTCCCGGTTGCTGATGGATATCCTCCAGGACTTACAAACTGATAAAAAAAAAAATAATAACAAAAGCACAATGTACTGACTAAAGCCATACGATTGCCTAAGGATTATTAACTTGGATAACGTCTGGCACACCAGATCAAAGTTTGCTGAATGAATTGGGGATATCTGAGCACAAAATTATTTATGCCCAGTAGGCTCTCTAGCAACTTATTATCCAAAGCAAACAGATGTATTTTGTAAAGCATTCCACACGAAACACACTTGAGATTCAGTTTAACAGGGAATAGGGATTTTTTTCCCCCTTAAAGGCCCATAGGCTTTATTTGACCCAAGTGAACATCGTATTTCACGGCTTCTAACTTTCTCTTTAAAGATCTGAAAAAGTTATAAAATTTTTTCAGCACCCCATCCTATAAAATCAATTTCTAATTGCAGAGCACAGATGTAGAAAACATGGCTCTGAATACCACGTATTTATGAATATTTGCAATGCAAATCACGAATAATAAGTAATGTTTTTTTTAAACTTTTGGTCAGAAAATTGTAGCTATGGACTATAATTACTAATCTAAGTGAAGATCCAAATCAGCACTATCTTGCTAGGAAAGCCTGGACTATTTAAAGGACCATGATTTATCTCGTGGGGACTTCTATCCAAGCGTCTTCGAGTATTCAAAATCAGAACTAGTTTATTCAAAGCCTGTAGGAGACAGATGGGCAATTAATGACTAGGGAGGCCAGGGTGAGGGCCCAGGAGGGTCACCAGAAGAATCCTGCCTTTATCTGTTTCAGGCACCTGCCACTCAGCATGCATGAGAGGTGGGGAGAGTGATGACAGACCTTTGGATTTTTCAACACAGAGCTGGGAGATTTCCTATTTTAAATATGTTACAAACCAAATCAAATCTATCTGCTGGATTCCACCTATCGGCTGCCAATTTGGGACCCACAGCCCTAGGATTGGCTTCTTAAATATGTCAATTGTACACCTACTCAGCAACTGAGGAAAGAATGTAAATTAAGTGGAACAGCGAATTAACAGGAACTAATTTGCAAAAAAGGGACTGCTAGTCAGACATAAAATCAATAAATCAATATATGTGTTTTTCCTAGGCCTCATGTACTTTCCATGGCAGAACAGAACGTCACCAAAAGAGTCTGCCCTGAAATTTACAACCACTTAAGATTTTAAGATATGTGCCTGTGACGATGTTCATCAACACCTTTTTTGGTGGAATAAATGGTACAGGTAAATATGCAGAGAATTAATTATTTAAAAAGAATAAATGAAAGCAACACATCATATGGAAAAAAAAGGTTCTGCTGATGCTCTCTCTGGTTGTCATGAATGTAGGCAAACAATTAGCAGACTTTCAGTTCTGCTTTTCAAATACATGGTGTTTGATCACTGAACTAGACAGTGCTCTATTTGGCAAAACTTGCTCTGCATCTTGAATTTCAAAAGCACCGAGGTAACCTTATGAGCCAGCTTTCTTGAAAGAGTTCCCCCATGGTGGACATAAAAAATGCAAAGTGTTCTATGAAAATATGCTCTCAAAGCTACATGGTACTACATCTAGCCAAACTAAAACTCTTCTGATATAAGCAGGTCAGGCTGGAACGTTCTTTTAATTGTAGCAGAGACCTGGTTTTTTGTAACTTGCTACGTCTACAGCCTTGTGGATTCACAAGTTGGTTTTAACCAGGGTAGGAAACTAGACAATTGCTTATATAGTTATAAATACAGGATAGAACATTCAGAGGAGACTTTTGTTCTTCCCCAAGTTAGGTTTCACTTCAACAGGTCAGACACCATCCATCTTAGTGATGATTTACTCCACTCACAGAAAAGGCTACAGTGTTTTTGCAACAGTCTTGAGATTCACACGGAATAGGAAAAAGAAAACACATGTGAGGACTCAAAGTGGGGTAACATACTGCTTTCCAAAGAAGACTAGCCAAGAGGGGAGTCTGGAGGAACGTGCCAGTTGGGATTGAGGGATGGGGCAAAGCTAAGCAGGTGGGAGAGGTCAAGAACAGAGCAGGAAGCCAAACTGGCTAAAAGAAGATACGTAAGAGACAGCAGACGAGAGGACACGAGCTTTCTGAACAGCAGACGTGAAAAGTTAACAGAATGGATCCTAGAATGTCCTGCCTTCTTGCCAGCATTTGATATGTCAAAGAGTAGGAGGTAAATGGAAGGTTCTGTCTACAAAGTCATCTTTGAGTTTAGATCTTAGGAAAAACCAAGTTCCAAAACACATTCTGGTATTTTTTTGTTTTTTGGTTTTTTTTTTTTTTTTTTCCTTTCTAAGTTTCTAAGTCAGGACTCCAGTGACAAATATGGACAATTTTAAATTGCCCATATCCTATAATCTGGTTAGCTAACTCAGTTTTTGGACACGCCTTTTAAAGATACAATTTTTCACTAACATCACTGAATTCCCTATGTTCTGAATACCTCACTTGGGAGAAAATTATAGGAAGCTAGTGGATTTGAATACATCTTCCAAGATTTACATTTAAACGATCAAGAGTATATTTTTATTAAAAAAATTTTTTTTTAAGTTTATTTCTTTTGATGGAGAGAGTATGAGCACCAGCAGGGGAAGGGCAGAGAGAGGAGAGAGAAAATCCCAAGCAGGCTCTGTATTGTCAGTATAGAGCCTGATGCAGGGCTTGATCTCACAAACCGCAAGACCATGACCTGAGCTGAAATCAAGAGTCAGACGCTTAATTGACTGAGCTACCCAGGCGTCCCTGAAGGGGGCATTTTTAAAAGGGAGGGGGTCAAAACCTGCCTGAAGCCTGGAGTCCAGTGGATAAAACTACTCACGAAACCAAAATACTTAGAGGAAGTGCTATATGTTGTGTGTCCAGGTTAATTTAACCCACCAACACCTCCTTCTCTAGGAAGGAATGCCTGCCGATGGACAAAAAGTCTTGATCAACCCATTTTTCTCTGAGAGAAGACACATGAAGATGAGTCAGAGAGAGGGGCAGTCAGAAATATGAGTTATTTGTATAATTCGGGTATTTCAGGTTGCCCAAATTACTCTGAAGACTCTCAACAAAGAATAAAACGTTTCCATATCAGGCCCTAAATTAAGATTTTTGCAAAGTGTGGGCAAACTAAAGTCAGAGCTTTAAAGACCTTTCATGTCCTTATCTTTGAGTAATTCAACTTTTAGAAAGAAAGAAGAAAACAAGAATCTTAGTAAAGGATGTTCATGATAGTGTTTTTTTTTTTAAATATGAGTGAAAACTGATTTCCTAAAAACAGCAGAGGAAGACAATGTAATTAAATTTTACAGACTATGTGAGAGCATATCAATTATAAAATATTATTTGGAAAGTAAAGCAGAAGGCAGAACTTTTAAAATAAGATTATTTTTACAGAGAGGAAATGGTATCTTACTGTATTTCTAGGGTTTCTATAATCGATATAAAGGGAATTATTTTTTCGAACAAAAAAAAATTAGGATAAAAAGATTTGTATTTTATTTTTTTAATAATATATTATTTATTTGTAAATTTATTTATGTATTTTTCAGAGAGACACAGAGATAGTGTGAGTGGGAAAGGGGCAAAGAGAGGGAGATAGGGAATCCCAAGCAGGCTCTGTGCCATCATTGCGGAGCCCCATGCGGGGCTCAAACTCACCAACCATGAGATCATGACCTGAACTGAAATCAAGTCAGATGCTTAACTGACTGAGCCACCCAGGTGGGGGTTAAAAGATAAAAATATTTTTAAAAAATACTCGCTAGGGTTTAAGAAAGTTGCCTGTCAGGGGTGCCTGGGTGGGTCAGTCAGTTAAGCATCTGATCCTTGATTTCTGCTCAGGTTATTATCTCATGGTTCATGAGATCAAGTGCTGAGTTGGCCTCTGAAGCATGGAGTCTGCTTAGGATTCTCTCTGTAGCGCTCTCTGCCCCTCCTCAGCTCACGTGCTCGTTCACATTCTCCCTCTCTCTCTAACTTTAAAAAAAAAAAAGAAAGTTGCTGACCAAAAGCAAGTATGTGCTCTTCCTCCTCCCCCTCCTCCTCCTACTTCTGTTCAAACATTAATGTACTTTTGTTTGTTTCCAGTTGACATTTTGGAGATTCGGGCTCACAGCTGTCTACCATTTGAGAATAATTCCATCGGTTTCTTAACTTACTGATTTGTTTCCTTCAAATACATTATATCATTATTTGCGGAATCAAAATAAGAATCACTAGACAAGATGGCCCTAGGGATTCCCAAAGACAGGGGTCTGATCCATTTGCGGAAATCAGGAGACTTCTGTGATCTCCTCCCTGTCCAAGCCCTCAAACAGACTGAGTCTCTGCCTTGTTATCGTGAGCTTTGCATTCCAACATCTTTTTTGTTCCATGCCTAGATGTGAGTACATCTCTTTCTGTGAATTAAAAACAAATACCTGGTAAGACTTTTACTGTTTACTGTGTAGGTACCAATCTTTGAATTTATCAATTTTGAAATTTCCAAATATCTCGGCTCCATATTAATAGCATTAGTCCAATAACTTCCTTTTCTGTTTTTTTTTTTTTTTTTTTCCTATCAAATTCAACTTTATCTAATGCCTCTTTTCAGTCTATGGGTACCTTTACTCCAACTTAAATAAAAATTAATATAGTTCTTCTTTCTTTGTAGTTGCTATCATCTCAGGTTTCCTTCTTTTAGTCCCCCTTCCTGTCTTTTGACCAGTTTATTCTTGTCTCTTTCCCAGAAGCTTTTAGAAAATCTGAAGCATTGCTTTGTACCCCCGTCATACTTTGCTTTACAAAGCAATGTTTAAAACTATCGCCAACAACAGGGCAAAAGTGCCAGGAGGGTATATACATGTTCACTTTTCTTTACAAAGAACTGCAGTGACTGATCAAAGCCTTTTTTCAACAAATATTCTAACCTTTCTCTTCCATTTACACGTCACTAACCTCATCAGAGAAGTAGTTTCTATTAACCATGCAGAGATAGTGGTCACACCTGACCTGTACCTTAATGGAAAGAAAGAGTCTGAACAAGCAGAGAGTGGAGAAAAACACTCGTGGCCTAGAGTGGAACAACGTGGTTTAAAAACAGAGGGTTTGGGGCACAGGGGTAGCTCAGTACATCAAGCATCTGATTCTTGATTTCGGTCCAGGTCATGATCTCACCATCCTGAGATCCAGCCCTGTATCACAGGCTGAGCTTGGCGCCTGCCTAGGATTCTCTCTCTCTCCCTCTGCCCCTCTCCCCTACTTGTGCGTGTGCTCTAGCTCACCCTAAGAATAAAAACAGAGGGTTTGATTAGTAGAAGGTAACCTTTGAAAGCTATGGGGGAAACCATCTCTTAGGTCTCATAAGCTTCAAGAGAAATCATTTTAGATTGATAATAGAGAAAATCTAACAAGAAAGCCATTGGGAGTACAGGGCTACGGTCTTTAGCATGTTTTCTTAGGTCATTAGAAGTTGAGCGTAATAAAGAAAAACTACCAACATTAGATGCATATTTAACTGTGCCTAACAATTATATGTGAATTTCCTCTAAAAAGAGTACTAGCGAATAGGGCTAAAATCTATGTCAGTGATGCACGTTAAAGTCTTCTTGGATAAAGAAGATCATACAAAGTGCTAGCTCCCTGGGACCCTTCTGCTTAGTGTCACTATTACCAGATTACTGATCATTACAGAAAAAAAGCACAGTTAAATTTAGGCTCATCCACCGCCCTAAAATGTTATCCTCCTTAAAGAGTGGCAGGCCCTGAAAACATGTCCCACATTAAGCATACATCTAGTAAGTATTTGCTAACTAACACAACCAGGTTGCGGCTCAGAGAGTAATTTATTAGAAAATCTTCTAAACTGTCAGAAACTGAAGACATCAAACTAGGTTTTCTTCTAGTATATTTTATTTATTTTTTATTTTTTAAAGGTTATTTATTTTGAGAGAGAGAAAGAGAGAATGCGAGCAGGGGTGAAGCAGAGAGGGCACGAGAGAGAATTCCAAGCAGGCTCCACACTGTCAGCACAGAGCCCAACTCAGGGCTGGAACTCACAAACCGTGAGATCATGACCCGACCCAAAATCAAGAGTAGGATGCTTAACCGACTGAGCCACCCAGGAACCCTCTATTATATTTTAATTGGGAATGAGGCTCAAAGGCGCAGGAAAACAAGCTCCTTGTCTCACGATCTGAGTTGGAAGGACACCAGTGAGCCCCCAGCAGTTAGGAACAGCTATCCACCTGTGTGTCCTACTGCAAGGGGACCACTGTGTTCCAACTACCAGCACAATGGCCTTCATCACCACCTGTGTCGCCAAGAGTCACTCCTAAAGAGGAGGGGTAATGAAAGCAGGGGGACACTGGCACCTCATACCCTGGGAGGGTGCTTGCTAAGGTGCAGAACCCATAGGTCTACCCTGGGGCAGCTAGCAGAGACGAGCATGAGGACATCCATGTTGGGAAAGATATTTAGAAGCCTCAGTTTCCAGTACATCCATTGCCAGTGAAACTAAATGCTGTGCCCTCGGCCCCAGTGGAAAGAAAAAGAGAGGCATGAAATTATACCATAACATTTTGGAGAATTGTTGAATACAGAACCTGGCCCAGGGAGGTCTACCAGTATGATGCTGCTGGAGTAGCTCACTCTATCAGGATTTGAAAGAACCACAATGTCAGGTGCCTGAAAAAAAGAGGGCATCTTCTCAGTTTTCACTGGCCTCAGAAGAACCCAGAAAAGAATGCAAATACCTCCTATGCCTCCTTATGTTAGTGAATTCAGGGCGACAGAGCAGGAACAGTGTAGAATCTGGGTGGCCACAAGGTCAAGCAAATGGACACCTAATCCAGGAAATGGATTGTGGCATATTCTAACTGGCTTTGGCAGAGACAAAAGGGAGCTCATTGCCCCTTTGAGGTGAGGAAGGTTCTTCCAGGTTCTAGCAACAGGGGAGGCTAGAAAGAAGGATACCGTTCCATGGAACAGGGGACTGCAACTCAATCGTGGCCTCCAGTACCAAACAGACCAGACTGAACTCAAACAAACTGGTGACACTTTCCATAGTTGACATGCTGTGGCCTCATAAGCAGAGTCTTCTATTTTTCATTGATACGAGACAAGAAGGGGGCACCAGAAAGACAGAGTCCAAAGGGAGGAGGGAACGATGTCTACTAGAAAAAGTATGGAGGAAGAGATCATGCCTCTTCTCTGTGCCATCACTCCCCCCACTATGTCCACAGCCAAGGCTGGCTCTGGTGCGATATGAGAAAGGGTGGGAGAAGTGGGGAAGGAGTCAAGCACAGGAATGAGTTTGAGACCAATCTTAAAAAATGAACAAGACTGCATTTTCAATAGCAATTGAGAATGTCTTAAACCAAAACATCTGCAAAACCAAGAAATCTGGCCGAGATTTCATTACAGAAAACCGGCACTGTCACCACAGCTCAACTGGGGGAAGGTACAATTAAAATACTCCGTAAACTGACTAATAAGGTATTCGAGTGAGCTGGAAAAGGCACTTCCATTCCTCCCTCCACAGCTAAAGAAGAGTGTGATGACCTCGAAGTGCCTACTTGTCCCATCTCCAAATCAGGCCACAACTATGACGATTTGTTTAAAAACCAAAGTATTAGCTAAAGTCTCCTCTTGAGTACAGTCTGAGTGGTTAAAAAGATGAGCTTTGGATTTAGAAGGTCGTGGGATAGAACGCTGTTAGGAGCCAGATCACTTTCATCTAGTAGGGCCTCAGTTTATTCATCTGAAGCAGTGGGGATAGTTCTAATCACGTTAGATAGTCGATATAAATCTCGATTAGAATAGTTTACAAAAAACACTGAGTCCTTAAGAAGCACACCATAAATACTGTTTATGTTGATATAAATGAAACATCTCTCTGGCTTTCCGTCTAGACGGCACCTGCGATCATGGTGAAATTCAATTATTGCCAATACACCGACCTCTTCGCTTTGTTCCAATGAAAGATGCCACGACCAAGCTGGTACATGTTCACAATGGTGCCCTGGAACAGGACAGATGGACAAAAGGTCTTCAGAGATACTTAGAAAATAAGAAAAGGTTGGAAGTGCTTGCTAGCCGACTAACACTTTGGGATGGGAATTTAAACTCATCATTGTTTACTTATGATTCAAGATGTACCCGAGAAAGTAAATACGACTCCTCTAGTACCGACACGGTTCTTTCCTTGAACGCTTTTCCCTTTCCCCTCATTTGATTTATTCTCGATTTTAATTTACTTGCATGTACATGGAGCTCTGCCAAGGCTGGGAAGACTCAAATGTGATCTGCTTCTAAACACTTGTTCAAAAAAACTCCAGGGTTTTTTCCAAGTCAGTATTTCGGGGCA
Source organism: Leopardus geoffroyi (assembly GCF_018350155.1). Classification (NCBI taxonomy): domain Eukaryota; kingdom Metazoa; phylum Chordata; class Mammalia; order Carnivora; family Felidae; genus Leopardus; species Leopardus geoffroyi. The sequence continues at coordinate 101,933,834 of NC_059326.1, forward strand.
TGTGAGTCCCTACCCCCGGAAGGCTGATGCCAGCAGCCCAGGAAGCCGGGGTAGTCCTCACCCATCTGACCAGGCTGTTGGCACAGCAGAGAAAAAAAACTGACTATGCAAATGGCCTCAAGTCTCAAAAACTGGGAAAAACACAGAAAACAAAAAAAAGAGGATGACTTGAGAAAGTATTCAGAAATACTTCAGTAATGAATTTCTGAGGGAGCCTGGGTGGTTCAGTCGGTTGTGTGTCCGACCTCGTCTCAGGTCATGATCTCATGATTCATGGATTCGAGCCTCACATTGGGCTCTGTGCTGACAGCTCGGAGCCTGGAGCCTGATTCAGATTCTGTGTCTCCCTCTCTCTCTGCCCCTCCCCTGCTTGCGCTCTGTCTCTCTCTGTCTCTCAAAAGGGAATAAACGTTTAAAAAATACCAAAAAAAGAATTTCTATAGCTATCATAAAACTCTTCCTAGGAATGGATCATCTTTTGCCACCTTAACTTGCTCCCTGTCTTCCAAAAGTGACTTCCTCCTTTGTTTCCTGTAGCTGCACTTGTTAAAAATGGTGCACTCCTTTGGGCGCCTGGGTGGCTCGGTTAAACGGTTAAATGTCCAACTCTTGATTTTGGCTCAGATCATAATCTCCGGGTTTGAGAGACTGAGCCCACAGTGAGGTCAAGCCCACGTCAAGCTGTGTGCTGACAGCACAGAGCCTGCTTGGGATTCTCCCTTACTCTCTTTCTTCCCCTCCCCCACTCTCTCTCAATATAAATAAATACACATTTAACAAATACTGATATTCCTCTTGTTTTGCATTAAAATTAACACTTCACTCTTGGTCTAAGGTTTTGCTGGGTGCTTACCCAAGTCGATTTCTAAGAATATTCTTACGTACTGTTTTTTCCACTCCACTGTGCTCAAAAAAGAACACTTTATTTTCAGAATCTCTAATTCCAGCATGTCTAATATGACCCTACCACCATCACCAAACATGTACACACACACACACACACACACACGCACACACACACACCCTTCACTTCTCCTTGAGGCAAAATGAGATTAAGTCACAAGCACGGGTAGGTGCCAATGACAAGCCCAACAGTGTTACTGGAAGCGGAATATAGAGCAAAATGCTGAAAAAGAAGTTGCTGAGGAGAAGTAGGGACAAACTTTGGGCACCGAAGTAAAAGAATGTATGACAGAGCTGAGCGCAGTGGGCGTTGTGTTTAACTCTACCCCAGGAGCCAATCTGTTTCATTAATTGCTTTTAATTCTTTCGCTCAAGATAAGCTGATTACAGAACCTTTCAGAATTCCCGTTATGGCACTTTTTTTTTTTTTTCTTATTTTGAACTCTCTTCATTTCAATTGCAACTAAAAATTATCCTCTAGTGTCATTTCAATTTGCCAAAATTTCACTTCCAATCAGTTCTATTCATTCTCTTGAGGACAGGTTGATTACACATACATGATATACCAAGATGATGTTGGCCATCTTTCAGTAAGACTATCTAAGACAAATCCCCTAATAGCTCATCTTTTAAAAAACACATCTGAGATTTTTTTTTCCCCTAAAATCCATTCCTGTCCTAACACAGTATGCCCCGTTGCCTGAGAATATTTAGTTAGGGAGGTATACAGGCCAATAGGAGCTGATTTGACGGAAGGAATCTGAACTTCAAAGGCCAGATATCTCAGAGAGACATTCGGGGAGTAAGAAAGGGAACGATGTGGGAGAGGCAGAGCTGAGAGGTACCAGTTCAGAGGGCCCCCGAGCTTGTACTATTAGAAGCATATCCACAAGAGCAACAGCCCTTCACTGAATTCCCACTCTTCTCCTTGGGCTCTATCAAAACACATCCAATTCTGATAACCACCCTGTGAGTTAGGCATTAAAATCATCATGCAGTGGACACTTGCTTTTGCCTCCCCAGCATCCATTCTCCCTTTGTGGACAAGTAGACTCCAAAATTTCACTGTATATCCAGCCATTTCCTATGCTTAGGCCATCTGTTTGGACAGGGCTCTATGCTCAGCTCCAGGAAGCGAACAATGTAGCCGAGCCCTGCCATGCTAAACGCTTCATGCCACAGGACACAAAGTGGTAGGACAGGCATGCCTTGAGACCGCAGAAGTGCGCTCTTTAAGTCCAAATGTCTGCCAACTGACGAATGGATAAAGAAGATGTGGTTTATATACACAGTGGAATACTACTTGGCAATGAGAAAGAATGAAATCCCGCCATGTGTAGCCACGTGGACGGAACTGGAGGGTGTTATGCCAAGTGAAATAAGCCAGTCAGAGAAAGACAGATACCATATATGTTCACGCAAACGTGGACTCTGAGAAACTTTACAGAAGATCACGGGGGAAAGGAAGGGGAAAAAACAGTTTCAAAGAGAGAGGGAGGCAAACCCACAGGAGACTCCTAAATAAACAGAGAACAAACTGAGGGTTGATGGGAGGCGGGGGAGAGGGGACAATGGGTGAGGGGCACTGAGGAGGGCACTTGTTGGGATGAGCGCTGGGTGTTGTATGTAAGCGATGAATCACCCCCAAAACCAAGAGCACACAGTACACGCTGTATGTTAGCTAACTTGACAATAAATTATATTTAAACAGGAAAAAAAGGAAAGAAATGTGCCCTTTAAATGATCTTTAACCTGAAGGGTTGTATATGGAAGAGCCAGTAACAGCTTACCACCAGAGCAAGAGAAACGTATGACAAGGAAACCAATACAGGGCAAAGGGAGCTGAGATCGGAGAGAGATGAACAGGGTCCTAACTGAGCCCCCGTGACACGTGCGGGCTGGACCAAAGTGAATTCCAAATTCATGCCAACTCAAATCTGCAATCACTACTTTCCTGTTCTGTTTGTGAGCCTGTGTAGACTGGCTTTTCTGTAACTTGTAATAGAAGGAATCTTAATTGAAATGCATGCTCTTCAAGGTAAGAAAACTAAGACTCAAGGAACTTTTACACTTGCTCAAGGACCTACAGGAAGGGGCAGACCTGGATTTTGAATCCACGTCCCTCTCACTCACAATACCATATTCTTCCAACACAACATGAAGCACAAAGGCAAGTTTTGTTTTGTTTTGTTTTGTTTTGTTACAAACGACGTGATGGTAACTTGTATGTGTCAGTTGGGCGAGTTGGCTAGGCTTTGGCACTAGTCTAGATGTTTCTGTAAAGGCATTTTGTAAATGATTAACATTTACATTCAGTTGACTTTGAATAAGGTAGATGATCCTGCATAACATGCATGGTGGGCCTCATCTAATCAGCTGAAGGCCTTAAAAGCAAAAACTGAGGTTTCCCACAGACGAAGGAACTTTGTCTCAAGACCGTAACACAGAAATCTTGCCTGAGTTTTCAGCCTGCTGGTCTGCTCTATGGAATTTGGACTTCCTGGCCCTTATGAACCAAGTACTTTAAATCTCTCTCAATTAACAGAGAGACAAAGAGATACATAGGGATATAGTTTGCATATCTATATATATTCTATATATCTCTGCACATATATATTCTGTATATTATCTATAACTATATATCTCAGTTTATATCTATACTGTCTCTCTGAAGAACTCTCACTGATACAAAAAGTAACTGAAGGCCACTCAGAGAATGAGAAAAAGACCAAAGGACATTTTTTTTTTCTTTCCTTCAACAGATCATTTTCTTGATGACTTTCCAGAATAAGACAAGAAGGACAGAGCTCCATGATCAAGGTCATAAGCGCCTCGTGAGAAATTTTGTTTGCTTTCTTTTTTTTCCAAAGTGAAAAGGGTGTGTGAATATTGACAAGTACTCCACGCCACACTGTTCGTGTGCTGCACTTTTTTTAATGCAGACTGACTTTGACAAATAGAAGGCAACCAAAGAGCCCTGGTTTGCATAAGTTTAAGAGGATTTTCACATTCTTTCGAAGAGCTCAATCGCAGTTAAGTACAGGGATGGAGTCTCCAAGGAAAATGGACTGGTTCCACCTTGATTCACATTTGATTTGCCCGATCACTCTTTCCTGTATCCACAGCATCCACTCAAAAGATGCAGCGCTCTTCAGTATAACGTAGAGGGTAACTGATCAGCTTGGCTCCATTGCAACTGTGCTGACGTTTGCTAAAACGCCCAAACCCAATGGGATAAATTATTCAGTTTACCTGAAAGATGAGGGAAGGGCTGTGACGGGTTGTTAAAGAAGAATACTACTAGCCTCCTCTGCTTTCAAAGGATGCAAAGGATTGTCAGCTCCAGCCTACTTCTCAAATAAACCACGAAATCCACAAGACCAAATGGAGATTCTCCTTTTCAGCCACATCCATTCTTAATTTCTGTTCCCCCGGCAGGCAAGGCACAGGAGAGACAAGTCAGATGATTTGCAGCTCAAACTATAAAAGAAGTTTCAGAGAAACAATAGGAAAAAAAAAAAAGGAAGGTTTGGTGAGTTGAGAAAATTCTTTTTCTTTTAATACACTATAAAATGTGAAGGAGAAGCACAATGGTTTAATGAGTTTCTGTCTCTGTACTGTGACAAATCTACAATTCGGCCATTGTAAAAGTAATGATATGTTTCATTAATTTCATATGTTCTTTTAATAGAGTATTTGGAGGGAAGGCATTTTTGCTTTAGAAATTAGGGCAAAGAAAAGCTGATAAAAGCTTCAAGTTGGTGTTCAGTACTTCCTGGAATACATTAATAACATTCAACTGCCTTTTCAAACACAAAGACAAATCTCAAAGCGATCCTTTGTCTTCCCTGTCATGGCGCTAATAGTCGAAGACTAGAAATCTTTACCTAGTCTCCCCCCAGAAGACCCCTCCCCCGCTCCTGCTTGCCCGTGAACACGCGACACACACACACACACACACACACACACACACACACTAGGCTTTTTATTGGTACGTTTCAACCTGGCAATTAACATTCTATGCAACCCCTACCCGTCTACTTAGACACCCCTGGACCACATCCTCTGTGCCATTTCCAAATCTACTATCTACTATGAGGATCACAAACAAGCCACCTAAGGCCCATGGTCTCATCTTGCCCTTCTACAAATATGTTGGGTTTTCATTAATTGCGATCCTCCAGAAGCTGACCCGGACAACAGTATGAATACCAGAACTTTATTTGTGAGGGGATCCATGAAGCTCCCCAAGTGGGGAGGGGAAATGAGACAGGGAAGGCAGAAAAGCCACTCAAGGGCACACAAGAGAGCAAGTTACTGTCGTGAGCAATGAGGATGCACTCCCACTGGAACGTGTCAGGAGCCTGTGTAAAATGCATCTCCGTTACCCACACTTGGGGCACTTCACTCTCCAACCACCACGAGCCAGAGGCCAAAGGCTGCTCCCCTGAGATTTCATTCATTGTACTGTTTGTGGATCAAGGGAACTTGTTAGGAGGACAGACGAGGGTTTGCAGTAGAACCCCATCAGCCTGTGCAGGATGGGACACATCTTTACATGGGACACATCTTTCCTTCACACCATTCACTCAACAAGCTCCTTTTCCTTCCAAATGCTACTGTCCATGAGTCCCAGGGCAGATTTATCAAGCCAGCTACTATAACACCTTTATCAGCCACACTTCCTCTTTGCCTTCAGAAGTTTGCCTGTGGTGCGTTTTACCTGACCTGATCTTTAGAAAAAAAATCTTGGGCTGGGAGCATCTGGATGGCTTAGTCGGTTGAACATCTGACTCTTGATTTCAGCTCAGCTCATGATCCCAGGGTTGTTGGATGAAGTTTCTTTCTCTCTCTCTCTCTCTCTCTCTCTCTCTCTCTCCTTCTGCCCCTCCCCTGTTCGCTCTTGCTCTTGCTGTCTCAAAATAAAACTTTAAAAATAGCTTGGGGGGCCCCCTGGGTGGCTCAGTCAGTTGAACGTCCAATTTCAACTCAGGTCATGATCTTGAAGTCTGTGGGTTCGATCCCTCCATCAGGCTCTGTGCTGACAGCTCAGAGTCTGGAGTCTGCTTCAGATTCTGTGTCTCCTTCTCTCTCTCTCTGTCCCTCCCCCACTCTCTCTCTCTCTCTCTCTCTCTCTCCCTCTCCCTCTCTCTCAAACATAAACAAACATCAAAAAAAAATCTTGGGCTTATTCTGTAGCTCTCTAATGAAGAAAGCTAGAATCTACAAACCCACGGTGAAATCTGGATGGGATCAGTGCGTTTACGCCCTACAAATGTGCTACTTCCCTTAGTGAGATTTCTATCCCAATCCCATCAACAGAAAAATGAAGCAGGGTGGGGTGTGTGGTTGTGGAACGAGGCAAGTTTTACATCACTGAGGAAGCATGCGTCTAGAAAGAAAAATTAGCAGTAGTAGGACCAGTCTCAAAGTTGGTTGCAGTTTTCTGAAGGAGGGAAAGTGGACTTCTGCTGTTGGCTACTGCCTTTCTTAGAAACACTCTTTAGCCGGGCCTGGAGAATTCAGTGCTGTTCTAGCAGCGCCTTGGGGGTGGACATCCTGCTGATGGATTCTGTTGGGTTCCTGAGGTCTCCGCAGGGGCATCTGCAACTGGTGATGCTCCCGTGCCAGTGAGACTGATTTTAAGAGGCTCACTGGCTGCAGGGCCTCCATTTATTTACTTGTAGAAAACCATCAGTCCTGCCCAGAGATGAGTTAATACGGTATTGTTAATTACATCCTATTTCTCATTATCTTACCATCTGAATGCTTCCTGAGAGCTGGGATGGTGAGGAGAAAGGAGACGGAGAGAGACTAAGGTGAGACACAGGGGAGCAAAACGTGGGCTAGCAATGCTGATACTTATTTTTTAACGTTCATTTATTCTGATAGAGAGACAGAGACAGAGCATGAATGGTGGAGAGGCAGAGAGAGAGGGAGACACAGAATCCGAAGCAGGCTCCAGGCTCTGAGCTGTCGGCACAGAGCCCGACGCGGGGCTCGAACTCACAGACCGCGAGCTCAGGACCTGAGCCAAAGTCAGATGCTTAACTGTCTGAGCCACCCAGGTGCCCCCGATGTTCTTATTTTTAAAGTAATGAGATCTCTCACCTGAAGTCCTCTTATTCCTGGCCCTGGCCGGACAGTGGGCGGCACTCCTGGGCCCCAATAGCACCCTTCCAGAGAAGTGCTTTTCTCCTTCTGTTCCAACTAGTTAAGGCCACTTAGTGAGTCAGGCCCTTGAAGACACAGGAATGAACACCCAAATGGAGACTGTGCAGACCCGCGTGTGTGCGTACACGCGCGCGTTTGTGCAGACGCACGTGCACATGTGCGTGAGCTGAAGGGGAGCATGCTAATTCCCCAGCACGCCACAAATGAGAGAACAGCAGCCTGTTTCAGATATTAAAAGAACGTAAATTGGGTTGAGTGTGCTTTTGGCACAAGAACAAGGAATGCTTCAGTTTCCCACTTGCACGTAATTTATTTTTAGGTTTATTCACCACCATTCGTCAGGCTTCTCGAGCCTGACCTGAAACTAACCTTTAGATAAACGTGAAGGCCAACGGAGCCCTGAAACTCTATCTGTACGTTCTTTTGTCCTGGGAACTGTAAATCGGGGCATTAGGTGAATAACACAGCTTGGCTTTGTGTCATGAAAAGTAATTCGGGGCTGCAGGAAGGGCAAGATTTATGAAGCTGTCTGGCCAAGCTTGGGCAAAAGGCCCAGCTTACACCTGCTTCGCAGACACGGATGTGTGTGCTTGGCCACCCTGCTGAAGCAGCCAGATTCCTCTGGAAAGAGGCAGGGCAAAGCCAACAGCAGGTAAGGGAGGAACCTGGGCTGGGCAGGAGCGGGGGACCGGAGGAACCCATCAGTCTTCAGGAAACAAACCAATCACAACTTCCCTCTTCTCATTCCCAAGGAAAATTCCCTCCAAAAAAAAAAAAGACAAAAAAACCCCCTCCATCTTTGTTTTCAAACCACTGAAACTCTGTAATCTGTGGGGCTGGCGAGAAGACGAAAGTCAAGCAATTGGCCAAGTTTTAGAGCTTTCCAAAAAATGAAGGCTTGTGTCCTAAGTCAGGTTGCTATGTGACTTACCATCCAAAGAGGGACAGTCTTCCAAGTGAAACGGGGAGGGCTGTAATTAATTAGGCAGAGACAACACCTGTAAACTGGGACTGTGGGAGGCCAGGGGGCCCAACGGTGACCCTAGTCACGCACATGGACGCCGCCATACAATGAACCCGCTAAATGACTGTTGTGTTACAAGGGTGCTTTTCTAAGAAGTTGACAGAAATTATATTGTCTCTTTGATGGAGCTGGGCTGCCTCCACCAAACAGATGGCCAAATTGTCACGATGCCAGAGCGCACAGCAGAAGGTCCACAGCAAAATCACTGTGCTCTGTGCTCCCTTTCATGGGATCCCGTCCCCTTCTCAAAAAGTACAAAAAGCGCCCAGCAAATCTCTGCTTTTCCTTTCAGGGAATGGCCAGCAGGTACCATACAAGGCTTGTCGGCGTCTGATTACCGAGGACTTTTTTGCACAAGGTAGAACTTACACGGGGAACAGCACTGGTCTTTGTGATCTCAGCGCTCACGAAATGTGACACAAACTCCTCCATCTCTAGAAAAGCCATCTCCGGCATCTCCAACTTTCTTCCCACTTTCCCATACTTACAGGTGCACGAGGGCACCCGCTTCCTATGGGTGCCGTAAGAAATTACCAAAAGCCTGAGGCCTTTCAAATGGTAAGAATTTATTTTCGCTTAGTACTGGAGGCCGCAAGTCCAAAATCAGGGTTTGAGTAGGGCTGTGCTTCCTCCGGACGCTGTAGGAGAGAATCCTTCCTTGCCACTTCCAAATCCTGCTGGCTCCTGGTGTTCCTCCACTCAGGGCAACATCCCTCCAGCCTCTGTCTGTGTCTTCACATGGCCCTCTCCCTGGGTTTCTGCATCCTCTCTTATATAGACGCCAGCCACTGGATTTACAGCCCAACAAAATCCAGGACGGTCTCGTCTTGAGCCTCTTGATGACTTCTACCAAGACCTCATTTCCAAATATGATCATATTCTGAGGCTCCAAAGCAGGCCTGAATTTGGGAGGGATCACCGTTCAACCCACTACAATAAGTACACATGTCTATTCGTAAAGAGTTCTTGAACTCTTGAAGTCTCCTGTACCCCACATCCAGGCAACTAATGACATGCATCCTCCACTAGCAACACCCCGTTGATTTTCTGCAAGACTGTGGATATCAGCCTCTAATGGCTTTGCTTCCACGACTACATAGCATGTAGGCCCTGAGGACACCCTCTTCTGTCCAGTGATGGCTTTCCCTTTCCATCTGTCCTCAGCCCACCATCCCCGTAAACTGCAGAGAACTGCCTCACTGCCGATTTTCCAGGCTATCTATGTTCCAAGACTCTAGGTTGTGGATTTCAGGACATCGACACACACAAAATAACAGGGCAAGGGAGCATAGGCTGGGCACCTCAAGACTGGTACCAGGAGGTGAAAGACTACAGGGGGCCATCCAAAGCAAAGATGGAACCTGAACTCAGCCTTACTAGGAGCTTAACGGAAGTGTGGATGAGTTAGACCAAGGAGACGGACATTTAAGGCAAGAGCTTGAAGTCTCTCTTTTCATCTGAAGCTACAATAGTGACCAGAATGGCTTTTTTGGCTGAGACATTGGTGAGAGCCAGGAATCTAATGCAAACAGCTTATTCACAAACAGACTGACTGATGAGTTCCAGTAATGGGAAAATCCAAGTTTAAGCCCAGGAATGACCTAATGATGTTTCTCTAAGAATGCTAACAGAAACATACTTTTCTCCTCCTCTTGACTTGGGCTGCTTCTACCCTGACTTGATCCTCTGAGAAATGGCCACCAGTGGGTCCAGGCTGATGATATGTCGGGTCAGTGAATCCAGTAAAACGTGCAGATCTCTTTTGCAGGAGTTTCAGTACGAGTGGGTGGGCTGATGCTACATGGCTGTGACTGTCACATATCCACTCCCGAGGAATCATTCTGGCAAGAGGCTAGTGGTCTGAATCACGTGGGATCAGCCACACCCACATCATGTGGGCTAAGACTGAGACGGGATCCATTCCTCACAGGAAAGCCATGGGGATGGAATCAGGGATAACCGAGCACATGTGAGCAAGCAAACAACAGAGATGCCCACTCAACCTACTCTGACTACATTTACACTTTGAACACTATCAGAAGAATTTCGAGCTGGGTGCCAGAGCTGTGTCCGCTTCCAGAAAATTCACCATAATACAAGATGACTGTTTTGGCACCACAGATAGTTCAATATATTATTATTTACCCATAGTGCCTTAGGCCCTGTTTTCAGGCAACCAGATTAAAAAAAAAAAAAAAAGGGTAGGGGTACATTAATCAGTCTGCCAGGGCTGTCATGACAAAATACAACAGACTGAATGGCTTAAGTGATGGAAATTTATTTTCTCACAGTCCTGGAGGCTAGAAGTCCAAGATCAAGATGTTGGCTAAGGCTGGGTTCCCGTGAGGCTTCTCTCCTTGGCTTGCACATGGCTGCCTCCTCTCTCTGTCCCCCCATGGACTTTTCTCTGTGTGTACATCCCCAGCATCTTTTCGTAAAGTTTGTATTTTTATGTTTATTTTTGAGAGAGAGACAGAGCTCGAGTGGGGGAGGGGGCAAGAGATATTTAGAGGAAGACACGGAATCCAAAGCAGGCTCCAGGACCTGAGCAGTCAGCACAGAGCCTGACGCGGGGCTCGAACTCACGGACCGCGAGATCATGACCTGAGCCAAAGTCAGATGCTTACCTGACTGAGCCACCCACATGCCTTTTTTTTCTTATGAGGACACCAGTTCTAGGGCACCACCCTCATGATGATCATAATTTAACCACAACCTACCTATAACCATGATTACCTTCTTAAAAGCTCTATCTCTAAATACAGTGACACTGGGAGTTTGGGTTTCAACAATTCTGGGGGACTCAGTCTACAACAAAAGACCAAACTTATTTTCATGCCCTTACCTCTTACCTCTACTAGGAAGACACGGAGTAATACATTTTGACGCTGATTAGCTGTGGCATGTTGGGCTGCTTCAAATATTTTTTCAAGTGCAAGAACTAAAATGTTTTCCAGTTTCCAATTCATGATATCTCAGAGGTCACATTCTGACCCCAAGCACAGCCAGAATCCTATTAGTCTTCCCCTATCAATTAACCCTACGATTTTTTCCATTTAATTGCCAGATGTTTTTCCTTAGGTCAGCAAGCCGCCGCTAGAACACTGCATAAGAAGAGCATTTTCAGACATGAAATACACACACGCACCCACACAACGCACACGCGCACACAAATATTTCATAGCATGCTGCATGATTACATCTCACACATACACTGCTATTACAGCGAAGCATGATTTATGCGCACCATCTCAATGTGTCCCAGCGCTTTATTATTTGGAATTCCTTTTCCCCCTAAGCAACGTCAATATACAAAAAAGCCCGGCACGAACATGTGATACCTGTTAAGTATAACATGAAATATGACACTTAAAAGCAAATTGGTGACTAATTCCTGGGGCTGTTTGTTCATTCCCATTTAAACTAAGTCACCTGCTCTTAAGGAAGCATTTAGAAATCAAAATCCAGAAAACAAAAGCAAAACCGGACTCTGACTACAGGTTGCCTTAATGAAATCCATCCTGACTCATTTCTTCAGCTTCCATTGGTGCTAAATCCCGCCAGTACTTGTAACACAATCCTCCGTCGAGCTGCCAAGACATTCATTACCCCAGATCACCAATGCACCAAGTCACTGCACCCCTGTTTTTGCCAAATTGACTTCTAAGTCATGTGTTAGACTTCATTTGCCAAATACTGAACTATCCCTTGGTTCCTAGTGTGCAATTAGAAAAGAATTCACAAGTAAAAAAGGAGTAGGATAGAAGGCACCTCTAAAATGTTCCTACTTGGGGGAAGAAATGTATCCACTTAACACATGAGTTCCTTCTGACATGCCTCAGCTTTCAAGGACTTGAGTGGAGTTGGGTAGGTCATTCCTGGCATGCCTTTCTCCCTGGAACCTTGAAAGCATCAACACCTCCGTCTTTGTAAGGGCTCACACTGGAGTTACCACAAGTTTTGGATTAAATGTATCTCATTACTTATGCCCACAAGTTACTCTTGTTTCATGGCCTCCTTTTGAGAGAAGACACAAAAATCAGGGTCAGGGTTCGTGGAAGTTCAGTCTCTGAAGGCGGTGTGCATACGCTTACACGATACGGAGAAATCGGCATTGACGTGGTTGGTGGTCCAATTTCAAGTAGTCCAATTAAAAGCTGTTTTATATGGATGGGGCCAGTTGTTTTATGAGCTTGGGTATCTATTTATCTTTATCTTTGTAGAATACAACATCAATGGAGAGTAACCAGCAGCTCTGGGTTGGACTTAGACGTGACCGACATTAGCGGGATTAACAAAGGCAAATAGCACTGGTGGGTAATTATTATACCTTAGCTTCAAGAGGACTACTTCGAAAAAGATTTTTTCTAAACTGAAAATTAAGAGGATAACGTTGACAGATTCTATTATGGATTCTGTCACCTTTTAGTATATTTCCTAACTGTGCATAGTATAGAAAAGGGCAAGGAATTAATCAGGTTGCCAAAAGAGCTGGGTTACACAGCATGCAGAGAGCACTTCAGCTACATTATTTGCACAATTTCTGTAGGGAGTTGTGCAATAGAGGCCTTAAATTTAATATGTCTGGCCCCCTTCCACCTGGACTCGGTTCAAACCCACCGCCTGCAGCTCACTGAATCTGGAGTGGGAAATCAGTCATTACATTACGAACGGATGGCAAATGATTCCAATTCACATTTTTCAGCTGGTATGTTTTTTAACCTGGAGCAAGACCAAATTGGAAAATTCTGCAATTCTGCAAGCTGGGCATTAGATCTGTATTGCAGTCTAAATACATTTCTGGTTTGAGGAAGTTGACGAGATGATTTTTCTTGAGAATTTCTTTAGTTGCTGTGCCACCAAGAGAAATTTCAAGGTCCACATCGTCACCTTCTGCTGGTCCTTTTGTTTCTCACCGGGGCGGGGGGGTGGGGGGGATGTTGTCAGTGCAATTAGACTGCAATGATCTACATAAACACTGACCTGATTTCTTCATGCTTATGGATACATTATGTAGACTGAAGGGCCATATTCAACAAAGACCAAAGTCTCTTGGAGATTGCTTTTGTACAAAAAGGCAAGTAGAACTATGCAAAAAAAAAAAAAAAAAAAAAAAAATGGGCACAGGAAAAAAAGAAACAAGTGATACAAAAAGAAATATCAACTGGCTCTTAACCACATGAAAATGTGGTCAATCGTGTTGGCACCAAGGACATTCAAAATATAACACAAACACGATCTCTTTTTTTATTCATAACATTGAAAACTAACATCCAGCGCTGGTAAGGACATGGGGATATATACTTCACTGACAGAACAATACACTGCTCTAACCTTCATAAAAGTAATCTATAAGTGTAAATGTAAATTAAACATTTAATTAATTTAAATGACCTACACTTGGCCTCCACTACCCTAACAGCCCTCATCTGACAGGTTAAGGAGCCAATGTGGGGATTCTGCCTATTGCTAAATACATCTTTTCCAATTATGCCTTCTAGAAGGCATCAAGACGGGCTTCGGGACCCACTGGATCCTCTGGGAGACAGACCCAACCTAAAACACCCCTGAGCACTGGACTTCCCTAAACCCTTACTCTGACTGGCCGACCAGAGTGACAGTTTTGGTCTCCTGGGATTAGTGTCAGCTCCGAGCCCCTATCTAGCAGTACAGGGAAAAGGCCTGATCGATCCCTTTTCCCCAGTACGCAGTCACTCGTCAAAGGCTGCCGGTCCCTTTGCGAGGGCTGGGCTAAAGATGAACGGTATCATTTTGATAGCACATTATGGTCCCTCCTCAAGGGGACCCACCCCCTCCTTTATTCAAGAGGTTCTGGGTCTGAGAACTGGTTCAAGTGGGTGGACTGGTTGAGGAGCCCTGACTCTGTTTTTGTGATTCAAGTTAGACTTTTGTTGCCTTGATCTAGAACTGTTCCACTGATACAAATCAAGTAAGGACTTAGTAGGCTTGCTATGGGTTTCACTTCTACGAACACCATGATCAACTAGCCGATGTTACAGGTCTTTATCGGTCAGACTATTCTCACTGTTGTCTGACTCTGCTGTCCATTACAGAAACTATGTTCACCTTGCCTCCGGCTCTCAACTGTTGCCACTCGGCCCCACCACCCGGGGATACAGTTAACCCCACTGCATTTAGGTTCCCTCAATCAGATGTAGCAGTTCCCACTATAATTTACGACAAGAAGAGCGATCATGGAGCACTTCAAGGATACGAGGCTCCCTTCACAATGTCTTTCTCACAGACGTAGTGAAAGGTGTGTCCTCTGAACCTTCCATGGTGAGTGAGCAGGTATTAAATGGTAAATCCACTCCAAAAGTCAATCTTCCTAAGTCCCTGAATCCCTTCCTGTACAGTGTACCAAACTTTCGGTGCAAAGTTTCAGACAGCCCACCAACCAAACTATCAGAATGCTAATGCCACAGTCCCAAGCTGCATCACTAAATTCAAAATCTCTGCCTAGTGCTCCCACAGCCATCAAGTCAGCATTGTCCAACTTTACGTTCCTTCCACTATTACTGCACACGCTTCGTGTCCATTCCCCCATATATTCCCCAGCCTTCTGCCTCCATATTGTAAACACGCTTTTTTTTTTTTTTTTTTGGAGTATGGAGTATCTCACCCTTTGGAACCTCCTAGGACTTGAGTCCAATTATAGGTCTAAAGGCAGGTGTGGAGGGGGGGTAGTAGGGATAGGTCCTGAGGAGATGGACAGCCACCTGGAGCCTTGTCTTTTATGTTTGACCAGGAGTAGCTAATGGTGATATTTTGTGTACCTCTATTTCCATATGAAACCATGGACCATCAGGGTCCTCTCTGCCACTGGACACAGTCATTACTGTCTTCAAAGCTAATCACATTAGAGAAGCAATTCCAGACACTCAAGATCTATTTCAGAAAATTCATCTTTGCCAACGTTCTATCCTTCTAGAACCACTCTTAGTACCAAACTCTTTATAAATTAAGGTTTACCAGGGAAAGAGAAGGATAGATAAGTAGACAAGCAGGTAGGTAGGTAGGTAGGTAGATAGATGTTAACCAAATGTACAAAATACCTTCACAAAAAACCTACATTAGTGTTTGATTACATAAATGACTATTGGAGTCCAGCCACCCAAAAAGTAACCATCACAAAAGGTGGTAACGAATAGGCTTCATTAGACTATTATGCTTGAGAGGCACCTGGGTGATGCAGTTGGTTAAGCGTCAGACTCTTGATTTCAGCTCAGGTCATGATCTTGCGGTTTGCGAGTTATGCACTGATGTCATGGAGCCTGCTTGGAATTCTCTGCCTCCCTCTCCCTCTGCCCCTCCCCCCACTCGCATTCCCTCTCTCTTCCTCTCAAAAATAAACATTTAAGAAAAAAGAGTATTATGCTTGACCGTGGCCTATGGTGAACTCTCCTGAAATAGTTCTGGTTGTTCTAAACATATCTCCTTTCAATCTAATATGGACACTTTGGTTGCGGGGCGGGGGGGGGGGGGTCCCCAAGTGGATTATATATAAAATCTTTAGAAGTAATTAATGATGTTAAGAGATCACGCAGGTATGTCCATTTGCTAGTTGAGGAACTAACATCGACTTTACCTGTATTAACATATTCATCATTGCCACCCACTCTCACCCTTCCGGCTACCCGAGTGGAGGTCAGCATTCCTGGACTCAACTTCTAGCACGGCCTTCTTCCTCAGGGAGATGACGTCATCTCTACAATCCCAGTCAGACTCTCATCTCCACATTTCCGTTACTCGAATTGTAACATTAAAATAATTTTCGAGCGTTGCAATAACAACATAAACGTACGGAGGTGCTACAAAACACGGCTTTATTTCCAGAGAGTTTATGTGTTTTCATATGGCATGCTTTCAAAACATGGAAAGCAAAAATAAAATTTAGACTTCTGGAAGAGGGTTGGTGAGATTTCCCTGGAGCAATGTTCTGCATTCTACAGCAGAGGCTGTCCTAATGGTTACTGTTTCCCGTGAGTTGAGGTAGCGGCTGTGACATGCGGTAAGGGAAGTGTGGCCTTTGCTACATGAAAATATTTCACCTACTGGCTGTAAAGCTTGTACTCTGAATTTTGTTTGCTGGAGTACACAGCCTACATTCTTTTCCTATATTTTTTTTGTAATAACTTAAGAAACAAATTTATAATTATCTAAAGAGTCAAGAATGCTGCTTGTGGAAGAGAGTTTTTCTTGGTTCAAAATGAACTAACCCTTCTAGGCATTACGAGCTTGTGTCCAATGTTCTGAATGTTCTAGAACCATTACAGCAATTGCTATGAATACTTCTGGAGGCCTTGATTAAAAAAAAAAAAAAAACACTTGACATCCAAATAGAATGTAGACTACCTTGCAATAAAAACGTCTTCACCTCTTACAGCAAATGAGTTATTGTGACAAAACAAAAAATAAGGACATTGGAGTTGGTGGTGAATTTAAAACCTGAGACAACATTTTATAGTTGCATAACACTGGACAGTTCACTTAGACCCTCTGAGTCTCAAATGTCTCATAAAATTAGTATACCAATGTCTCCCATTAATTATTATGGAGATAGTCAAGAACATAACAGTGTATATGAGAGAATTATAAACTTCACAATATTGGGATTATTAATCGTTCTCTGACAATGTTACACTCTTATAAAGTCAGAACCAGTTACAAAAGAAGATGTTATTTCAGAGTCCTAATCACCACAATACCTCCTTAAAATGAAATCAGAATTTCTCAGACATAACAACATAAATCCACAAGGGTTTACCTTTACAATGAGGGAAATGAGGAAAGGTTATCAGTCTTTTGTGCAAACAAAGTGTGGTTACAAGTTCAGAATCGTGCTGAAACATGAGTTTCACATACCTGTTCCCACTGGGCAGGGACAGACTAGCCAGATAAAACACAGAGGGCCTAAGAGCAAAGAACTAACCTTTCTGGAAGAAGCCTAGGGACAGCTGCTTCTGGGGGAAGCCCGCAGATGGGAACACTGTGGACCACTCTAATATGCGGACTGTCAGTAAATGTCATGACTTTCAAGAGAAACCTCTCAGTACAGATAGCATCTGTTTCTCCAGCTGGTTCT
The DNA here is from genome assembly GCF_018350155.1 of Leopardus geoffroyi. NCBI lineage: Eukaryota > Metazoa > Chordata > Mammalia > Carnivora > Felidae > Leopardus > Leopardus geoffroyi. The sequence goes on from NC_059326.1 coordinate 101,951,041, forward strand.
CAGCCGGAAATTATAAGGAAAACAATGTGGAGGCAGGAAAGGATCCGTTTGGGAAAGATTATATTCCACTCCAGGAGCCAGAGAACAAGTTCTTGCATGTGGTCTTTATTCAAAACTAGAAGGGGAATCCAGTAGAGAACATTCATTCGGAAATGAATGCACTTTGGATCTGACTACCTGCCCCACTCATTAAGGATCTTTCGACTTGGGGCCCCTGGGTGGCTTAGTTAGTTAAGGGTCTGACTCTGGATTTCAGCTTAGGTCATGATCTCACGGTTTCTGAGTTTGAGCCCCGTGTCAGGCTCCACACTGACAATGCAGAGCCTGCTTAGGATTCTCTCTCTCTCCCTCTCTGTCACTCCCCCACTCACTCGCTCTCTCAAATTAAATAAACGTTATTTAAAAAAAAAAGATGTGACTACTTTAAGACATGATTTTTAGTAAATGGTCTCTCAAACTTCCTAGTAAAGATAAGAAATTAGACATCACTCTAGATACTATCTCTCAAATGGTTCTCAAATATGTCCACCTCTAGTCATGTCCACCTCTACCTTCTAGCCCTCCACTAGACAACTCCCTCTTGACGGGAGGCTTGCCACCTTTGCCTGGCGTCCAGAATCATCTTGTTAAAATCTCAATATGCATTCCTGCTTCAAATTGTCTATGGCTTCCCACTGGACTTAAAATCCATGCTTCTCGGGGCACTTGGGCGACACGGTCGATTGAGCATCTGACTTTTGATTTTGGCTCAGGTCGTGATCCCAGAGTGATGAGACTGAGCCCTGTGTTGGGCTATGTGCTGAGCGTGGAGCCTGCTTCAGATTCTCTCTCTCACTGCCTCTCTCTCTGGCTCATGCTCTCTCTCTCTCTCTAAACAAACAAACAAAATCCATGCTTCTCATGGCTGCAAGACCCTGTATTTCATATTCTTCCTCTTCCTCTACCTTCTTTTCCAGCTACTCATCTGACACCAACCTTGCTCCACAGATCCTGGCCTTCCTTGAAGGCTCTTTGTTGCATCAACATCTTTTCCACACACCTGTGTCCTTTAAGTGGAATTCTGTTTCCCTTGATCCTCGACTGGCTTCTTTCTACTCATTCTTTAGGTCACAGATTAACACGTGATTCTTGGGAAACCGAGGACCCCACATATTGATGGACCCTGTGGCACTCTCTATCAGTCCTCCTTCAAGGCAGTTCCTACAGAATGTTCAGTTACAAATTCAGCTATGTTCTCACTTAACGGCCTCCTCCTAAGAGGCAGGTGCCATGAAGGCAACGAGCACATCAACTGAGTTCATCCTTTAATATCCAATGCCTAGCACTGTGCCTGATATTGTTATTGAATGGAAAATGACTAAACGTTAAGTTTACGTTTATAGTAATTTTTTAAAGTTTAATTTTCGACAGCAAGAGAGAGAGAGAGCACAAGTGCCCGCAACTGGGGGAGGGGCAGAGAGAGAGGGAGAGAGAAAGAATCCCAGGCAGATTCCCCACTATCAGCACAGAACCGGACACAGGGCTTGATCTCACGAACCATGAGATCATGACCGGAGCCAAAATCAAGAGTCAGACAATCAACTGAACCACCCAGGTGCCCCAATGTTTATAATAATTATTCATTCATTCACAATAGTAAAAGCATCTTAAATCTTGGTTATTATTGCTGGAAACCTATCCCTCCCCAAATACCAAGAAGGTAGTCAAGGAGTAAAACCAACTACCTTTGTCAACCTTTAAGAATGACCCTAAATCAGGATGTTGAATTTGTATATAATTCTGTCTTCTTAACTGGACAACAAGCCTTTCAGACTGTGGACTGTGTTTTGTTCTTCTGTAGACATCTAATATTTGATGGTGAATAATGTTTATACAATATTTTTTTAATTTTTTTAACATTTATTTATTATTGAGAGACAGAGAGAGGCAGAGCATGGGCAAGGGAGGGGTAGAGAGAGGGGGAGACACAGAATCTTAAGCAGTCTCCAGGCTCTGAGCTGTCAGCACAGAGCCCGATGCAAGGCTCGAACTCACAAACCTCAAGACCATGACCTGAGCCCAAGTTGGACGCTCGACCGATGGAGCCACCCAGGCACCCCTACGGTATTTTTTACCTTTAAACTCACAATGATGAGATGGGGACATTTAAAAATATTGACCACATCTTAATTTTTCAAACCCCATGTGCAGATCCCTCTAATCTGCTTGACTGTCACATTTTCCAAAATGGAGCCTAGACAGAAACAAAGTATCACACCAGTGAGAAATACCAGTGTCCTTATAAAGAAAATAAAGGTAAGCAAGGTCCCAGACATAACACATGTTTTTGTGTTTTTGATGATGATGCAGGATACGATATCATTCAGGTGTCCACCTTATTTAACGAAGGCAAAAGAGTGCAGTTCGGAAGAAAGACTATGGGTCCAGAACGCCTGAGGAAAATTCAACCCTGAGTACTGATGATAGCATGACCTTGGCCAAGTTCCTTAACTCTCTTTGCATTTCAATGTTCTCTTGTGTAAAATGACACTACTAATCATTCTGACCTGAAAAGTTTATTGTGTAATAGAAAAGATATCAAGAAGATGAATGGGGGAGACAGGTAGGAAATCGAAAATCAAAAAAGGATGGAAATCTTTTAAAAATAAACTAGAGCCTTGGAGAGTCCAAGTGGCTCAGTCGGTTAAGTGTCTGACTCTTGATTTCAGCTCAGGTCACGATCCCAGGGTTGTGGGATCAAGCACCCACTGGACTCTGTGTTGAGCATGGAGCCTGCTTAAGATTCTCTCTCTCTTCCTCTGCCCCTCTCCCACTCGCACTCTCTAAAATAAAAAAAGAAACAAACTAGAGGGCATGATGCAAGAGACAATATGGTAAGAAACAAATTAGGATGGCCAAAAGCCTTGAACGCCACATAAAGACCCTGGATTTTATGCAAGAGGTAAAAAGGATGATTTGGGCGCTCTCAGTAGAGCTTTGGCAGTATCCGGAATACAGGATGGATATGGTGAGTCAAAGTTGCTTTTGCTGCCACTAGTTTTCCTCTATGTAAATTTTCCTTACCCCTATCTTGGGCTTTATGCTTCCGGTGGGATTCATTTAACCCCAGCTCCAGGGGCAGCTCTGCGGCTAGGACATGACACCCAAAGGATTACTTTCCCCAACACCAAGCCTACTTCAGAATGGACATGTGATCCAAAGAGCCAAGGAGAGCCAATGAGACTTTTGCTGATACTGTTGGGAGAAAGGTACACCGTCTTTCTTGTGAGACCCAAATCTAGGAGGAGGTGGGCCTAGATTTGCCGGCAGCCATTTTTGCCACCATGGGAAGCCTGAGAATGAAGCCAGCATGGAAGAGAAGAGAGTTCACAGAAGCACAGAGCCTGGGTCCTGGTGATGTTATATGTGCTGGCACTTAAAATACCCTGCCCTTAAACTTCACATGTAGCTAAGACAGGAAACTCTCTTTCCCGAAGTTGAATTTTCTACCCCTTGCAACACAAAGAATCCCAACTGATCCTCAAGTAACAAAACTATGCACATGGCCAAAGAGGTAAAAATAGAAATAACAAAGGCACAAAAGTAAGTTATGATATAGAAGGGAGAGAAATTTATATGAGGATCATTTTCAAGGCTCCCCGGGTGTTTAACTACAGAGTGATCATGACTACTGAACAACACAAGGGGACTGTTTCTTCCCATCATATGACTCTTATCGGGAAACTTCACAACTATCTGAGAACCATTAAACATCGGAATGACAAGTTTTCATTCGGTTATAAAATTCTACCTTGAGTTTTCTTCCCCTCCCAAATGATTATCAGACATAACATTCATTCAAAGACAGGCTACCTCATTTATTATACATATCTTAAAACTTTACTTAAAACACGATGACATTTAAATGAAAGAAGGTATGGATATCACGATGGAACAGAGACCTGTCGGGACTTCAAAAGACTAAATTTTATTTGTCAGGAAATGTGTGTCATCGGTGCACAATAAATCCTTGTCGATCAATGATAACAGGTGACACTCATCAAACACCACGCTCAAAGAGCCGTACAGGGGCACCTGGGTGGCGCAGTCGGTTAAGCGTCCGACTTCAGCCAGGTCACGATCTCGCGGTCCATGAGTTCGAGCCCCGCGTCAGGCTCTGGGCTGATGGCTCAGAGCCTGGAGCCTGTTTCCGATTCTGTGTCTCCCTCTCTCTCTGCCCCTCCCCCGTTCATGCTCTGTCTCTCTCTGTCCCAAAAATAAATAAATGTTGAAAAAAAAATTTAAAAAAAAATTAAAAAATTAAAAAAAAAAAAAAAGAGCCGTATATATGTTATATGTTGACGAGTTTAGTTTTAACTGTAACTTTTTTAGGAATGTGCTTTTATTTCTATTCACAGTTGAAAACCACAACACAGGTAAGACAAATACTTGCCTTGGCTCCAAATGGTACCAGGACGCAACGCTGGAGAGTTTAGCTACAGAGCCACATGCCTCAGAGCTACAGGCCCAGTAAGTGAGGAAGTGAATGGACAAAGAGGGAACCCCTGCTTGGTCCCCGGAGGTGGGAAAAACGGGGCAAGTGGACCGAGTCTTTGCAACCCCTCGGTTCTGTTGCTCTTCGGTAGATTCACGTTCTTATGTCTCGGTTCCTACTTGATTATCAATAAGGCATTTTGAGAAAGCTCTGTTCAGTATTTCCAATCTCCCAGGGTACAATTCAGTACACCGAAAAGACAATTTACTCAAATGAAAACCTGTTGAAACGCTAGCCTGGTCAACTGGAAGACTAAGCACTGTTTTCCCTACGTTGTCTACCAGTAGTTAGGGAGAAACTGAGTCACTGAGACAATGTGGCTTATCACCAGTCTGACACCCAGGAGCCCGACCATTTCGTGCTCACGGTGAAATGGATGCCAGGCACCACCTGGGTGTCTCAGACGAAAGCCTGGCCCAGGAGCCACAGACAACTCGCTCACCCCATATTGACAGTCTGCAGTATTAGGTGGGACGGGCGGCATTATAATCACTCATCTGACACGAATCAACACTCACCATAATGGCACAGCATTTTCCACTTGAATTTGCCCCTGAGTTTATGCCTCTCAGCTCGCAAAGAAGTGCTAATCATATCTCATACAGACAGCAATTTAAAAATCAATCTCTGTGTTCATGGAAATGCGGCATTTAATTTTGGGCTGATGTCACTATCACGGGAGGGGCAAGATCAACCTCGATCTCGTGGTTGAAATCCACTCGAAAATCAGGTGGTTCGCTCATTTAATTGTGGAATATCTCACTGTCACAGAACACCTACTCTCCCTCTGCAGGGTCTATCTTTTTGAGCGTATGAGGACTTTCCCTGTAGACTTGGACGCAGGCCACCAACTGCTGCTTCACCTTAAGACACACCATCTCGAAGACTTTCCTTAAAAGCATCGGAAGAGTCGTGGGGGTGGGTGATTTCTTTATATGAAAATCATTTCATTACTGCTGACTGAAGTAAGAGTTCGTTTCACCCACCTTGAGCTCGTGTTTCTGTTTCTCCTCAGATTTTGCCACCGTCAGCAATGTCGCGCACAGAGTGAGGCTGCACGAGCCAGAGAAGCACTTTCTTGGGCATTCGCCTTGCCCTCTGTCTCAGGTTACAAAACATTTTGATGGTCTCCCCCGGGCGTGATTTCCAGATGCTCAAATCAGTATCTGTTGCCTCCTTTGCGAGAGGAGGCAGAGCTTCACACTGTCTCATTCCCAACACGCTGTACAGAGTGACCTTTTATTTTATTGTAAATATTTTTCAATGTGTATTTATCTATGAGAGAGCACACGCGCAAGCACAAGTGGGGGAGGGGCAGAGAGCGGGAGACACAGGCTCCGAAGCAGACTCCAGGCTCCGAGCTGTCAGCACAGAGCCCGACGCGGGGCTCGAACTCACAAATCCCGACATCTTGACCTGAGCCGAAGGTGGAGGCTCAACCGACTGAGCCAACCAGACGCCCCCCCCTCCCCCCCAGAAAAAGCAAGGTTTTGGTTTTCCTTTTCTTTTTTCATTTTTGCCCAAGCGCACATCTGAGTAACAGTTAAAATTTACCAAGCACGGTACTGTTTGTTGCCGTGTTCTTCGAGCTTTTATTCCCAGAAGCCACGTAGGACTCTGGAAAGTAATAAGCTCCTAGTATTTTAGCACTTTTTTTCTCTCCACTTTCTAGGAATGCTTTCATTTGTGTGAGTCTTAAGACCTTAAATGTCTATTTATACATAGAGGGGGTTGTTTACTTTTGATATTCTCATTGTAGATGACTTGGTCAAGAGATGCTTGAATTTTCTTCACATTGAAGACAACCAGCGAATGTTATTCTACGTCCCATAGCTCAGACAGTTCTGCTCAGGGTGCGACTTTTGAGAGAAGGCTGATGGAAAGCATCCCTATGCGCAACTCATACTTTCTGGGAAAGTGTTTAGAGCAGGTGTTTACCATCTACTATGTCCAGCCTGTTAACCTTTGGGAATTCTTCAGTGAAGATTTTTCATGTATGGGGTCATTTAGACCAAGTTCCTTCGTACTTCTGTCCCTGTTCCATTGTACTCAGTCCACTCCCAACTGCTTCATTAATTGTCTCCTTGTGGTTCTGAACTAGAGTCCCAGTTTCTGGAATAATTTGGCCTAACCCATTTCCTTTCTCCCAACACAGAGTGGAAAGTGTTCCTTCATTTATTTTCTGGCAATGCCATCCATTTCTCTATTTACAACTTCTCTCTGTTGTAAACGTATTTATTGTTTATGATTACCTTTTTAGAGTTTATTTATTTTATTTTGATGGGGGAGGGCACGTGGGGGAGGGACAGAGAGAGAGAGAATGATAAGCAGGCTCCACATTGTCAATACAGAGCCTGACACAGGGCTCGATCCCACCAACCGTGAGATCGTGACCTGAGCCGAAATCAAGAGGCAGAGGCTGAACCGACTGAGCCACCCAGGCGCTATGATTACTTTAATTAGCAAGCTGAGCCCAGGAATTCCCAGTGGTTCAGACAACCTCTAGTACGATTCCTTTTGAAATGATAAGTCACAAGTTGATTGTTGTTTCAGGGAAAAAGAGACGCAAGGCAAAGAAAAATATGGAGGTTGTCTGTGGTGGGGGATGGGGGGGAGGTTAGATCTAAATGACAGATTTCATCTGTAAGCCTCAGCTGATCTCCTCCCTCTTTCCTCAGAATCCCATGCAACAGGCTATTGGAGACTCTTCTCCCCCTGAGCCTTCCCCAGCGATGTTCCCCTTTGCTTGAATCCCGGCCAGCTTGAATCCCGGCACTACTCTCCACCCCACCTCCCTGAGTCAATGATGTTAAGGTTTGTGTCTTTCTCCTACTTCACTAGTGAATAACATGTACATAAGTCGATACTGTATTTGTGTGTTGGTTCAATTCCTTATACTTGTGCCCAAACGCATACCTCATGTGTCTGCTAAAATGGCTGAGCAAAGGGGGAAAATAATAACCAAAACTCTAGTTTCATTAGTTCAGGCTGATGCTTACAATGAAAAGTGGATCTGGGCAAAGGGGAACAGGGTCTTCCTGCCATTCTTACTGTCTACAGAGTAAGAGAGGGGCGCCTGGGTGGCTCAGTCGGTTGAGTGCCTGACTTGGGCTCAGGTCACGATCTCGCGGTCCGTGAGTTTGAGCCCCGCGTTGGGCTCTGCACTGACAGCTCAAACCTTGGAGCCTGCTTCAGACTGTGTGTCTCCCTCTCTCTCTGACCCTCCCCTGTTTGTGCTCTGTCTCTCACTCTCTCTCTTAAAAATGAGTAAACGTTAAAAAAATTTTTTTGAGGAATGATAGTAAAGCCATTTTTAATAAAGTTATTTTTCCCATAACTTGCTGGACTTGTACCCAACAAAGAAGGCAATGGTCTCTGACTCTCCATTTTCTGTCAAATATTTTAAACGAAGAATGACTAAGTCCTGTCTGTTTCCTCTCTAAATTTATCTCAATTACCACTTCTCCACCATTCCGACCAGAGCCTTAGGTTAGAATCTTACGAACTTTCACCTGGACTCCCTTGCTAGTCTCTTTATGTTTGTTAGTTTTTTCTCTCCTATGAGAGCTTTACTCGGGGGCCGGGATGCCCCTTCCAAGACTCAGTCCTGATCATGTCTCTCCTATGTTCAAATCTTCAGTCACTACAGAACAGAGCTGAAATTCCTGAACAAAACACAGATCTGTCCTTGTTCACTTTCCAGTTTTCCTTCTTCCTTCCCCACCTAACTCTAGCTAGGTCAAACCACTAACTTGCTTTTATTTTCACCTTTGGATGTGATATTTTCTCTACTAGAAATGGCCTTTTTCTTCTCGTCTCCCTGGCAAACTCCCACATTCAGGTTAAAAATCACTTCCCTTGGAAGGTTCTCTTTACATCCCTTTGCAGAATTAATCAAGCACTGGCCTTTCTGTGTTGCCTTAACGCTTTATTTTGAATTAGAGCATTTCTCATATAACTCAAATAACTTCCTTCCGCATCTCTTAGTTCCTACATGAAAGAAACTCAGTTCTGCTTTTTTTTGGATTACCATGATCTCTCTCAGGTTAAGCATAAATGCTTGATCTTTCTTAATAAACAGAGCAGATGGATGTTAACTGAATACATGTCCAACTCTGGCGGCAGCAAAGAAAACCTTCAAGAGGCAAGTCCACAATAAACACAGAACAAAAACATTTCAACCATGTATATGAAAGAATGTCTCCTACCTAGAGTTTTTAAATATTTTCTTAGAGCTCAAAAGCTTTAAGATCATTCTCAAAATGACCTCTTCTGGGATGCCTGGATGGCTCAAGTCGGTTAAGTGTCCGACTTCAGCTCAGGTCATCATCTCCGAGTTTGTGAGTTTGAGCCCCGCATCAGGCTCTTTGTTTTCAGAACAGAACCCACTTCGGATCCTCTGTCTCCCTGTCTCTCTGCCCTTCCCCCAGTCTCATTCGCGCGCGCGCGCTCTCTCTCTCTCTCAAAATGACCTCTTCTAGTGTCCAGTCAGCATAATTAATAATGACAGTAATAAACATTTATAAGTGCTATGTGTATGACACTGTGATAGGCAACTCATTGCAACGTCTAATTTAACATCATATACATCTGTGAAGTAAGTACTAGTATTTCCTCCACCTTGCATGTGAGAGAGTCACTGAGGTTGTGAAGGGTATAGAACGAGTGTCTGCAGGTAAATGAAAATATTAAGATTAAATTTTTTAAAATACTTTTATTTACTTTTGAGAGACAGAGAGAGAGAGAGAGAGAGACCGAGTGTGAGCAGAGGAGCGGCAGAGAGAGAGGGAGACACAGAATCCAAAGCAGGCTCCAGGCTCCGAGCTGTCAGCACAGGGCCCGACACAGAGCTCGAACTCATGAACCACAAGATCATAACCTGAGCTGAAGTCAGACGCTTAACAGCTTAACCGACTGAGCCACCCAGGGGCCCCTGAAAACAGTAAGATTTAAAAGCAGATCTCTAGGGGCACCTGGGTGGCTCAGTCGGTTGAGCGTCAGACTTCGGTTCACGTCATGATCTCGCGGTCTGTGAGTTCGAGCCCCGCATCGGGCTCTGTGCTGACAGCTCAGAGCCTGGAGCCTGTTTCGGATTCTAGTGTCTCCCTCACTCTGACCCTCCTGCATTCATGCTCTGTCTCTGTCTCAAAAATAAATAAACCTTAAAAAAAAAATTTTTAAAAAGCAGATCTCTAAATGCAGGCTCTTAACCCAAATGCTCTGCTGCCTTCAGGTCACAGATCCCCAAATCTTTTTCGGAATGTCCATCCTGACATTTAGTGCCTTCTACTGTGACACTTGGACATTTCCAGTATTCTTATGATCGCTTCAAGTATGTGCACTAAATACAATGGTTTTACAAAATCTATGTTCCATAAAGTTTCCAAGATTCGGCAACTCTTTGCAAGTCATGAGACCAGACTGTTTATTTGAAAGTCAAATGATTTGTTTCACCGAGTGGCTCAGCTCCATTGAATTTCACTTCCTCCAGCACTGTCTCTCGAGTGGCATTATCTTCTGCCATGGTTGAAACGCACACTCCTGTACGCAAGTGTTTTACTTGTGTATATTTGCCTTGGCTAGTTCTTACTACATCAACAACAGCCTGAGCTGAAATTTATACTAAATTCTTTACCGCCTGGTCATTCTTCAAGGATACCATATTAGATTAGCCTTGCAAATAAGGAAGTGGGGGCAAGGAGAGAGCTTAAAAGTGATGTGTGCTTTGTATCAGGGTGAAATGTTGTTTGCTAATTTCTTCATTACAAAATTACAATCCATACGATGCTCATTAGAAATACTCAGCAAGGATGAGGCAAGCCAGTAGAACCAGGAGAAATGATTGCTCTCTAATAAATTTAAAATGTGAAAAAAAAATCTATCAGTTTGCTTAACTTCATAAAAATACACAGGTGGTACAGTCCTTTTCATTCTCCTGCTGATTTGGAATAAGTCGTTACTTAGGTAAGCAACTGTTTCAGTGAGTAACCTAAAAACAATTCTGTTCCTCCAAATGTGGGAATAAAAGACTTCTTATTGTACAAACTTTTAATAAAAACTACCCATGACTCAAAGTAAAAGCATACTGAAAACAAACTGGATTTTACATTTGATGAAGGCAATATTTTGAAGGCCCTTTTGAAAACGTAAGCTATTTATTTAGATTCATTTATCACTGTCTGTATTAAATAGTATTTATTACACTTCCTCACACACAAGACTGCACCAGTCTCCACAAGTCATACCAGAATCACACACATACTGCAATAGGAAATACGCCCAGAGTGGGATATAAATACCCAACTGGACCATCTTAAGGCATGACATGTGGATAATTACTGATTATCATGTATCTAGACCTTACTGTCTTGGTATCTGATGGATGACTAGCGACCATACTGTCATCAAGACTTCAGAGGGAGTTACCACTTACACTTTGTTCCCATTTATGTATTTACTTTTTAAAAAAAAATTTTTTTTAATGTTTATTTATTTTTGAGAGAGACAGAGACAGAATGCGAGTGGGTCAGGGGCAGAGAGAGAGGGAGACAGAGAATCCGAAGCAGTCTGAGCTGTCAGCACAGAGCCCGACGCGGGGCTCGAACCCGCGAGCGGTGAGATCACGACCTGAGCTGAAGTCGGACGCTCAGCCGACTGAGCCACCCAGGCGCCCCGCTTTGTTCCCATTTAAATCCAGACAAAGCTTTACGGGCAAAAGGCATTTTCAGGAGGATCCCAAGTATCAATGGAGGAAGCTAAGCACAGAGTGAAGAAAAAATACACAGAATTAGTTGAGAGAAACCTTAAAAAGGGTCTCATCTCCTATACGCCAGGTCGGTCTCTACGCTTGCTTACTTGGCCTCTCCACTCAGGTGCCTAAGAGTTCCCTCAACTGGGCATGTTCAAAATAAGTCTTGATCCCCACCCTCGTCTGTTACTGTTACTCCCCCAGGGTTCCCCTCAGCAAATGGCACCACCATCCAAGCACACGAAACTTCTCTGAAATCTGACTCCAAAACAGGTCCAGATCGACTCACTTTCTGTACTCTCACCGCCTGTGGTTGCCACCATCGTCTCGGGCCCAGACTGCTTCAGTAGCCTGTCATCAGCCTGTAGTCTCTCAGTAGTCATTACATTTTCCAAATTAACTCAGGATCATAGCACATCTCTACTTAAAATACTCCAATAGCTTTTCATTTCCACTGAAGTAGAACTCAAAACTCCTGAACGAGGCTTCAAGGACTGACACAGTCCGGTTCCTGACTATTTCTTCCACCTCATTTTCTCTTACTCTCCACTTAAAATCCTGCCTCGAAAGCCCTATTTCTTTTTTCACTCCAATTTTTCTTGCTTTAAACTCTTGGCACACAGAGATTTTCTACACCTAGATTCTCTCTCTTGATCTTCACTTGGCTTCCTCCTTTTGTTCATTCGCATGTCACTTTTTCTCGGTATCACTTCCTCTGTGCAACCTTCTCTGACCATCCAATCTAAAGTAGACCCTCCCCATCCCCCCAAGTCCCCTTCTGCAACATCAGCTCGTTTTATTTTTTCCCTGGTACTTAATGCTATACGAAATCACTGTATTTATTTATAACTTGGTTAGTTCATTGTCTGCCCTCACATTATAAGTCACCACAGGGGAGGGTTCTTGAGCCACTGGTTCGTGTCTGTAGGACTTGTACACCAAATGGTCCCTAACCCCTGATGGAGCATCAATAAATGGTTGTCTAACACATAAAAGTGCAAGTGATAGAGTCAATGACTTTCCAAGAGTGAGCAAAGAAAAAGAAGCTTGCAAAATTTGATGTTCAATGGTGTACAGTCTTAAAACATGAAAGAAACATCTGAGACCGTCTGTGCATCCACTGGGTTAAGCGTCCATACTCACTCACTGCCCAGCTTCAATTTACAACCGTCAAAGGAATGCACATAACCAAATGTGTTCTCAATAACATTAATAAAGTGCTAGACATTCTATTTTGCAGAGTAAGGACAAGCAAGAATTCTTGCTTGGATGCTTCTGTTTTCTAGTATAATTTATGAAAGCAGGTAAGGCTGGAGGGTGGCCTGCTACTTAGCCAGGGGACAAACTTATCATTAATTCCTCACTTAAGCAGTGTCTCAAGTTCCATTGTCTTCGCAATTACTTCCGAGATGAGAGATGAGAGCACAAGAATAAACTGTTAAAGTAAGCCAACTACAGCTGGAGACCATTAGCAGCAAAATTGGGTATGCAGAAAAGAGCAGTGGGAGGCTGAAGTTATCTCAACTGGAGCAGCCACACGGAGGTTAAAAAATTGCACTGAATCCTGATCCACAAAGAATACCAACAATGCTTTTTGATGCTAGTCTTTCTGCCTCCAAGTGTCACATGGTTTTCTGTTTATTATTTCATTTATTCTAACAGTTGTGTGTGTGTGTGTGTGTGTAAAGTGGAAAACATTAGGCACAAGAGTGAAGGCCCTTTGAATTGGACACAAGATTTTAAGATACCTCTAAAACCAAAGCCAATGAACTTCAACACACAGTGGCAAAGATGAGCCTTAGGCAAAGCAACGGAGGGGCTCAGAGGGGGGTTGTGTATGTTTTGCTGGTAGGATGAAGGCATCTCCAACACTTTATCAACACTGGAAGGTTTTGCAATTTCCCTCTAGGAAACACTAAGCGAAAATAAGATGCAACCGAACCCATGTAATGGCTACCACGAAGATATTTTACGACAGGAACTTTCGGCATGACGCGGCGGGATGGGAGGAAATGAACACATGGGACTAGGTCAGTTTTCCTCTGAAATGGACAGCGACCACGTTACCAGCAGCCAGTCTCACCAGCACACCCTGCCTCCCACAGTACTTGTCTTTTTCTGACGTCTCTCTCTTAGCATCCTATGCTCGAGGTCCATCCACATTTTCTCAGATGGCAGGATAGCCTTCTTCCACAGGGAAATCACATTATAATACATAAATGCATCAACTCCACATGTTGGACACCTTAAATGTATGCAATGCTATATATCAAATATGGCTCAATTAAATGGAGCTCTAATATGGCTCTTGTGCTGCCCACAAGAGGCAAGCAGGTACACCTACTTCTTAGATGTTAGGGACTAAAATCCTATTCCCTAAAAACAGAGAACTCTATTCCAGTCACTACTACTTGAGATATTCATTTAGGACACACCTTTGATAAAATTACAAGAAGAATGACAATAAAATTCCAAAAAAATCTCTGGGGGTTTCAGTGATTTATATTTAATCATGTGTTCCTGTAACAAAACACTAAAACCCTGGACAAAACCATCCATCTCTCCCATTCTTGGAGAAGACCCAGTGACCTCCCTCCTCCTCGGGTGAGTACACCCACAAAACAAAACCCTGAAAGGCCGAGTTATGTCAGATTTTTATATCTCCCCCCACACACTTAGAAAACCCAGCTTTCTTGTCACCAGAGGTAACTGAGAACTGAAAATTTTGTTATCGGGTTAAAAATCTATCCTTTCCAAAGGTGCTTGGGTGGCTCAGTCAGTTAAGCATCTGACTCTTGTTTTCAGCTCAGGTCATGATCTCACAGTTCGTGAGGCTGAGTCCCCATCAGGCTCTGTGCTGGCAACACAGAGCCCGCCTGAGATTCTCTCTCTCCCTCTCTCTCTCTGTCCCACTCTTTCTGCCTCTCAAAATAAACTTAAAAAAAAAAATTTTTTTTTTAAATCTGTCCTTTCCAAAAAGCATGGCATTAAGAAACAAAACTATAACTGATGTTTTACATGGTCTCATAATAGATAAGTATTATCCAAGTTGGGTAATACTTTATTTATTTCAGTAAAGATTAATAAGAGTTTTTTCATCAGTAATAACTTCAGCAAAGGAACTTATACTGTTTGGAATTTGGGAAGGGGTTTTAGTAAATCAATTACTCCTAGCATCACTTCTTTTTTTTCTTTTTTTTTTTTTTTTTTTGCTGTTTTATTTCTTTATTTAAAATTTTTTTAATATAATTTATTGTCAAGTTGGTTAACATACAGTATATATAGTGTGCTCTTGGTTTTGGGGGTAGATTCCCGTGATTCATCGCTTACATACAACACCCAGTGCTCCTCCCAACAAGTGCCCTCCTCAATGCCCACCACCCATTTTCTCCTCTCCCTTGTCCCTGCATGTTACCCCCATCAACCCCCAGTTTGTTCTCTGTGGTTAGCACGTACTGTGCTAGCCTGGGTTGTCTAAAAAGCAGCAGAGCTGGGTACAGCTTTCTAATAAGCTGCTTGCTGTTTTTCCAAGACAAATTCAGGGAGTGGGAGGTTAGCGTTCATTGGAACAATCCTGTCTGTAGAGGTGGAACAGTCAAGAGAGAATTTTTCAGACTGTTCCCTCCTGTCTCCTACTAGCAATCCTTCGTTTCCCCTATTTTGATTTCTCATGTTGTTTCTTTTCTTATTGCCGGTCCCATCTTGCCAAAATGTCTGTTTTAATGATATTTTGAAGTCTAGCTTTGGGTTTAGCTGATTACCTCCTCTGTTGCTTTCCTTATAAACGAAGAAAATAGGATCTGTTCAGAGTTTGATTATTTCCTTTCTTGTTCTTTCTTTGGCCTTATGTTGCTTGTTGTTGGTCCTCGTCTTAACCTCTTTGTATGATGCTTAGCTGGCTAATAGTCAATCTTTCTTATTTCCCAAAATATGCATTTATAGTAGGACTTTCACTTCTGCCATCCCTACCATGATATCATTATATGTAACTTAGACTCAACCTCTGCAGAAAGACTCGCCCTTATAATAAAATCATTAGACCGTAATGACAGATGAAAACGAGAAAGCTGGAGGAGGAAACAGGTGTTTGAAAGACATTTATGTAGCTCCGTGGAAAGGCCGGTGGCAGTTGCTGTGTTACGAGTAGCTAGAAGGTCTTATTATGCCACCAGTTTAATACCTGCCGATATTCTCTTCTACGTGCACCGGAACGGCGTGGGGAAGTAGCCCCTGGCAAGACGAGGGAGGAGGTCCACCTGAAAGGCTGTGTGTGTATTTAGTGGCGTGTGTGTGTACGAATGTGTCTGTCTGTCTGTTTGTGAATAAGTGCTTCTAGCTGAGACCAAGAGGACTCCAAGGCCTGATGGCTGCATGGCCATTAGGCTATATGTTTTATGAGCTGCAGCATTAGCGAACACAGGACATGTATTTTAGTTCCTATCCAGTTGTGTCATTTAGGCTTTAAATCATTTCCTTTACATTTTTACTTGAAAGAAGAGGAGCCTAAGAATAATAATGCATCAATGACTTCACCATGAGACCTTGGGGATTTGACAGCCATAATGCCCTGTGCCTTTTTCAAATAGTGAAATTATTTGGTTTCTTTTCACCTTGGTAGCTCCATCCAACTGGGGCTGCTTCACTGAAAAGGATTCATTTGTTTTGTTTTGTTTTTAAGAAACATTACTGAGGGACATAAGAATCACACAGTGTGTGGCTGATTTCCCCGAAAGACAGAATGGCAATGAAATGAAAAAGAAACAGGGGTGATGGGGTGTCTAATCCTTCCCGAGAATGAAAAGCTCAAGTTAAAAGGGCAAAACTAGCCCATGCTTCTTAAGAGGCAAGAAGTGGAAAGAGGATTGTTATTTTGACCTAATGGCAACCGCAAAGGGAATAATGAGGTTACCTGACCCCAAGCTAGTTTGTAAATGACTACTTTCTCAGTGAACAATTCTATTTCAGCAGCTGCCTACCCAACTGTATTCTCAAAACACACACACACACACACACACACACACACACACACACACACGATGGGGGCTGCGTCTCTTCCTTTCTAGATCCCAAAATACTTCATTTCCACCTCAAGTGCTGTTGCAGTGACTTTACAACACGTTAATTCAAAGTAATCCTATGTTATTCAGCCAGAGGTTTTGCCTTTCCCTTTAATTACGCTTGTGTGAGCTCTTTTTTTTTAGGCATGCTTAATATAGGCATTTGTCTTTCCTTTGTGGCTTTATGCAAATTTTTAAAAGACATTTGGGTACCGGAACTGGAGCCTCTACGTGTCTCTTTGGGGACCCACTCGGGGAGAGATAAAGATTGTTCACACATTACCAGCACCCGCCGACACCGATTTTAACTATGCATTCCCTGTCGGAGAGCCCTTCTACTTTTGCAAAGTAAATAGCTTTCTGTCTTGCCTGTCACTGTTTGATCAATGTCTTTATGATAACACAATAGCGTTATAAAAACAGTAGAAGGAAATATGAAGATGATTAACACAAACGAGAGCTCTGGAACCCAAAATAGGCCTGGCAAGCGGGGGAGGGGGGCAGCAGAATGGAGGGGGAAGGAGTAAGACAGGAAACCCAATGGCTGTTACTCCATATGCGCTTTGATTGGCTTTATTGATTCCTTCACCCTCTCATCACTTCTACCTCCAAAACAGGCAGCCAACTCCAGACTTAATTATTTTCTTTCTAAGAAAAAGAGAGCACAAGAGCAAGAGAAAAGCCAGAATCTGTTCATATAAGGGAAGCAGTCATCACTGCTCATTTTTTTTAAAGCACTTAAGGGTCATTAGTCTAACACTGCAGCAAATGTATTATTCATTTTGCCTTAGCCCAATTTCTCGGCTAAGACTTTTGCAAGAAAACGATACACAGTTCAGTAGGGAGGTGATTGATCAAGCCGGAAGGAACAGAATTTGGGCATCCTGATAAAAATTTTTCTCAGGCTTCTCCGTTAGCATAAATCAATTTTATTTATGTAGTAACACTTGAATACTAACTACCCAATGCCATCCGTCAGAGCAAAATTGATGACTATACCTTTAGGTTAATATTACTTGAACATTTCATTCTGAATAATTTATACACATTTCTGTCTGACTGTCAATTCGAGATTGTTTATTTGGTTTCAGCAAGTGCAGCTGAACCAAGGCTTTTATTAGGAAAAGGTTCTCATCTCTGTTTATTTTGAGCATTAAGGGTGCTTGTCCTCTTTGGGGGCCTTGCTATTATTCCACAGGAATGGAAACACGGAACCATGGGGTACCCAGTCTAGGGTGGGTTAGGGTATTTTTAAGGGCCTTTTCTCTAAATGCTCTGTATTCTTCTGTGGCAAAAACAACCAGAACTATTTGTGACCAGATAAAAAGGTGGCCAAGTAGAAGTGAGCAGGTACTTAATAACAACGCTTCGATGTTGTTTGTGGAGAGGATGTGAATGTATTTCATTAGCAGTCTCGAGTGTCGTGCTCACTCTTCGGCAAATAATCTAATCTGTCCGCCAAGACTTGTGCTAACATTACCCTCTCCTTTTGGGTGACTTTCCATGTGACGACTAATCTTCATCTTATAAAGAACGTGATATATTTCATAATCACTCCATCTGCCTCTTTTTCAGTTTTACGGTAATCCCCTTCCTCTGGGCAGATGACATGAAAATATGTGCGTGTTCAGACTGTGTGTCTGAAATGAGTGGTCAAGTATGAAAGGCTGTTACGTTTCACAGAGTGAAAAAACAGAAAGGTTTTTTTTTTTCCCAAATCAACTTAATTATTTATGATCTTGACCTAAGTCATCCCTGCGTCAGACTTCGTTTCTTCTTGTCAGAAATGCACCCACGGTATCAGCCAGGGGTGTCTGTAGCCGAGAGGTTTTACCTGTATATTTTTACACCGAGGAAGAGAGTCTTCCATTTAATTGGAGAAATTCTGTCTCCTAGATAAGATTCTCTCTTCCTCTCCACCCTCTCCCCACTGTCTCTTAGAAACACATTGCTCTACTTTTGGGAAACTTCTTCTCCAACAGTCTGCAGAGCTCAGTCTCATGAGAATGTCTGACAACCAATAGGAGGAAACAGCAGCTTACACAAGGTGATGCTTTACACATCAGAGGAAAGACTCAAAACAAGGCATCAATTCCAAATAAATCACTCTCCGGTTGGATTTATAGAAACATTTCTTCTGTGTTCAGAGTCCTCATTAGCAGAAACCAGCAGAGGAGCTGGATTTTATAGAATGTGCAGACATACCATAATTCACTCCCTCTCCCTCTCTCCCTCCCTCCCTCTCTCTCCCTCTCTCTCTCTCTCTCACACACACACACGCGCGTGCGCGCACACACACACACACACACACACACACACACAATTGGAAATAAGTCAGGGCTACCATTAGAAAGCATGCCTTCAGATTTGCCTCAGAGGTAATTATGATGTTAAAGGAAGAAAGATAAAATCTACCCATGAAAGACACAGGTATTTAGACACTGATTACAAAGTAGCCTGTACTTACCTCTGCCTTAACCATCACATGTACAGCTTCATCTCTTAAAGACTTTGAATTGTTCATTCAACTCAAGAGATATTCATTGAACTCCAATTATTTGGAAGACACTGTTCCATTTTTCTTAAATGTTTTATTTATTTTTGAGAGAGGTAGAGAGACAGAGTGCAAGCTGGGGAGGGGCACAGAGAGGGAGACACAGAATCCAAAGCAGGCTCCAGGCTGTGAGCTGTCGGCACAGAGCCCGACGCGGGGCTCAAACTCACAAACCGTGTGATCATGACCTGAGCCGAAGTCGGACGCTCAACTGACTGAGCCACCCAAAAGCCCCCTTTTTCTTAATGTTTTATTTATTTTTGAGAGAGAGACAGAGAGACAGAGTACAAGCTGGGGAGGGGCACAGAGAGGGAAACACAGAATCCGAAGCAGAGAAGACACTGTTCTAGAAACCACACGGATGCCCAGCTGAGTAAGTCATAATCCTTAAATAACCTTATGGTTAAAAGAGGTTGAGAATACAAGCCATACAGTAAATATGTTACTATGTACCTATACATACATATGTATAAACAAAGGCAAATTTCATAAAAGCAGCATAAAAATACTTTTGCATTACTGGAGCATGATATATTTTATCGGAGGCATTTGCTGTGGTTGTGTTATACCCATTATGCATCATGCTATGTGTTGATTAAAGTTTACATGACAAGGGGCGCCTGCATGGCTCAGTCGGTTGAGCGTCCAACTTTGGATCAGGTCATGATCTCGTGATTTGTGGGTTCAAGCCCCGTGTCGGGCTCTTTGTCGACAGCTCAGAGCCTGGAACCTGCTTCCATTCTGTGTCTCCCTCTCTCTCTGCCCCTCCCCTGCTTGTGCTCTGTCTCTAAAATAAATAAACAGTAAAAAAAAAATTTTTAAGTTTACATGACAAGATTTTCATTAGATTTTAATTAAGAATTTTTTAAGTACTCTGCATGTTGTGCATTGTTACGCAAAGATTAGCAGGGAGTTGCATTACAAGAGCCTATTGGCCGAAAGAAGAAAGGTGCTGTGCATTTTTAAGGCTCAACTGTGAGTTCAGACTCCTAAAGCATTATGTTAGAATGGGACCAGCTGTAGGTTACACCCAGGAGGTTTAAACACCCTGATATTACTGTTATAAAGGCCAATCTCATTACTCTGCAGCAAATCCCAAATTATGTAATCATGACATATAGAGCTCAAATCTCATCAATATCACAACAGCATGGAACAGTGCATGTCTATTGTCAAAGTAGGAATACCGCTTCATTACATGCATTTGCCTTTAACTTATTAAATATGCCTAATAACGTGCAACTGTTATAAATCAATAGAAATTTAATTATGTATTTATTGCTTGGCTAATTCCACTTTCTTAAGAAATAGCTCCATATATATTGCCTAATAAAATTCAATAAACCATTCCTAATAATCAATGCTGTCGAAGCAATGTTTAGAGCCCTTGACCATTGAAGTCTCAATCAAATACTCATTTTAGATACTCTGCTGTCTGTGCTACTCATCCCCAAGACTTCTGAAATCATTCTAATTCACGATTATTTCTTTCCTCATCTTCAGATTTAGCTTGGGACATATTTTAAAAGCCTATCCAGATGGATCAAAACAACTTGATGAATAATTTTTTTTTTAATGACTTAGGAGACAGAAGGAAATGTGAGAAGTGTTATACCAAGAGAATGCCTGCATTCTTGCCCTTGAT
Organism: Leopardus geoffroyi; assembly: GCF_018350155.1. Lineage (NCBI taxonomy): Eukaryota > Metazoa > Chordata > Mammalia > Carnivora > Felidae > Leopardus > Leopardus geoffroyi. The sequence continues at coordinate 101,971,579 of NC_059326.1, forward strand.
GAAACCTTTCTCTTCAAGCTTCCTAGACTTTTTCATTGAGCTAAAGTAATAGGAGTTTATTGAGTTTCTCAGAACTAAAATCTGCTCATACGTCCTTCATGTTTTCAGATGAATCTCAATACTGCAGAGATACGTGGGTTTGTTTGTAGGCTGGTGGGCACAGAGGTAAACTTATGATACAACCAGTTCAGGCTAATCTTTCCCATGATTATGAGCTGGGGGTGGGCTTGGTGTGGGTCTACGGGAGGGGTGTTTGGCCACTTTGTGTTCTTACAGCCAAAGGAGTGCCAAGAACAAAAGCAATGGGGCGCCTGGGTGGCTCAGTGGGTTAAGCATCCGACTTTGGCTCAGGTCATGATCTCATGGCTCCTGGGTTCGAGCCCCGCTCTGGGCTTCGTGCTGACAGTTCACCGCCTGGAGACTGCTTTGGATTCTGTGTCTCCCTCTTTCTCTGCCCCTCCCCCATTTGCCCTCTGTCTCCCTCTCTCTGCCTGTCTCTCCCTCTCTCTCAAAAATACATAAACAAACAAACAAATAAATAAAACAAGAGCAAAGATCTTAAAAACTAAACTCATGGACCAAGGATCTTTAAAACTCCTTGGGGTTATGTAAATCCTCACAGTAATCCTAGGAGATAATGTGTTACCATCTACCATTATAGGACAGGAAGCTAAAGCTCAGAAGCCATGTACATAGTAAGAGGTAAACCTTGAACAAGAATCTAGAGCACTCAGGATGCCTGGGTGGCTCAGTCAGTTAAGCGTCCGACTTCAGCTCAGGTCATGATCTCAAGGTTCGTGCCTTCGATCCCTGCGTTGGGCTCTGTGCTTGACCGTTCAGAGCCTGGAGCCTGCTTCTGATTCTGTGTCTCCCTCTCTCTCTGCCCCTCCCCTGCTCACGCTCTGTCTCTGTCTCTCAAAAATAAATAAATGTAAAAAAAAAAAATTTTTTTAAGAGAATCTAGAGCACTCCAAATAACAGAACTGTTGGTCTATCTGCTACGGAGAGCTTCGCCCTCGCTGAGCAAACAATCCAGGGTTTTTAGGTGGGAGTCTAAGTTCATGACTGTTTCTCCCTCAGCCTAGGAGTAGAATGAATCCCCAAAAACCATTCCTAGGGGGCAAAAATATCCGATTTAAAAAAAGCATTCTATGCAGATTTGAATCTAAGAAGCAGTAATTAGCCCACTAGTGATACTATCCATTAAGGGAAGCGGTCACGTGGCCATAAAATGTTAAAGCAGAAGTGATGAGGGATACAAGTAAACTCACCCCCTTTTCAAAATGTTTCCCACGGGTATCTTGAAATAAAACTTAGACATCAGGTTTCTTTGCTTTTCTCCCGCTTCCCTTTGCCAGGGCCAACTTAAGTAAGGAAAATACTGTCTTGTTAAATTTTTCAAATGAATAAGAAAACAGACAAACAGAAAATATCTGGTATATTAATCTGCGAGACATTCGTAGTGTTAAAATGTGAAATCTACGAAGCATAAAGTAACCCAACAGCTAATTTGGAAGGCATCACAGTTCCTGGCAGTGAGGAGTACTGCCCACCTGGGCTCTTGACTCGAGGTGTGAGGTTTGCTTAACACTTCTCCCTTTGACACACCTGAGTGAAGAAGCAATCTTTAACAATACCTGGAGGGCTTCTTTACATGTGATTTTGAAAGACAGTAAGTATGGAATCAACTGTACACAGTTCACCTAACATCGTAAACTATGTCCATTGTTATATATGAGCTAATATGTACGTTTACATACTTATATTCTGCAAATCCATTTTTTAAGGTTCCATTATCCACCTCTCCTCATTTACTCAATTTTTCACTAACATGTATCCAATAAGTATTTGTTGTGCAGCTAGCAGGCACTGGTGGAGATATAGGGTGAATAGGACATCTGATCTGAATTTATTAAAAGTCTACTATCGCAGAGTTTTCGGAATAAGCAGCACCACCAGGTAAAATCTTGAGACTGTTGGAAATACATCAGACCACAGAACGGGATCACAATTCCTAAGTAAAACATACCTAAGCAATCCTCCCTTGCTAAGAGGTACGTTGCATCTTTGCAACAGGGAAAACCCTCAAATACCTGAAAAATAGCCCGTATGTGTAGACATCCGTGCTTGATATTTTGCTGTGCATGTCTCTATAACTCAACTGGGCAGAAGACTTCTACTTGGTAACCAATAAGGCAAAAGAAAGTTTTCAATGGATGCCAATATAAATTCAGAATTCTGCCCCCAGGGAGTACGCAGAAACATGCAACCTTCAGGGCACCTGGGTGGCTCAGCCGGGGTTGAGCATCCGACTTCAGCTGAGGTCATGATTTCACCCTTCCTGAGTTCGAGCCCACATCGGGCTCTGTGCTGATAGCTCAGAACCTGGAGGCTCTTGCAGATTCTGTGTCTCCCTCTCTGTCTCTGCCCCTCCCCCACTTGTGTTCTGTCTCTCTCTCTCTCAAAAATAAACAACCATTAAAAAAAGTTTTAAAAATAAAAATAAAGAAACACACAACCTTCTCCCTCCCTCCCTCCCTCCACCACCCTGCTGGAAAGGTCTTAGCTTGACTACAGGCTATGGGAAAAATTGGTTTTATGGTAGCTCTAAAGTATAAAGGGCTTTATGAAAAACATTTAGAAAGTTATATAAGGAATAAGTTACAGAAATACCCTCTCACCATGAAAGTTTTGAACATGGAAGCCCCCTCCACACCTCTGCCCATCAAAATGCTGCTTTCGGTTGGCACTTCTTTTTAGAAGTTTCTTTTGGACAAAAGCATTAGGATTTAAAAAAAAAAAAAAAAGCTTAAAGAGAATCATGCTGTAGACATTTTCTCAATTAAATTTTAAGGCCTCAGATGTCTTTTCACATCAGCACATAAAGATCAATCTCATTATTTTAATGATGGAGTATTATTTCAAATACAGAAATATAAGAAGGCATTTAATCCCTATTGATGTATTTTTACAATTTTTCTAATTCTTTGCCAGTCCTTCCTAAGCGATGGTTCTGAGAAGACAAATGATATCATCTGAATAGCTCTGGGAATACATTTATAGGGTGTGGTTTTCCACAGAAGAGCTTGCTAGGAGAATTGTGAGTCACAGCCTCCAACTATTGATAGACGCTGCTCTGACTTTCTGCAGAATGGCTTTGCCTATGGTATCAATGGTGTTGTAGGGCTGCACTTGGCCTTACATTATCATCAGCTACTGATACTATCCATCAATACAACGGTGTCATTAACTCACTGTTGTTAATGTGCATTACAGTGAATAAAAATGCAGTTGAGAAAAATTTGCATAGGTGTGCCATTTCTTTGTAATTTTTCCTCAACTTGCACTTTGAATCATCAATCCATTAAAATTTTTTTTGTCTTTTTGTAGTTGGTATTTCTGGAGTTCTATCATATTCCATAAATTAATCCAGGGTCTGTGAACTATGTGGATGTTATTTCTCTCTCCATCTCTCACTTGCCTTTTAAGTTGATGATAGTAGTTTTGGTAAAGAAATTTCATATTTCTGTCAGGTCAAATCTATCATATTTTCTGATTTTCTGCCTTACTTAGGAAGTTTTTTTACCATCTTTTATCAACTCAAGATGATATACATCTCAATATGGTATTTTTTTAATCCTAGATAGTCTTTTATGTTATTTTTTTCATACTTTTCATGCTTTGGTCTTCTATTCATCAGATATTTGCTTGTGTGTAGAGGAAACTAAAGGCCTAATTTTACTATCCACTTGCCATAAATTATGTATTGAGTATTTTATTTGGTCCCCATTGATATGAAATGCTACATTTTTCAAAAATATTATTTCAACACAATCTGCTTCCAGGCTGTTTATTCCATTTACGATCTATATATTTATTCATGTACCAAGATCACACTGTTGTAATTACTCTAATTTTAAAGTATGTTTTGATAGTTGCAAGGACAATTCCTCTACTTTTTATTTTTCTAAATATCACAGACTGTAGGGGGTGGATGAAATGGGCAAAGGTGGTCAAAAGGTACAAAGTTCCACTAATAAGTCATGCGATAGAACGTACAAAATGGTGACTATAGCTAATAATGCTGTATATATGAAAGCTGCTTAGAGAGTCAACCTTAAAATTTTTAATCACAAGAAAAATAATTTGTACTATGAATAGTGATGAAAGTTAACTAGACTACTGTGGTGATCATTCTGCAATAGATACAAACACTGATCATTATACTGTATATCTGAAACTAATGTTATGAGACAACTGTATCTGAATCTAAAAATATATCACTGACTGTGTATATTTTCTCTAACATACAAACTCATCAATTTGCCAATATTCATTATCAAAAGTGTTGGGACTTGGATTAGGTTTGCATTACATATACAGAAGTCTATGGGGATTAATATTTAAAAGGAAAAATGTTTCAATCTGTTCAAGTTTTCTTTTAGGCCTTACATTATCATCAGCTCCTGATACTATCCATCAATACAAAGAAGTATAATTTTCCTCACATGTTACACCTTGCTTGTTAGGTTTATTTTCAGATAGTTTGTGGGGTTTTTTTGGCTTATTATAAATAGGCTTGTTTCGCAGCACATTTTTAAATTGACTATTTTTGACAAGCAGGAAAACTGTTGTATTTGTATATGCATCTTATATCCAGCAACTTACTGACTTCTCTTCCTATCTCTAATGCACTTTTTTCAACCTTATGGATTTTCTAGGTCCAAAATTAATGTCTGCAAATAGTGAGAGTTTATTTTCTTCCTTTCCAACATCATTACCTCAACACTTCTTTCTTATTACAGGGGCTAGGACCTTGAGTACAGTGTTGAAAATGAGGGGTGATAATAGGTATTTTTCTGTACATCTTGACTTTAGTGGGAAAGCTACTAATGATTGACCATCAAATATTTTTCTTACTATAGGTTTCTAGTAGATACTTGTTGCTACACTTCGGTAATGTGTTTGATTTACTCCTTAGTAAATATTTTTTAATTAAAAAATGAGAACTAAATTTTATCAAATCAAGTTATTTAGGAATCTATTTCATCAAATGGGTGTTTCCAGTTAATATTCTATTTAATCTATTTATTGATGAATTGTATTTATAGGTTGTCTGATGTTAAGCCATTCTTACATTCCTCGAAAACACTTCGTTATGAAGTGATTCTTCAATTTGCTAATAATTTATTCAAGTATTTGTATCTTTGTTCTTCAGTGAGATTGGCCTAGAGTGTGTGTGCATGTAACAGTACCCTTACAGAAAGGGTTGAGAAGCTTTTCCTGCAGCTTCCATGCCATGGAAGGTTTTATGTAACAGAGAAACATTCAGAGACTTGACCATTAAATATAACTTGCCTATATAACCATTTGAGTTTCATATTTTTTCCTACTGTTGACATCTATATAACCATGGTATATTTGCTGAAGCTAAGAAATTAACTATAAACTAACGCACAGACTTCTTTAATCCGTATGCTGAAACAAACTTTACAAATAGCTAGCATTGCTCATATTTATATTATTTTCCCCCCACCTCATTTCAACCACATTTCTTTAGTCCAAGCTAGCCTTCTTCCTAACACACCGCCGCAAAAACTGCAACATAAAGGCAACCCAAATCACTAGTTCTACTACCTCTCTACTTCTCGGGAAGGACCTCTTCAACCTGAGCGTGCTGTGTGCACACACTCTCTCTCTCTCTGCACTGGGTACTCTCTGTTCTGAAAAGCCAGGAAGTGGTTTGGAGGAGGAAGTAAGAGATAAAAGGAAAAGAATGATTCCAAATCAACCACACTAAATGCAATGTGGGATCCTGGATTGGATCCAGGAATAGAAACAGGACAGTAGTGGAAAAACAGTTGAAATCCAAATGAAATCCATAGTTTAGTCCACAGTATTGTACCAATATTCACTTCTTCGTCTTAAAAAAATAGACTATGGTTATATAAATGTCAATACTGGGGCAAATGGGTGAAGAATATAAGGGAACTCTTTGTACTATTTCTGCGAGTGTCCCCATAAACTAAAATTTTTCCAAAATAAAGTATTTACATAGTTTCAGCCGTAGATTTTGGCGAGAAAACAGCAGCTTTTAAGCTTAATAGAACTGGAAAGGGTTCTAGTGCAGAGCAGTCAGTCACTGACGTTGTCAACTTCTCTCTCATCCACCATTCCACATCTTTCCCCACCAAGAGCACAACGCTGTATTATTGACTTCTTTTGTGCCTACGAGGCACAAGTTTTCCACGTTCATGGAAGAGGTGGTGTGTACGTGTGCATTCATATATACACGTATGACTGGTTTGGCAGATACTTGTTGAGAGACAAAGTTGCAGAAATGAGAGTGATGATAAAAGAAGAGAATCAGCTGCCACGTACTCTGTATTAGTCTCAAGTTCAATGCTGAGAACTTTACATGTATTATCTCATGTCATGCTCACAACTACCCTCTAAGTTGGATTTAGTGGCTTTCTTTAAAAGTGAGGAACCAGGCACAGGAAAATAGGTCATGTACCCAAATTCACAGGGCCAGTAACCTCCACAGTTCAGTGATCTCTCTTTCTGACTTCAGATATCATGTGCTAAAATGCCACTCAATTATATACTTTCTTATGACAACAACAATGTGGTTGAAACTTAATTTTCAAAAACAGAAAGACCAATGCTCGATTTAATAATCTGGCTATGTCGGGTCATAAAATTCCCATGCCGCCATTAACTCACCATAGGACCCTAGGACAGCCACAATTCCTCTATAGCCTTCTTTTTTTTCCCCCCAGATGTAAATAGGTGTAATACCTACAATTTTACAGAATGGTGGGGAAGATTAACTAAGACAATGTAAGTGACTTCAGAGCAGTATCTGCTACGTGGCAGGTACTCAACAAACATCAGTTTCTTTCCCATAGATCCATGTTATCATTGCTTTACTGGTATGTCTAGAAAGAGGGGAATTTTCCCATCCTTATATTTGTTTGTAGTTACACTTTAGTAGCTAAGAGAACCTTATATTTCACAGTAACAACAACAATAACAACAAAGACTTACATAATACTGATAGAGCACTAGACAGTAATATAGAGGCATACAGATAAACATAAACATATATAAACACATGTACAATATATGTAAACATTTAACGTGTACTATCATATAATATATAATATACAGCAAATGCATATAACTATATATATACATATATATGTGTATATATGTATTTTTTTCAGATGATTCTCGGACTACTTGGATGAGGTAGGTATTTTTTTTTTTTTTTTTTTTTTTTGAGACAGAGAGAGACAGAGCATGAGCAGGGGAGGGGCAGAGAGAGAGGGAGACACAGAATCCGAAGCAGGCTCCAGGCCCTGAGCTGTCAGCACAGAGCCCGACACAGGGCTCGAACCCACAGACTGTGAGATCGTGACCTGAGCTGAAGTCGGATGCTTAAGTGACTGAGCCACCCAGGCGCCCCAGATGAGGCAGGTATCATTATCCAATTTTACAAATAAGGAGTCCAGGTACAGAGAATTAAATACCAGGCTCCCAATCAAAAGCTGGGAAGGAGTAGGCCCAGGATTTGAACTCAGGTTGGCTGCTGAGTCCACGTTAGCAGCTACTACTCACTGGTTTTAAATCTGCTGTCTGATGATAATATTTGGTATGGGTTTTAAAAGCCACAGCGTTGCTGCTCATAAGATACTGCAATATCATGTGACAGAAAAGGAAGTCAGAAACTTAAGTACCAAAATCTTTCAAGCTACATTTCCAGTGAGATGTGTACAGCTTTCTGTTCACCTCAAGCTGAGTAACACCTTATTACTTTAAAAACCTGGGACATATTCTTTAATTGATGTGATTAATGTAGGAAGTATTTATGCATGTCCCATAGCTAAACTCTCTGTGTCCTTCTTGACAGAATGCCAATGTAAGTCATTACCGGCTAAAGGAGGGGTAACACTGAGTGATGGTTACAAGACCACATGATGTACCCTAGCCTTGCACTTGATTGAAATGACAGATGTTAAAATGACATTATTCTGATCGTTCTGGGACATGCATCTGAAAGAGGTCGGAAGTGCAGACAATTTTACCTTAAGGTCATCATGAATTCAGGTTCAAAGAGATAGTTCAGACATAATCGAAAGAATCAACATTCTTTAACACTGCCTGAGTTCCCTCAACTTTCTATTATATTCACTTTTTGGGAGGGGGCCTTCTGCCACAAGGTAGGAAAGACAGTGGGGGACAGGAATGGGAAATACGCTCCCAAATTCAGGTATAAAATACTTTATATTTTAGCTAAATCTTTAGCTTGCAAAGTGGCAACCTGCTCTTTGTGGAGTCCAATGTCAGCCCTTGACCCAGACTGTGCTCTAACCATTTTACAGGTTTATCTTTCTAATTTAACTGCACAGAATGGGTAATTATCATTCCTGATATATTCTTATTGTCCAACTGGGTACCTTGTTTGTACTTACTTAGTTGATGATTTATTTTAAATCAAAGAAGCACCTGTAACTCCACCATTCAAGGAAAAAAAAACCAAAAGCTAAGTTCTTGACAAGCACCAAATACTAGCTATGGGATTTCCCATCCCATTCCCCAGCTCCATGAAATGAAAGTAAACGTCACCTTGAATTCCTTGATCACGAGCCCCTCATTCTCCCTTGATAGGATTTTATTCAATATTTATACCTAAAAACAACATTTTCATATTATTGTTTTTCACTTTATGAGACGGTATGGAATTTTTTTCTACTTACTCCATTGCTAAGATATGCCTGTATCTTTTTTCATGACACAGCACTGCATTTATTTTGAGTTGCTATAGAGTTCTATATCCAAAGTTTGTTCATCTACTTTTCTTCTAAAGGCAGTGCATTGTTTCCAGGCTATTTTCATCCACTACTGTGAACAGCCATGCCACATACATTACTTTGCTCTCTATATGCGAGGTTTTCACTGGAATGTTGTTCCCAGGCGTGGAATGGCCAGGTCACAAGAAATGACCGTTTGACTTTAGGAGAAATGCATTTTCCAGAGCGACTGTGCCAATCTTTGTATCCACCCCTAATGCATGAAAGATCCAGGTGTTCTAAACCTCCCCAACACTTGGGATTTGTCAGATACTTTAATTTTTCCAAATGAATGGGTAAAAACTGTCTTTTTCAAACTTAATTTCCCCCCCTGATTGTTATTAATGATGAACATCCATTCACAAAGGAAGAAGTCACTTCTAAGCGACAGGAGTACTGATTTTAGGAAGTTTTTTTTTTATCTATTTATGGACAGATCTTAGATTAATATGAATTAACCATAAAAGGAAATCTGGTGCCTGAGGCCGGGGTGGGGAGAGGGGAGGATGATTCCTACCTTATTAACAGATCAATCAGAAAATAACTGGAAGGTTCACAGAAACTTCTCTGCTAGATAAAACTTTTCCTGTCCCTTCTCGTTAACTGGCAGCATAAAAGGTTAGAAGCCTTTTATTCATTTTTTATTTTTCTCTGTATCTAGATTTTACATGTCTTTATGTGAAGAATTCTGAGACAGGTTGAAAATCAGGGTCTCTACAGATGGGTCAAGTCCCCACGCAGAGTTCCAAGCCTCTTACATCATTAGATCTGCTGAAGAAACACCACTGTCCTGGGAATTTTAATCTTAAAATGTTTATAAACCACATATTTTCTGGGCTACGGAAGTACTTCATTGTACTGTACTAACCTAGATTAAGGACCAGCAAAATGTTCTGGAAAACAGTAAACATTTTAGGCTTTGCATACCAGACAGAATCTATTACAACTCCCCAGCTCTTCCTTTCCACAAGAAAGTGGCCATAGGCAATATATAAATGAATGAATGTGGTGATGTTCCAATGAAACTTTATGAAAACAAGGGGTGGACCAGCTTTGGCCTATGGGCCATAGTTTGCTGACTCCTAGTTTAGTTCCCCAGAGATCTCCATTGCCATGTAATCACAAGTAATGTTACTAGTCTATCTACTATCAGAGTGGCTAATCATTTAAAATCATCACTACGTATTGAACATACACTTTCTGCTATGATCTGTTACAATATGTCATGTTATTTATATATGTGTATACATATGTGTGTGTGTATGTGTATACATTTATATAATTACATATATATAATTGTAGTATAATATGCATTTACTTTTCAGGTGTTTCTCTTAAGCGAGAAAGTGACATCTCAACTTTTCTGATGCAACTTTAAGTCCCACAAATAAATCGAGCCTTAGCAACAACTCAGCAGGGTAGATAAGGTTCTGTCCAATGCACAGGTCAAGGAACTGAGGTTCAGAGAATTTGAATAACTGCCTCACGGTCATACAGGGAATAAACAGCAAAGATTAGTACATGAACTTGGATTTTCCTTGTCCCAATTCTTGCACATTTTCAAGTGAAGTGTGCCCCCAGTGTGTCCATATGGAATGAGAAATCAGTGTGGTCTTTATTTGTGGACCCAGATAGTCACCATCGTAGGGTCTATTGGAAGTCTGCTTTTGTTTTTGTTTTTTTTTTAATTTTTTTTTTTCAACGTTTATTTATTTTTGGGACAGAGAGAGACAGAGCATGAACGGGGGAGGGGCAGAGAGAGAGGGAGACACAGAATCGGAAACAGGCTCCAGGCTCCGAGCCATCAGCCCAGAGCCCGACGCGGGGCTCAAACTCACAGACCGCGAGATCGTGACCTGGCTGAAGTCAGACGGTTAACTGACTGCGCCACCCAGGCGCCCCTTGTTTTGTTTTTTAAATATACTGAACACTGGTCTAATCCCTTTGTGTGCAGTATCTCATGTTATACTTATTAAAATCATTAATATTAAATTTTTAATATTGATGTTATACTATCCTGTTGTACACACGAAGACACTATGGCTTGGAGAAGTAAAAGAAGTTGCTTAGAGTCACATAGGTAGTAATCTGCTAAATCAAAAACCACACAGGAGCACCAAAGCTGATGCCCTTGGGCACCCAGCCTCACTACCTCCCAACTGACCACATAAACACACAGTAGGTGAGGAACTCTTTCAGGGAAAATGAATGCATTGCCTTAAAAATGCTGGCCCTGTAGCTGCCTGGCTGTGAGCTATCATCATATACCTTATCACCATTCGTGTTTTCTTACAATGAACACTTTTCCTCCAGAGCCATAAAATATCTCCTGCCCTCATGTCCTTGGTGTCCATAATGCAGGGTACCTCCTTCTCAGGAATATTGCTACTATTTCCGTCAAAGGGCAGAAAGACGCTGCTTTCTGAGGGATTATAATTTCTGGCATGACTGTCAAAATATTGCTGAAAGGGCTCTACAAAAGTTTGATTTTAGAGGTGTGCTTATTTGCCTAAACGAAGAGACATTCATAACAACTACTTGCCTTCCTGCCTTCTTCTTTTGTCCTTCCTTCATTCCATCCTCCCTTCCTTCCTTTCTTCCACTCATCCATCTATCCATCCAGCCATCCACCTATCCCTAGCTCACTCAACCATTCATCATGTGGCTGTTCATACATGCCGTACTTACTGGGTGACAGCTATGTGTAAGGCACTGAACTCAGATTGTGTCATTATCCTCAGGAATTATACAACAAAGAGAGGTATAAAAACAAGTGAATTAAGTAAAGCCTACTACCCAACATGCAGTTCACCTGGGAGCTTGTTAAAAATTCAGCATGGCAGGCCCCAGCCCAGACTTACTGAATCACAAGCTGCATTTAAGAAATGTGCACAGGGGTGCCTGGGTGGCGCAGTCGGTTAAGCGTCCGACTTCAGCCAGGTCACGATCTCGCGGTCCGTGAGTTCGAGCCCCGCGTCGGGCTCTGGGCTGATGGCTCAGAGCCTGGAGCCTGTTTCCGATTCTGTGTCTCCCTCTCTCTCTGCCCCTCCCCCATTCATGCTCTGTCTCTCTCTGTCCCAAAAAATAAATAAACGTTGAAAAAAAAAAAAAAAAAAAAGAAACGTGCACATGTGTGCACTTAAAAGCTGGAGAAGCCCTGCAAGACAGTACTGTCACAGATGTGTAGCCAGCCAGTAGTATCATGGGGGACGAGGGTAGCTGAAGAGACTTCTCCCCACTTGAAGTAGGTATTTTAGACATGTTTCATAGGGGATAATGCCTGAGCTCAGTCCTATGCTAGGTACAGATGTTTGCCAGGGGGGACAAGTTAAGGTAATCTATGAAGAAGGGAAGCTTGAGCCCAGACCTCGTACAGTTCTGAAACAACTCAGCGCTCTTAGAAACCACACGGAAGTCAGGGTGGATGAGAGCTATCGAAAGCCGATACTGGAACGTGTGTGTGTGGGCGCTAGTCTGGCCAACCCCTGAGTCGTTCGGGAACTGAGAATCTATTCTATAGGCCCGTGGTTTACTCCCGGCTGCAAATGAGAATCCCTTTGGGAACTTTAACAATACAGATACTGTCCTCGCAGACTGTGATTTAATTGGCCGGGGGTCAGATAATTTTTTAAGTTCCTTGGATAATTCAGATGCACAGAGGAGGTTTAGACCACTGTTTAGGGAACTGGGAAGGCTGTGACAGGTGTTACGTAGGCGAGCGGGGTCATGTGATCATTCTGTTGGTTTTCAGAAATCACACAGGAGAGACGGAATGGGTGTTACCCAGGGGAAAGCTAAAGGGACCGGGTAGGTGGAGTAACCGCAGACAGTGGGCTGGGGTCACCCCGCAAGGAGCGATAGGGCCAGTGGTAAGCAGAAAAGCACACACCAAGGTGAAGACACCTACACACAAATTTGAAACTCAACTTGTCTTTGAGCCAGAACTAGCCAGAGGATCACCAGGTTACAACCCCTGGCATCGTAACACTCTAAGGATATTAAAAGGTTAAGGAGACATAATCAATAGACTTCAAAATTACTCTAGTGTAGCAAAGGAAAGAAGGGAGTAAGTCACATGAATGGTGCTCCCATTCACAAAAACAGGGACCAAAACAAGGAGGGCAAAGTCTGCGGGGGGAGGGGCCAATCCAGCTTGGGGAGTTTGAAGTGTTTGTGGGACTTGACAGAGACAGTTAAATATCCACCTTGTGCTGTGCTGGACATGTGGGGTCGGCATTAGAATGAGCAGTCGCCAATGTGCAAGTGTTAGCTGATGCCAGAAGAATGGCTGCGAATCTCTTGAAGGAGCACATACAATCAACAGAGGGAAATACCAGTATTTCAGAGGCTGAAAGAAGCACACCAAAGGCTGAAGGACAAAGGTCAGTGGGTCGCAGAGCAGCAAGGGGACTGTGATGGACGATGGGCCAAGAAGGAAGAGGGAGACAGGGTCCACTTTACTCCACCTGTGCAAGGGCTTTGTTAGATCTTTTCTTAACATTATTCTTAATATGAGAGATACAGCCTAATAGTTGACTTTAATATCCTCCAATCTGGAATGTTCCAAAACCCTTAGGATTTTATAGTAGTGGAGACCAGAGATTAATCTACCTTGAACTTCTCCAATAGAGTCCCCACACTGATCCTTACAAGTGGACGTCAGATTTTAATTTAACACTGCTGATGACATTTTCCTTCCTTTTAAGAAAGCTCTCTTCTATGATATGAACATGAACACACCTCAAAACTTTCAGTTATTGAATACTAATGGAGATACTACACTAGACTCTGGATAACAGGGCTAGTTTATTTCCACATTTATTTATTAACTCCATGGGGGCATTAGGGATATCAAGAGGAGAGAAACTGGTGTCCAGGGCCTTAAAGAAGGCATAACCTGATGGTGGAGAGAGATGTATCAACCAAATGCCTTCTGTATAATATGTCAAGTGCAGTCAATGGCATGCACTTGTGTGATGAGAGATGCCTGGCCTGAACTGACCTGACCTCACTTGACCTGGCCTGGGTTTCTGGAAGTGGCAAACATCAAAAGCTTTGTGGAAGACATTACAACTGAGTTGAGTGATGAAGGGGAGTTAGAATTCGGCAAAGAAAAGAGGGTAAGAGTCTCCAAGCAGTGGGAATAAGATGAGCAAACTGCTTGACTTAGGAGCTGTGTGGAGAAGGAAAGGCAGACTGGTATAAATGGGGGGCTCGGCTGGCCGATCAGGAGATGGGAGAAACAGTCCGCTGGACCATGTGATGTGTCAGCCCAACAAGCTGGGTTTATATCAAATGCCTCGATCTTAGTACCCTTGTTCACACAAAAGCTAATGCAGAAAACCACCAAGGGAATCAAAGACAGTACTTTCAAGTAACTGCAATCCACAGTGGAATGTGGACTTCCAGGTTTGACTCAAGCAAATAAATATAATATGAAACACTGCCTAGAGAAACTTCTAAGTTAGTCAGCAAGACAAATGTACATAGAAAGCATGAAAAGCCATGCACCCCAGGATGAGGGTGACATGAGTGAGGAAGAGAACTATTTTCCTCCATGGACAAAACAGAAATACACGTGCATTGGTTCAGAAGAGCTGGATGAAAGCAAAAAAGAAAAAAATAACCTCTCGCTCAGGGTTCCCTAGTTTTATTTTATAACCATGTAGTTTCAAACTCTACACGCTAATGAAGAGGGCGAAATACGTTCAAAATACTCAGACTGTTGGCTTGAAACTGTCTGTGCAAACTTTCATTTTGATTAATATAATTGAAGTGTTAAATGTGTAGCTGCTAAATTGCAATCAAATCAGTAAAAGTGATTCAATTTTTGAACGAACCTGTCGGAAGATCTACGGGTATGCTGCCCACAGTGAATTGGCTTTACACACCTTACGTGCAAATGCGACTATTTTATAAACAGGTAAACTGAGACATTGAAAATTCAATCTCCTGATGACAGAGAGTCAATAGTTGACTATCAAACAGACCACCAAGGTCCCTAATAAACCAAGCTGATGTTGTCCCCAGTGACTCCTTTGTAGAGTGGAACAGATTTAATTACATTCTAAATCAGCATATTGAGAGGCACCTAGGCAGGTAATAAAAAATTCACTACTTCATTCTATCCTAATTCACCACAAATGTAGATACAGACGCAAAAAATCTTGGGAGTCTCTATAGCGTTCATTTTGCAGAATACAAAGTGTAGTTTCCAGCACGGTAAGTTAATTAATAAGGAATTTCTGCCCATGACCCTATTTTTCTAAGCCAGACATGTCAGTAGTAAATGCCCCAAACCTTTCTCCAATTGTCCTTCCACCAATTCTTCCTCCTCCCCATCCTATCCACATCTCGACCCCCTCTTCGCTTTCCTCGGCATCCAGTCTTGAAAATATCTGAAGACACGGGGCAGTTCTTTGAGCCCTCGGAGAAAATAGCATTTTAAGTAATTATTCAGCAAGAAACATCAATAAGGAGCCACTTAGTTTCTCCTCCACGGCCAGGCAGAAGATGATGAAACATAAATTCAGTCGGGACCCTCCTTTCATGGAGCTTAGAGCCTCATATGGAAAAACCAATCAGAGTAAATGTATTAAATGCCTTGAAAGGGGGAGTGCAGGGTCCCAGGAAAGCCAACGACAGAGGTGCCTGGCCCGGTCTCACTCGGAGAGGCGTGTGTTTGCAGGAAAAACTTCTGAAAAACAGAGGGTTCCTTCAATCAGGTGGAAAGCAAGAGACACAAAAGAGAATAAACAATCACAAACATATGTGGGAGTGGATTCTAACCCTGGCTGCACTCAAGAAACCTCCTGAAGAGTTTTACAATTTTCAAACGCCCTTTTAAAATGCCATTTCTATCAGAATCCCTGGGGATGAGGCCCAAGCATCACTGTTTTCCAGCAATTCTTTAGGTGATCCCACTGTGCAGCCAAGGTCATCGTCTACTGATGCACAGACTGAGGCAAAGAAGGATTTCTAAATAAAGTATTGTTACTCACGCACCCTTGATATCAATTTTTCTCTTCAGAATGCTGCTAGAATTCCCTAGAACTTTCAAATCCTTTAGACATTTAGGGGTGCCTGAGTGGCTCAGTTGATTAAGCATCCGACCTCGGCTGAGGTCATGATCTCACCATTTCCAAGTTGAAACCCCACGTCAGGCTCTGTGCTGACAGCTCGGAGCCCGGAGCCTGCTTCAGAGTCTGTGTCTCCCTCTCTCTCCGCCCCTCCCCTGCTTGTGCTCTCCCTCTCTCTCTCAAAAATAAATACACATTAAAAAAATAAATAAAAATAATTAAAAAAATCCTTTAGACATTTAAAACGAATATACCAACACATAACATCTCTACAGAACACAGAGAGAGAGAACACAAGCCAAGGGCTCTACCTTATGCTGATCAACAATTTTTTTTTTTGCCGTTTATTCATTTTTCAAAGACAGAGACAGAGCGCGAATGGAGGAGGGGAAGAAAGAGAGAGAGAGAGACACAGATGCTGAAGCAGGCTCCAGGTTCTGAGCTGTCAGCCCAGAGCCCGACGCGGGGCTCGAACTCACAGACCGCGAGATCATGACCTGAGCCGGAGTCGGACACTTACCCGACTGAGACACCCAGGCGCCCGTGAACAACAATTTTAAAGTTCACAAAAAGCTGAATAAAATGGCACTGCTTTAATGAAACAACGCATCTTTTGTTCATTACTCATCCAAGGTTTTTACTCCACTGTCATGATCAGTTTACATTCCCAGCGTAAGAGCCAATGCTAACAAACCTAAAGATATCTTGCACAGATTTGAGGACACACCCCCAAGAGAGGTTTGGGGTTTTGTTGTATAATAACAATTATTATTATTTTAATTAAAGTCTCTTCACAAAAGAACCACAGCACTGGGTGTCAGGAAAGCTATGAAGGAGCTGGTTTGTTCCCTTGGGTGAGAGAAAAAAAAGAAACATCCAAGGAGCACCTACTACGTGTGAGGGCAATTTTTACAGTGTTAATGATTTCAGTCCTCACAGCTCTCTGAAGTATATGTTATTAATCCCACTTATGGGCAAAGAAACCAAGGCTCAGAGAGTAAAGTGACTTGCCCTGTGTCACACAGGAACTCGTTCCCAGGACTGCCAGTTGGCAAAGGCCTTACTACATACCCTGGCCCCAGGGAGCATGATATGGTGGGGTCCTTCTAGTCAGGGTGGTAGAACTATTTCACACAGCTGGAATTAAGAATTTTTTTAATGTTTATTTCCTTTTAAGAGAGACAGAGAGAGAGAGAGAGAGACAGAACATGAGCAGGGGAGGGCTGAGAGACAGGGAGACAGAATCTGAAGCAGGCTCCAGGCTCTGAGCTGTCAGCACAGAGCCCGACGCGGGGCTCGAACTCACGAACAGTGAGATCATGACCTGAGCTGATGTCGGATGCTTAACTGACTGAGCCACCCAGGCACCCCTCACATAGATGGAATTCAGACTAAATTACAACCTTCTCAAAAAACAACTGTGTTGCTGAATATAGTGACTTTTGCATAAGTTAATGTAACTTTTAACTGACAGCTTAAACGAGGTAACAAATGCCTAAAATTTGAAAATAATTGTCATCTTGATTTAAGTTGTAGGTTTCTCATGGGGCGGTAAGTGGCGGGGGGGAAGAGATGTTCATTTATCAGACTTGCCAAAACCTCACAGAAATCTGATACAACAGACGTGAATGTCTGAATCACCTGAAAGGACACTGGAACAACAAATTTTAATTCAAGATGTTTAAAGCTCCTCCCCCATACTAGCATTAAATCATAAAAAAGTTTCAGCCAGGTGAAGATTACAGAGCTGGAAAATGTTCAGACAATACTGATGGCCAGTAGTTATCAGATACCCAGTAGTAAGGGAAAGGCCAACCAATTGCCCAGTCTATTTAAGAAACATCTATTACTTAACTCTTTAAATTTATTTTGGTAAATTAATATGCGTTTCACACTATGCTTTGTTCCACAAATGACTTGCAGAACTCATGGCTCACTCCTAGTAAATGCAGGATTTCTTGGGAGATCATTTGTGCACTCATTTCGTTCCCGTGTACTTTTTTCCTTAACCTCATTTTTCTTATTTCAAAATAATGTTATTTTTATGGAGTGTATGCATCCTCTCTGTCACAATGGGAGCATAAAGAAATAACTTTTATATGGATTATCTACCTGGGTGACACAGTAAAGAACACACGATAGCCAAATTTTCGGTAAATACTTTCTAACCAATCAATCCTCAAAAGCCAAATTATTTACTATTAGTGACACGGTAAGAGGGTAGAAGCAGGCTTGGAAAACGGCAGGAACTAAGGCAGCTGTGAAGGACCAAGAGGCAGCAGGCATTGAAATGATCTTTTTTTTTTAAAGTTTATTTCTTTTAAGTGTTTTAATGTTTATTTATTTTGGAGAGAGAGAGAGAGAGAGAGAGAGAGAGAGAGAGAGAGAAAGGGAGGGGCAGGGAGAGAGGGAGACACAGAATCCGAAGCAGGCTCCAGGCTCTGAGCTGTCAGCAAAGAGCCTGATGCGGGGCTCAAACTCACAAACCACAGATCATGATGTGAGCTGAAGTCGGAGACTTAGCCAACTGAGCCACCCAGGTACCCCCTAAGTTTAATTATTTTGAGAGAGAGAGAGAGAGAAAGAGAGAGAAAGAGCGAGCAGGTGTATGTGTGGGTGTGCAAGCAGGAGGGGGGTGGGGAGAGAGAGGGGAAAAGAGAATCCCAAGCAGGCTCCACACTGTCAGCATAGAGCCCAACGTGAAGCTTCATCTCAAGCACCGTAAGATCACAACTTGAGCCCGCACCACGAGTCAGATGCTTAACCGACAGACCTACCCAGGAACCCCTGAAATGAGCTTTTCAACAAGAACAGTTTGGCCATGCAGACAGACATTGGACACGGTCGGGCGGCTGTAGGATACCAGCCGCTACTGGAGAGTGTCCCCCCGGGCACTGACACTATCGCTTGTATGAATTTGAAGCAGCCCTGTGCCTATAATTCACTCAAAACAGAATCCAGTTGGCTGACCAAAGCCACGTATTCACTTTCCAGTTGCCTTAGGGGGGAGAGGTGGGGAGCCCCTGCCCTGAGACAAGACTCCCGCTGGCGAACACCGTTGTCACCACGGTTTATTCTACCTGGGTGCTGCCAATGCCACATGAGTTGGTTAGCATTTTGAATGTTACCATGGAATCCCAGCTCCCTCCTGCTGCATGCAGACTTCTGAATCCCATCAAGACTGACACATGATGACATTGTCCCAAATAGGAAGACGCTGGGCAGCCAAAAAGTTGACAAATATTACAAGACTTGAATGAGATCAGCCAAAGAGTCCTCTCATCTCGTATGTATCTAAGCAGGATGGACAATTATAAACATTACTAGGGAAATATGATGTAATTTGGGGAATAAGAAACACACCTATCCCAGGGGCACCTGGGTGGCTCAGTCGGTTAAGCAGCCAACTTCGGCTCAGGTCATGATCTCACGGTTTGCGAGTTCGAGCCCCACATCGGGCTCTGTGCTGATAGCGCAGAGTCTGGAGCCTGCTTCGCATTCTGCGTCTCCCTCTCTTTCTGCCCTTCCCCCATTCATGCTGTCTCTCTTTGTCTCTCCAAAATAAATATTAAAAAATTAAAAAAAAAAAAAAAAACAAAACACACACCTACCCCAAATAGGAATCAAGGAGTTGGAGTGCCCGTGGCTGAAAATCCTATCAAATAGTTATTAACAGTAATCTCAAAGCTTGGACTAGATCTTTGTGTATTTGAAGGAGACGTCATTATAGTCGAAGTGGCTTAGCCACGGGCCATTTCTTATACAGGGAATGCCTTTAGTTTAACAATCTGAAAGGAAAGGAAGGGAAGAAAGAGAAATAATTTTGCTGTCCATAATTATGTGAAGTACAGGGGCGCCTGGGTGGCTCAGTCGGTTAAGCATCCGACTTCGGCTCAGGTCACGATCTCGCGGTCCGTGAGTTCGAGCCCTGCGTCGGGCTCTGTGCTGACCGCTCAGAGCCTGGAGCCTGTTTCAGATTCTGTGTCTCCCTCTCTCTCTGACCCTTCCCCATTCATGCTCTGTCTCTCTCTGTCTCAAAAATAAATAAATGTTAAAAAAAAATAAAAAAAAAATTATGTGAAGTACCAACTCCACAGTAGGAAAAATCACTTTCACTAAAGGAGTTCAGACTGCAGTGTCTATGGGAATTCACTTTTGTCCTTGGGAGTTCCAGGTATGTATACGTGTGTTGAGTTTAACCGCCCTAATGCTGCCTGGTGTAACAAGAGCGGAGGTATCTAAGCAAGAGTATCTTGGAAAGTTCTGTCTCTTGCAGAGAGCTCTCTTGAACTCTTGTCATTTACCAAGGTATCGTCAACAAATGCGGCCGTCATAAAAGGTTCCCATACAGGGACGTCACTGGCAGAAGTTTCCAGGAAACATAAATATCTCCAGTAACAATCGCTCTATGTGGGATGCCTAGGTGGCCCTGTCGGTTAAGCATCGGACCCTTGATTTCAGCCCAGGTCATAACTTCACAGTTCATGAGTTTAAGTCCCACATTGGGGTGATGGCATGGAGCCTGCTTGGGATTCTCTCTCTTTCTCTCTTGCTGTCCCTCCTCTGCTCTCTCCCTGTCTCTCTCTCAAAAGAAATAAACTTTAAGAAAAAAATTGGTAAGCAACCATTCAAAGCCCTTCAGAACTCCCTTTTCCTTTGCCTTCCTCTATTGAGCAGGCTCGAGAACTGACATAATCACTTTCCCAGACTCCACCATAGCAAGGGGTGGCCATGAATCACAGCCTTGGCCAGTGTACCTGCAGAGCCCATCGGTGAATGTACCTTATCAAATAAAATTTGTGCTCAATGACACCGTCTTTTCTCTCGTTTTCTTTGTTCCTGCCTGGAACAAGGACTTAATACCTTTAATTGCAGCAGGCATCTTGTATCTTTGGGAACAAAAGTCCCAAGCTGTGCATGACAGAGTAGGAAATTAGAAGTCTCAAGCTCTGAATCTACCACTGACCCACTCCTGGGCTATTTACCCTCAGATGTCAAGTTCCATGAAGCATATATTGACCCTGACATGTTTTAGCTGCTGACGAAATGCAATCCTAATTGTGCAGTGTCTCTAACTTGGGTGATTCTGGTGACAGTCAGGTCCCTGGCAACGCTCAAAAGCACTGTCTTTACAGATTCAATGATCTTGGTCTTACCATGAAAATGACACTCTAACTCACGCATTTAACAAACGCTGTGGGGTAAACTATAAAACACTTTCTTCTGGGGCACCTGGGTGGCTCAGTCGGTTAAGGGTCCGACTATGGCTCAGGTCATGATCTCACGGTTTGTGGGTTCGAGCCCCACGTCAGGCTCTGGGCTGACCGCTCAGAGCCTGGAGTCTGCTTCAGATTCTCTGTGTCCCTCGCTCTCTGTCCCTCCCCCACGTGTGCTCACTCTCTCTCTCTCTTTCCCTCTCTCTCTCTCAAAAATAAGTATTTAAAAAATTTTGTTTAATAATTTATTGTCAAGTTGACTAACATACAGTGTATACAGTGCGCTCTTGGTTTGGGGGGGTAGATTCCGGTGATTCAGCGCTTACATACAACACCCAGTGCTCATCCCAAGTACCCTCCTCAATGCCCATCACCCATTTTCCCCGCCCCCATCAACCCTCAGTTTGTTCTCTGTATTTAAATGTGCCTTACGGTTTGCCTCCCTCTCTGTTTGTAACTTATTTTTCCTTCCCTTCCCCTATGGTCTGTTAAGTTTCTCATATTCCACATATGCATAAAAACATGTATCTGTCTTTTTCTGACTTATTTCACTTATAAAAAAAAATCTTAAAGCATTCTTCTGTAATGTGGAAGTAATTTGCACGTCTATGCTTCTTTTTCTTCCTAACCATTGGAACTGGTGTTGTGACAGAATCCCAGATTCCAGTACTGTTATTTAATTGTTGTCATTGTTATTTTATTTTGTTTTATTTGCCTTGTTTTGAGCTGCCCCTAACTATAAACTGGAAAACAAGGATAAAGAGAATAAGAGATAATGTTTTCTTTCATTTTTTTGTATTTATACAAATTATTTTTAATTATACAAATTACACAATTACATAAAACACAGTGATAATAACTTTAGCTCCATTGATGGCGAACGTTTTCCAAATTGTTTTTCTTTTTTTTTTTCAAATTGTTTCTCTTCTTAAAGTGAATCATACTCTTAGATTCCAACATATTACTATAAATCAACAAGTTCATTCTTTTCATATTCCACCCTCTTAAAGCCTCTTTTTCTCCCTGAACTTGGTCAAAGTTATCATCAACACTATTGCAGAAATCAGTTTTAACTTTAAAAACAGATTTTTCCCCCAATAGCAGGAAATGCAGAAAATATAAATTAAGTCCTGTCATTTGGGGAAAAATGAATACATTTTAGAAACATGTAAGTTTTTCAATTCCTACACTTCCAGTTTCTTTGAACAAAATGACTTCCCTTATAACACCTTGTAGAGTTTTAATGTCTCTTCCTGTGAAACATGCTTGCGGTGGCTTTTAAATGGGTGAAGTCTGTGGTCTTAAAACCACAAAACACTTAGGGGTGTTGGTCTCAAGACGTCAGGGCAGACTGGCCTCTCTGTCAGAAGGCTGCTGTTCAATACTGAGTAATGGTATACTGGGAGAAAACGTTAAGGAAACGAACTGTCCTTGGCTTTCGTTCTGGTTTTTTTAATATGATTATTTTAGAAGTTTGATTTCACAGAATGGTAAGTCACAGTGTATCATGTGCCTAAATTCGTTACAACTTATAAACAAGCAAGGCCAGATCCAACATATAGGTAGAGTAGTGGATATGTGTACTGGCATAGAAGTTGAACTCTCGGGGTGCCTGGGTGGCTCAGTCGGTTAAGCGTCCGACTTCGGCTCAGGTCACGATCTCACGGTCCATGAGTTCGAGCCCCGCGTCGGGCTCTGGGCTGATGGCTCAGAGCCTGGAGCCTGCTTCCGATTCTGTGTCTCCCTCTCTCTCTGCCCCTCCCCCATTCATGCTCTGTCTCTGTCTCAAAAATAAATAAACGTTAAAAAAAAAATTAAAAAAAAAAAAAAAAAAGAAGTTGAACTCTCTTAGACACTCACTGCAAAGACGACTGAAGCCTCTCTTTGGAAGTTGAATTTGGCAGATACATCTGGTGACATTTACAATCAACAAAGGCCCACTGTTAAGTATTAAATTTAAATGGGTCATCCTGAATTTTTATCTCCAGCCGTGCTGATATATAAGCTATTCGCTGAATTAGTGCCTTATTTGTTTCGTTGAGGAAAAGAGAGAATGTGAAATAAATTCCACTTTATATCACAGTGTAGGATTCAGGTGGCATTTCCAAAGTTTGCAAAATTAACTCCGCATTATTAATGTCTCCTTCACCTTCTAGAACACAGGGCTTTCTCACGCTTAGAACACATGGAGTCAACAAAGCAACACATCTACGCGGAAGACAGGTAGTTCACTTATAGGGATTCCATGAGAAAGAGATCCATTTTCCCAATTCTGAAACAGTAATGAGAAATGTCCAAATGTAGTTGGTATTGACTTTCTAGCTTCTCTACATACTTAGTATCCATACTCAAAAATAAATTAAGAAAGGTCTATCATACAAAAAAAAAAAAAAATGAGAATATTCCTAAGGACAAGAATGGTAATAAAACAAGAAAATATCAAGAATAGAGGCCCAGAAGCAAGATTCCTGGATCCAAATTTAGCTGTGGTATAACGGTTCTAAACTACAGTCAAGATCAAGAGCTTGAGCAACACGAGGGAACATAATTAAAATATGAATTCTCAGGCCCAACCCCAAACCTACTTGATTGGAAACTCTAGGGATGGTGACTAGCCATCTGTTTTAAGAAATTCTTCAGGTGGTTCTGGAGCTTACTAAGGTTTAAGAAGCACTCACCTAGAACTGGCCAGCTGTACGATTTGACCATGATAATAATTTTGTGCCTTGTTTTTCTCACTTATAAAACTGGGGGAAGGAGGTGGTGGATAACACTATCTCTCTCTTTCTCTCTCTCTCTCTCTCTCGAACAGTAAGTGGTCAATTAATTTTAACTCTAGGTAAGTCATTAGAGATTTAAAGATAACGTGTTTTCATTTTAAATGCCTATTTTTAAGAGAGCACACAGGAGTGGGGCAAGGGGAGAGAGAGGGAGACAGAGGACCCAAAGTGGACCTTCCGTGCTGACAGCAGTGAGTCCAGGGTAGGGCTTGAACTCAGAAACCCTAAGATCATGACCTCAGCCAAAGGTGGACACTTAACTGCCTGAGCCACCCTGGACGTTCCAAAGATAACAATGTTTTCAAGTGATTACTTTGTGTAGTTTGGTGTGATGACATATTCCTTTTCTGTACACAAAGTGATTTCACATACGTTATGATTTTTTACCCTCATTTATGCCCCTAAGGTGGGAGAGACAGGAATTATAGTCGTCTTTCCCCTTACACCCAATAAATACGTATTAATTACCGAAGCCACCGTGTGCCCACCCCGGTGCTGGTGGCTGGAACAGAACGGAAACAAGATAAAGAAGGCCCTACCCTCCAAAAGCTAACATTCCGATTTGATTCAACTCAACCAATCAGACCCAAAGTTCTGCATAAAATTTGTAACAGCAGTGAGAAGGCTTATTGAAAATACAGATTCTTTGGCTACACCTCCTAAGAATTAGATTCATTTGTATTAAGCTAGAGCCCTGGAATGTAAAGTACTGATAACTTTCCCAGATGATGCCGACACATGTGGTCCAGGAAAAACATGGAAAAAAGCCAGCCAACCATATGGATCTACGTGTGTAAGAACAAATCCTTACAAAGAAGGATGAGTCTCATAATGGGGGGAACTCAGGATAATATGGAAGACCTTTCCTTGACCAAGGGATCTCAATTAGGCTGATCTCCAAGGACTATATTTCAGGCATTTACGAACAAAGAAAGAAAAACAAAGTGCTTTTTGGCATTGTTACTGAGGATTCCTGAGTTATGAAGCAGCCACCATCTTTAATGCTGCCAGCTGCTGTGACAAAAAGAAGAGAAAGTTCTGAGCACTTTGAACCAACAATTAAAGATATGGGTAGAGAGTAAAGCTTGCCCCTTCCTTTCACAAATCACTATCCAGAATTGGACACGCGAGTCCTCTTACCTACACAGGGGCTAATAAAGGCAATCGTACCCACAGAACTAGAGAAAAATCAGGAAATCCAGGAACAACAACAATCATCTTGAAATCATTTTAGCAATGATAAAACTGAACTTTAGCAATAAATAACTTCCTCAGAATAGCACAGTCACTAAGTACCCCCAAGAAAGATTCATTCTCCAGTTTCTCCTATAGCATCGATTACAACCGAGACTAAAACTCCAGCCCATCTCCAAATACTCTCATAGGAGCCTGAATTAATTCAATACATTTGTTTTTTGTGAACTCTGTTCCAGTTGCAGAGGGTTCCAAGATGAGTAAGACATCAATCCTTTCTCCAAAAGACTCATACTCTACTGGAAGAGACAGTCACAGCACAACGAATATAGGACACCTCAGACTATAAGTAACGGACCAGAGGGATGAATATAAGAACTAAGTGACATCCAACCACAACTGGGGAAATTAATTCTGCAGGTGATTAAGCAAAGGGTTACAGAAGATGCCATGTTTGAGGTGAACCTGAAAGAATAATCAAGAGTTTTGGGTTTTGGAAAGGAGAAGATCACTCCAGGCAGAGCTGACAGAATGGACATACAGCTAAGGGCCTTATTTTAGGAATGGTGAGGAGCCCAGGCCAGTTTTTTTCCATAGGGTTCCTAAGGTCAGGAATCAGAAACTTTCTAAGGAGTACTTTGGAATTCAAGAGTGAAGGATGTAGAATGGTATGCCAAGGAATTCTTCCTTTTCTTTTCCCAAGATGAGATACTGTTGAGAATTGTTAAGTAGCATAGAAATATTTGAGTTACAAAGAAAACTGAGGGAATATGGAAAGAATGAAGCCAGAAAGAATTTAAAATGATGATTCAGGCTAGACCACAGAATCACGGCAAAGATGGAGACTCTGGATATCTGGACCAGTAATGCTAAAATCCTAAAGTCATGAGTGATCTTCTGATAAGGAAATTAGTATCAACCCAAATGGCCACAAACATGGTTGTAAAGGACAGAAAAGGTCAATCCAACCACCAGGTGCACAAATGTTAGAGGACGAAGGTGATTAGACATGCAGATAAAGGAGGGCATGTAGGATGCTCTACAGTATCTGTGAGCCCATTAGAATGTTCCAAATAACCTCCATACTTCAGTATGTGAATTGGATAACATCCAGACTAAGGGTCTTTAGAGATCTTTTGAACAAAAATCCATGATGTGACAAAAATGCAAGAGTAGAAATGGTTGTATAAGGACCCCACACAGATTTTAGCAGGCTCCGTTCTTTTTTTTTTTTTTTAATTTTTTTTTTTTCAACGTTTATTCATTTATTTTTGGGACAGAGAGAGACAGAGCATGAACGGGGGAGGGGCAGAGAGAGAGGGAGACACAGAATCGGAAACAGGCTCCAGGCTCTGAGCTGTCAGCACAGAGCCCGACGCGGGGCTCGAACTCACGGACCGCGAGATCGTGACCTGGCTGAAGTCGGACACTTAACTGACTGCGCCACCCAGGCGCCCCAATTAGCAGGCTCCGTTCTAAAATCCAGATCCAATAGTAATTATATCATAAACTGGGTTTGTTTTATGTCAAGGTAAACACTCAAGTACTCTTTACAGCGATGGTTCTTTTGGCCTTTGACCTTCACCCATAAAGAGCTCCCTGTGACCAAAGACACTTTCCCTATTTGCTTCTGGAAAAAGGAGTTTATAGGATTCGCATGGGAGCCTCACTTTCCTGTGAATACGTGTACAGAAGAATGCACTTGTACAGAAAAGTTCAAAGACAGAGTTTTGATGAGTAATGATAAACAAAATCCTTAATATTTGCTTATACTTTCACCTCTTGATTGTCCTGTAATGGATTATCCAATGTTCGTATTATCCATGCTCTCTGTATCTGTTTTTAAAAAGGAGGTTTCAGCAGAGAGGAAAAGAAAAACATTTTTTTTACAGTCAATTATTGAATTTATTAGCAGTTGTCATATATGCCAGGATCCTGGTATATAACTCGTGTCTAAAGTCTTTATTTATTTAAAAAAAATTTTTTTAATGTTTATTTATTTTTGAGACAGAGTATGAACGGGGAAGGGGCAGAGAGAGAGGGATACACAGAATCTGAAACAGGCTCCAGGCTCTGAGCCATCAGCACAGAGCCTGACGCGGGGCTCAAACTCACGGACCGTGAGATCATGACCTGAGCCAAAGTGGGACGCTTAACCGACTGAGCTACCCAGGTGCCCCTAAAATCTTCATTTAAAGAAATCTAATAGCAGGGGTGGCTCAGGCGGTTAAGTATCCAACTCTTGACTTTGGCTCAGGTCATGATATCATGGTTTGTGAGACTGAGTCCCATGTCAGGTTCGGTACTGAGCAGGAAGTCTGCTTAGGATTCTTACTCTCTGGCTCTCTGCCCCTCCCCTCATCATTTTCTCTCACAAAATAAATAAATTAAAACCAATAATCTAATGGCAGTTATGGCATCTGTATGCTTCCTCTTGCTCCCTGCAATGGGAGACCAAAGTATAAAAATGGATTTTGATAAAAAATATGAGCAATTTGATACTTTTCTTAAAATACCGATAGGCCGTTAAGCTAGCATCATATGGCACCAGTAACTAGAGTAAATGTTAAAATTCAACATGGAAACGTGTCTAGCCCATCCAACGACCAATACATTTAAATAGTACGGGTTAACACCTGTTGGTAGTAAACTCTAACAGAAGAATCTTCCTTATCACGCTAGTCTCTTTTCATAGGCAATTTTAGCCACACCACAGCAAGAATTATCACCTATTTATACTTGACTTAAAGTTTTATGCCTCTTTTAAACTTCAGACGTGAGGGCGCCTGGGTGGCGCAGTCGGTTAAGCGTCCGACTTCAGCCAGGTCATGATCTCGCGGTCCGTGAGTTCGAGCCCCGCGTCGGGCTCTGGGCTGATGGCTCAGAGCCTGGAGTCTGTCTTCGATTCTGTGTCTCCCTCTCTCTCTCTGCCCCTCCCCCGTTCATGCTCTGTCTCTCTCTGTCCCAAAAATAAATAAACGTTGAAAAAAAAAATTAAAAAAAAAAAAAAACGAAAAAAAAAACTTCAGACATGATCTGCTTTTTGTGAGGAAAATCAGTCTAGATCTAGAATTTAAATCTAAATTAAGGGACACTGCCACCAGCCCTAAGTTCTACAACGACACCTCAGTTTCTTCCAAATGACTGGCCCTTTTCCATTAGGTAAAATCATTACTACCTCTGAACAATGCTTGAGGTAAAGCAAGGAAAGACAAACGGTCGTGTAAGTCAAGTTGAGAGTAGAAGTCTAATAAAAGCTCAGTAGGGAAGGCCAGGATGGGCTTGTACATTAACAAACGTCCAAAGAGCTGTTTGAAAGGGGAGCTGATATGCATTTGAAAGCATCTAAATTACTGGTCAAATCGTAAGGTTTTTGTCGATTGGAAAATTTTTATCAGTCCAGCAGGTCATATGATGCATAGTTCTGTGTGTTATTGGGACTAACACGCTTCATTATTTTCCAACTGCCCCCTTGGCATCTCTACTTGGATACTCCAGAGCTAGCTATCCATCACATACAAAACCAAAGTCGCGATCTTTCTTTGAAAGCCTATTTTTGCTTTTCTATTGTATCCCATAAAGACACCATAGTTATAGCTAATCAACCAGAAATCTGAGCACTTTGCCCTGAGATCACACTCTCCTTCCTCCCCCTATTCAATCCATGACCCAGCCCCACCAATATACGTGCCTCCTTCCCAGCTCAGGCTTGAAATTCTTCCAGTACTGTCCCATTGCTGTTATCAGGCCAGTATAGACTCTGCAAGATCTCAACAGTGCCTACTGCTCAGGCCTTATCTTTACCCACTCTATTTGAGACCCGTATTCCACATGGCTTCCTTTTAGTTCTTTCAATATGCCACAGTACTTCCCTCCATGGTTTTTCCACACACGCGTTTGGAATACTTCTATCGAAAGATGGATCTTGCAACACCTAGAAGGAACCTCCAGCTCAGATCTTTATGGACACAGCGTCATTAATTAACAGCGATTAGACTGTATCTTGAAAAGAGAGCTAACTGCATCAGTTAACAGACAGGCAATATAAGCATGAACATAGTATACAGCTGTCTAGGGCACAATTACCAATGACACGCAGTAAACTTCCATCCACCAAACGTGTTACTAGTGGTGGTTTGGAGATCGTGCACTTTTACATTTTATACCAAAAAATTTTAAAGGTGCAGTTTGTCATCCTATTTGCAAACACCTTAAAAGTGGTTTAGCCTGCAAAGAATACAAAGCCTGAGGGGAATCTGATAAAAAAACAACAGTGTCATTAGTTCCAGAACAACTGAAGGCGAAAGGAAAAGCAAGGAAGACGCACGGGGCTCTGAAGCTGTTAAGTTTTGGAAGTGGACGACTTCCAGGACGTTATGTGTTTCTGTTTTTCCCTTCATCTGCTAACTCTCTAAGAGATCTTGATCTCATCAGGGTGACTCTGCCAACCTGAATACTTTGCAGGAATGCAACTTCTTGAATAGAAGTTATAGCTGAAGGAGCCGGGATACCTTTTCCAAATGTAAGAGCATGCTTTCAAAAACAAGTAACGAAACACAAATATACAGATGCGATATTAAGACTATGAGGAAGGGGCACCTGGGTGGCTCATTCAGTTGAGCACCCAGCTCTTGATTTCCACTCAGGTCATGATCCCAAGGTCATGGGATCGAGACCCGCATCGGGCTCTGGGCTGACAGCACAAAGCCTGTTTGGGATTCTCTCTCTCAAAATAAATAAATAAACATTAAAAAAAGAGAGAGACTATGACGAAGAAAATATTACATGAAACAATGAAATATACCACTGAAAGCTCCCATCTAAAGGCAATCCAAAGGATGGAGTCTCTATTTATATGCTGGCTTCTCCACAAATGTCAACCAAATGATACCGGCCCCTGGCCCCAAAAGCCCTGTCCCTCAATCTCTCCACTGTCCAGTCTGTCTCCCCCTCATATTAAGACCAAGCCAAGTATCTTCTCCGGTTGCCAAGAGACTTTGGTAACACTTTCTCATTATGGAAAAGACTCTTCCTGCTTTGACTACGGACTACAGGGCTTCTTCTGATTCATCCACTTATCATCAGATTCTGGCCCACACCATTTGCTTTCCATGTACACACTTCGCATTGGGAAGACTTTGATGACAAAGACTCCCCAGTCTCTCCAGGGGCAGTTGTTTTAAACGGACTCAAGGCCATGGTCTCAGGGACTATGCTTTTTAAGTTACGGCTCCTACACAGAATTCTGCAATGAGAGCACTTAAAAAGCTGAGTTTTCATTTATGCTCCTTAAAATTCGGGCTGTGACTCCATGACCTGGGAAATGTCCCTCTCTCTGGTTTGATGTGTTCTGGGCACAGGAGCTCTGAGTGGCACAGGATCCATAAGACAATTTTATATTAAATTCTGGCTTTTAGAGAGGGGTATTAGCTTCCTCGTTGTTTATCCTGAATAAAACGCCCCAAAATCCCAGAATTATGAATTTTGTAATGTTGTTTCCAGTATTTCCTTTTCTACTTATACCCCCCAGTAACAACCTACAGTGTTAATTTTTTGTTTTTTTTTAATTACTCGAGCCAGACATGAACACTGCCACACGTCACTGAAATTACTGGATTTCTACCAGGGCAAGTCTACCACTTGCCCTGAAGCCATGTTTCCACCTGTGGCCGTAAGAATCCATAACACATGGGGCGCCTGGGTGGCTCAGTCGGTTAAGCATCCGACTCCGGCTCAGGTCATGATCTCGCGGTCCGTGAGTTCAAGCCCCGCGTCGGGCTCTGTGCTGACAGCTTAGAGCCTGGAGCCTGTTTCAGATTCTGTGTCTCCTTCTCTCTCTGACCCTCCCCCGTCCATGCTCTGTCTCTCCCTGTCTCAAAAATAAATAAACGTTAAAAAAAAATTAAAAAAACAAAACAAAAAAAGGATCCATAACACAGCAGTGGTGAGCATCCCTGTCTCCTTATTTGCACAGATAGCTGAATAATCAGAAATTTCTGGGTAAAAAGTTACTTTTGTGCTGTGAATTTTGTTTACCTATCCCAGCTCTGCTTCTTAGCATGGATTTCTAAAACCTAGCATCTTTTCTTAGTGGGAGATGTGAAAACTGACAAAGAAAGCAACTGGAGGGGCGCCTGGGTGGCTCAGCCAGTTAAGCGTCTGATTTCGGCTCAGGTCATGATCGCGTGGGTCGTGAGTTTGAGCCCCACACTGGGCTGTCTGCTGTGAGCACAGAGATTGCTCTGGATCCTCTGTCTCCTTCTCTCTCTGCCTCTCCTCTACTCATTCTATCTCAAAAATAAATACATAAAATTAAAAAAAAACAGTGACAAGCGACTGCAAAAACATTCTTCGTGGCCATTCTCCCCCTAAAATCAATCATTCACCTTAAAATTTAAGATGGACAATGCCACGTTAAAAGAAAGCAAGCCTGGGGCGCCTGGGTGGCGCAGTCGGTTAAGCGTCCGACTTCAGCCAGGTCACGATCTCGCCGTCCGGGAGTTCGAGCCCCGCGTCAGGCTCTGGGCTGATGGCTCAGAGCCTGGAGCCTGTTTCCGATTCTGTGTCTCCCTCTCTCTCTGCCCCTCCCCCGTTCATGCTCTGTCTCTCTCTGTCCCAAAAATAAATAAACGTTGAAAAAAATAATAATAAAATTAAAAAAAATAAAATAAAATAAAAGCAAGCAAGCCAGTTTGGGCCATAGGATTATAAAGATAGACTTTAAAAACTTCTTGCTGTTCAGCTATAATTAGCATTAGCAAATGGTTCCCCCTGTTTTTTTTAAGCTTCTCAAATGAAACCCTGTAAGGAGGCTCCATGCCAACGTGAAGGGCCATTCCTAAAATAAAAATTAAAGCTTTATAACAGCAAGTCAGGAAGATTCCTAATAACAGCCCCAGGAGTTGCTCTGTGACAAATCTGGTCCCAGAAACTAAAAATCAACTTTGCCTCTGGAGTTATGACTGTGACTCACAACCAAGACGATTAGCCCAAGTCTCAGAATATCTTTAGGGGGATCCTAACATGATGACCGAGTCAAAAGCTTGGGTCATTCGCAGGAGGCCCTCTGTGTGTTTTCTTGGAATCACTAATACAAGTCAGGGGAAAAATAGACACTAGTACTTTAAGCCTTGTTTGGCCTGAACGGTCACAAAGGACTTTTTGTACTTGGTGTCTAATAGGCTTTGCTCTGAAAATCTTTGACCATGACTGTGCCAAATCCTGGCTCATGCCATATGTCATGCACAGCAATTAGGTTAGGTAACAAACTCCATGTCCCCTTGATGTACCTTCCTCTATCCCCAGCCGGTGACACTGCCCTGAGAGAATGGTCTGGGCTCTCCTATTTGTAAAAAGACCCTCTGTTCAGAAAGCAGATGATTCATTTAATTGCAGTAACTCACTACTGCAGCTATATAAACACATGTCTGTGACTTTCCAAAGTAAGCATGGCCTACGCTCACCACTTCTGTTTTTCCAGGGTAGACAGGGCTGAATGCAAAAAAAGAAAAGGAAAAAGCTAATGACTTTATATGAGCAAATAAAGAGATCTAACAGAGTAACTGAACATACACACACACATATATAATATACATATATATATGTATATATATATATATATATATATATATATATATATTCATTCAGCAACGTGTAAGAAGAAATGTTAGTCCTTCCCCTGTATTTTTTTTTAAAGTTTATTTATTTGGAGACAGAGACAGCATGAACAGGTGAGGGGCAGAGAGAGAGACAGAGGGAGGAGAAACAGAATCCCAAGTAGGCTCCACACTGTCAGCACAGAGCCCGATGCGGGGCTCAATCTCACAAACCGTGAGATGATGACCTGAGCCGAAACCCAGAGTGGGACGCTAACCCACAGGCACCCAGGTGCCCCAGCCCTTCCGTTTATTCTTCTAAGTTTTTTTTAATGTTTGTTTATTTTTGAGAGAGACAGAATGTAAGCCGGGGGAGGGGCAGACAGAGAAGAAGACACAGAATCCGAAACAGGCTCCATAGTCTGAGCTGCCAGCACAGAGCCCGAGGCGGGGCTTGAACTCACGGACTCTGAGATCATGACCTGAGCTCAAGTCGCACGCTCAACCGACAGAGCCACTCAGGCGCCCCAGCCCTCCCCCTTTAGATGATGGCAACGTAAAATAAAAGAGTCAGAACTGAGTAACAGTAACTAGGAAAGCTCAAGGGTGTGGAAAGCTCGTACACGAAGCTGCTGGTCCCAGGTGGCCACGCATCCACGGAACTGAAGGTCCCCTCCACCCGCACCAGGCATCTAGGGCTCCTGCATCACCCTCCCCGGTCCGAACGCAGCCTGCCAGGCAGCTCTCCCTGTGACCAACCAGCGCTGGCCTTGCTGCACACTGCAACGTGAAGTGTGCCTTGTGGGTTTTGTGATCCCCTGAGTTTATTCAGGTGTAAGTATAAAACTGATGGCAGTTGGAGAAGGTCAGCATTACATATTCATTTTATTTTAAATAATTGATGATGTTTCCTGTCTCTGCTTACATTAATTGCTCTCAGGTGTTGGAAAATGGCTCGGTGAGTTGCCTTTTAATGTGTTTCTTTAGAAAGACAGCGTGGCTGCTCTTTGGAATACTAAAAGCATCGTGTACTGCACAGGATTTTCTAACTGGAGGTTAATAAAGGGAACACAGGCACGGATGCTCTCTGCCACGTGGAGGAGAGGGATGTATTTAACTATACACCTAAGGATGTGAGAGCTTTCTCCACTATCAGAATAGGACTCCTGTTTACCCAGATTCTCCTGGTCGGATGCAGCAGTAGAAATCCAGTCGGTATTCCGTATCTTTGCGAGGTAGTGACAATGACAATGGAGTATGAAATACAGAGTCATTTTTCACGATCCGTCCACAGGGGATGTTTCCTCTCAAGTACAACCCACAAGTATTTTTGCAAAGAGTGCTTAGCCTTCTGAAGGAATGCAATGTTATTTTTTTTAATCTGATCACACATACAAAGGAGTCGGGTTCTTGAAACGATAGTTCCTCTGCCACTTTCAAAAATACGAATCGTCTCACTTCTAGCCATATATAAAAAGGTCTGTTCTTTTTGTCTTAAATATTATTTTTAAGGAAAGGTTGGGCAGACACCACAACTGATTCCAAGGCTCTGCTCAACTTCTCCATTCTGCACTGATGCTTGCAGTAAGTAAATTTATAATGCCTATCAATTTACTGAGAGCAGACCAAGAAACTTAGTTTTAAAAGACTCTTCTGTGATGTGTGCTTCTAGGATGGAACACTAATCAAACCTATATTGAATTAACTCAGAGTCAAGCTGAGTGTCAGAAGCAGAACAGTTAGCTTTCGAGAAAGGGCAGGAGGCTTTGGGGATACCTTCAGGGGGCAGCAGGCTGGACTTGGGGTGACCTCACCCATTCTATGGATAAGCACTTACAAGTGTCCTCAGCAATGTCAGACCCCATCGTGAAGCGAGCACTGTGGGACCATCCGTCTTGCTCTTTGCTTCTCTTTTTGGTTGGGTACGTTACACAGAAAGAAAACCAAGACAGTTCTAATGGACATTCAAATTTAGGGTCTACACTTCTTGAATTTTCCATCAAACAGCAACAGTAACCCAAAGAGCTCTGTTTTCAGTCCAAATTTTGGTTAAGAGGCAAGATCTTTTCTAACCACTGTGAACCATAACCTAACCGTTTGATTAACTTTGCCAAGTAAATACACAGTACTTTACATCGTATCGACCTACTCGCGCACAAAGTACGTGTGCAACATTCACAGATATCGCTCGGGGTGTGTGGGTGTGTGCGCATGTACACGCACGCTGACAGAGAGCAAGTCAATACAACAGCTGCTCAGTGTTATTTACAATATATTGGCATCACTGCTGACCTAAAGAGCTGAAGAAAATAACAGGCCATATTTTCAGCTTAATAAAATCCTGCAGGAGGGAGCCCTTTATGAACAATTACAAGCATTTGCTGGAAATACATTTGCTGATTTAACAAACTGGGTAGGACAAATGTTTAACATGCTGTCGTAATGATGTTCAGATGCTTTTCTTCGTATCCGTTGATCTGAGATAATGCGTTCTTGCCCAATCACGCTACAAAGAAGCTGCCGAAATAAATAAATAAATACATGTAATGTGATGCGCTCTCACAAGAGCGGAGCTGCTGACTGCCCCTGACAGATGGAAAAAAAAAAAAAAAAAAAAAAGTCAATATGATGTCTGAGACAGCCCAGGCTCAGCACCGCAGAATAAATTACATGATTCGCTGAATGCCGGGGCTTCGCTCAGACATACAAAAAAATTGGAAAGATAAAAGCTTGCATTGGCTTCAGATGATATTTACTGCTTGATGGATTTACTAGCAGCCCCAGTACAGTCATACTGTATTGAATTATTGGCCTCTATTTAGCTGTGTGTCCGTCGGAGTTTTTGAGTGTCCATTTAAGCGTAAGTGAGCTGGAGGCCCGCCAAGGCTCTTGGAGGCTCTGGGTACAGAGGAAGATGCGAGCTAATGGCCACCAGCTTGAAGAACAGGGAGCTTGAGGACACTGGGGTGGGGGGCAGCAACAAAGCCCAGCTACAAAGTACTTTCTTATCAATATTAATGCCAAAATAAATATTAATGGAGGCTGCCCAGCATACCATTTTTCAATGTGCCTTGTTTTCTTTGTATTTTAACACAAATGGCTGGAAATGACTGTGTGATTTTTCTCTCTCTTTCTTCCGCACTTTCGCTCTTGCTCGGAATCTACGGGGGAATGTGGAAAAGACCATTAGCTTTACTGCTACCCGTTGTCACAGCAGCAGGGTTTCTATAAGGCAAAGGAGGCAAATGAAATGCTGGCTTTAAGACGTATATGGCTTCCAATAAAATATATGATTAGAATAGTAATGTAAAGTACAACCGCCATTGTTAGGGATTCTTTATTGCATCGTGCTATGGTGGTGCAATTGAGAAGTACCATTTCATGTACAATGAGGCCGTGAGCAAAGTTGCATTGTTACCTTAACTTCAAAAAAAGGTGGTATGTGGAGACAATGGGTAGAGGGGAGCTCTGTACTGTTTGCTCAGTTTTGCTGTGAACCTAGAACTGCTCTTGAAAAATGAAGTTTATTAATTATATGAAGAGGCACATACACAAAGGAAGTGTGGGTGTGGCGGGGGAAACAAAGAGAACTTCCAGCAGAAGGCACTGGACTGACTGAGCCAGGGCCTCAAATGCGGGTGAACTTGGAATTTTGCACAACGTGTGTCTGATGGGGAACAGAGGGTGACCTGGGGCGATGGTGCAGTTGAAGAGATGGTCTGGGTCTGGCTACTCCGGGTTGATCGCTATTTATAGGAGGGGTCAGGAAGATGACTGCAGGGCTCCAGGGTGAGAGCTCTAGGACATCTGTGCAAGGGTTTAGCTTCCATTAGCAGCACAGAGCAACCAAATGCTCTGGGAAGGTGCACATGGGGCATGCCAGAGGACTACGAGGGCAAGGTCAGCATCAAGAAGATATCCCTGTTCCGCAAGGACACATACCATGGTCAGGGTCAGAAAACGAGCTGCAGGCCAGGTATCCCTGCATTAACATGCACCGTAACCACAAACAATGTGCGTAATTTCTTTTAGTCTCTATTTCTGACCCTGTGAAACAGATGATAGTATCATTTTACTACTTTACAAGATATTTAGAGGATCAGGTGGAAGAAGAACCGTGGAAAGGGTTCACTGTTGCAGCAACATACACTTCACAACACAGCGATATGGGTCTCACGGTACCCATCTTACAGAGAAGAAAGCTGAGGCACAGTTACTTATGCAGGTCACACAACTCTATTACAGAGATGCTGAGACTGGAATCCATGCTCCCCTGGTTCTGGAATACTCTCTGGGCTATTAAGGTGAACAGTGGCTGGCATCCCCCTCTGCAGGTGGCAGGATTAGTTGTGATTGACCTTGTGGATCCAAAAGCACATCACAAACCTGAACTGGATAGCTGTGAAGCCTCTGATCGGGTCCCCAACATCCCTCACCCCTCGTTCCAACACAGACCCACTTCTGGTGAGAAGGTGCTGGGGTATATGAGCTGGGGGACCCTGACACCCAAAACATCTGGGAGGAAATCCCTTGGCTGGCTCTAGGCAGAGCAAGCTCCCAGGATGAAGGGGCGATGGGTGCTGTCGTGGGTCCTACCCATTTTCTGCAAGGTGCTGTACAACACACAAGCAGCAGCACCCCGCCCCCAAGTATCTCAACTTCTCCACATCTGCCAGTGGAACACTCAAATCCATTCTTTGTATAGCCTTTTAAGAACAAAAGGATCCATAAGGCAAATGGGAACAATCACTAGAGCTCAGACTTACACTAATGGAGAGTCATTGTTATTTTCATCTGGGTGCCTGACACACATCATCTCACTACTTTGTCGGAAGAGTGCGGCAAAGTGGCTGGCAGTGTTTCCAGTTTCCAATGAGAAGTAAGTTGAGGTTCCAGGAGGTTAAATCTTTGCTCAGGATCATACAACTGGGAAGTCAGTAAGCTCAGGTTCAAAGCCCAGGTTCCCCTCTGTGGGTGTGATGCTTTCCCTGGGGGTGACACTGAGAAGTCTCTGTTTAGGGATGGTATTCATACATTTCAGATCAACTTCTGTGAAATATTCTTTCTTCTTCTAATGACTCTTTTAAAAAGGAAGGAAATTTTACTTATATTATTACTTGTACTATTATTAGTTGTAACTCATCTGTTCTCATAGGGATTTTTTTTTTTTAACGTTTGTTTATTTTTGAGGGCAAGAGAGAGACCGAGCATGAGTGGGGGAGGGGCAGAGAGAAAGAGGCAGACACAGAATCCAAAGCGGGCTCCAGACTCTGAGCTGTCAGCACAGAGCCTGATGTGGGTGGGGCTTGAACCCATGAACCACAAGATCACGACCTGAGCCGAAGTCAGAT
The DNA here is from genome assembly GCF_018350155.1 of Leopardus geoffroyi. Lineage (NCBI taxonomy): Eukaryota > Metazoa > Chordata > Mammalia > Carnivora > Felidae > Leopardus > Leopardus geoffroyi. Next base: position 102,009,649 of record NC_059326.1, read on the forward strand.
GCTCAACCCCCTGAGCCATGCAGGTGCCCCCAGAGGGATTTTTTTTCCTGAAAGCCCCACATGGTTTGGTGGAGTGTCAGATACCTAACACTTAAAATCAGACAGGCTGCAGTTCCAGGTCCAGCCCCAAGGAGGGCGAACTTTTGGACAAGTTATTAAGCCTTCCTGTGCCTCACTGTACTCAAGTTCAAGTAAAAACAATAACAATACTTTGCTGCTACTGCTGCTTATCATTATTAACGTAAGAGCAAACACTACTGACTTTATAGCAGTGTAACTGTAAGACCCTGGCCAACTAGTATCATAAAATGTGCAGATCAAGACACAGAGAGTGCTTTATTACTCCCTATAACTACCGAAATTGATCATGTTAGTAGCTAGAATAATCTGCAGACTATAAATAGGTCAGAGCCGCCAACAGGCACACACGGGGCAGGGATCTTCCTTTAAGATATGCTTCAGAAAGGATGGCAGGGGAGACTTGGAATTTGGCCATCTCTGGCATCTGTCTGAGGAGGTGGGGCTAAGAGACCCTTTGTTTCTTGGCCAAGGTGACACAGTTTGTGATCTGCATCTCTTATCACACTAGGACTCAGCAAGCAGGAGGCTCTGCAGGGAAACACTCAGCATTGCCGTGACAGGAACCCAACTATGCTTTCCAGTGACAACATAATTTCATGTGACGGCAGAAATGTATATATTATCTCAGGAATTGATGAGGGAAACGCAATTTTAATTTTTTTTTATTAACATACGTACGTGGCTAGGCTACAGATTTGCATTACGAACAGTAGGGTGTGTAGCTTCTTAAAATGACAAATCGAACCACTTTAATAAACACTGGTAAAAAGTATTACATAGAAGTTCCACATTTTGACTTATCAAAAATAGCAACAACAAATGCTTTAATGCCATGTTCCTGTATCGCTATCATTCACACAGAGTTTTAATCCGTTACTTAAAACCTTCAGCTTTTTGTCAGTAGTCATATGAAAGCCGGCTGTGGATTAGCCCTCAGTATGTGTGACGTATGTCAAACCAAACATACTATCATCTGCCACCAGTCACTTATAGACAGGAGAGCTCAGTTGAAATGTACTAGTAATTAGACTTGTCTTTAGTTGTTAATGGAACCCAAGTTAATGGATGTGCTAATTATTCTTCTCTGTAACAGACACTGGCACTTGTTTGGTTTCTACTTGGGACAAAGATAGATCAGTGAATGTTAGGGTAATGAAGTCATCAGTCTGACCCCTGCGTCATACATTATAGGCGTGGTTTCAGACTCTACGAGCCCTAAAAATTGTGGAAGGGTTTGGACAACTGTTCGTAAGAAACACTAACAGCATAGGAAAAATAAACTGTTATGGTGTGAATACTGAAAACCTACATATAGAATGACGAGCCGTTAACAGAACACAGAGTAAGGAGAGACGGGTAACCTTAAGACGGAAGTGATCAATAGGCAAGCTCCCTTGGGATCAATCAATACTAGGACTGCAATCCTCTGGTATATTTATTAACAACCTGGAAGATGGATGAGATGAAAAGTAGTTGAATTTGTCGATGACAAAATTGAAAGATTAAGGAAGACAGCGAACTACTATAGGAAAACGTCTAAGGAAACCCCGTATTCAACTACTAAAATGAGCAAGCAATCAAAGAAGAAGCCTGGATGCTCTGAAGTCCCTCAGGGGTGGGGGTGGGGGGGAAAGATGAGAGAAGCTTCATTATTCAAGAATAAATTCTGAATATTCCAGAGAAGACTAAATTTGATTAAGGACTGAGATCATTGCTGTGAATACTTTTGTTCACAAATAAGCAAAAACAAAACTAGTAGACATTCGTTCTGTAGAAGACGCAAGTAAGTCAACTTCAGCCATGTTGTGACTGTTTTTTTTAGTGTTTGGTCATCTCTAGTCTTTGAGAACTCTTTCTTAGCTTGCCTACCATGTCAGACTGTTATTTTCCCCCTCCAGCTTTCTTGTGTCCAAATATGATACCTAGAAGCAAACACAGCTAACAATCTTCTGAGGGGTGCCCCTCAGCTATGCAATTCACATGCAAGACACTCTGTAGAAATCTGGATCCAAGAGAACATACTCCACGCTTTCTGAATGATCAACACAGGAACGCACGCATGAAGTATTTGGTACACTAGATGGGCCTCTACCTTGCATCTTGAAAATCTGCTTAGGAATCTGAAGTTGTGAATGAATACGGAGCCTCCTTAAATTGCTCATGATCCCAGCAGAATTTGCGAGCGGGGCAGAGCTCTTCCTTCCTTTAACTGTGGTGACCAGTGAGTCTGGAAGCCATCTTTCCTTCTTTGTCCCACTGCTGTCACTGGTAACCATGACCCCAGGGATGGCTCCTGACACAGCACTGTGGGCTCTAACAGCTCTCTTATACTTCTAAAGAATGTGTCAACATGACAAGAGAGACACCGTCATTCCGGAGTGAGTTAGACTCTCCCCAGGTAAACTTGTCCTGATTTGCAAAGAACTGTGGTGCCTCATCAAAGAGTCATTCAATTTCGCCCCACCTCCTTTGCTCCTTCCAATTTAGTGAGCTGGTGCTTCTTCCTCATGTGTTGATGCCCCAGACAGCCTGTTGAGGGAGGGTTTCAACATTTTCTGTAGATTTCTTTGGAAATCTCCTTTCTTTGGATGGGAGTCCAAAAGATTAAGGTCCAGTAAGAAGGAGTCAAAAGATGATAGAATTTTAATACCTTCCGCTACTCACCTTCTGGCAATTACAAATATTTGTAATTGTGTGCAGGGCATGAGACCATTCTGATGAGAAAAACCTAAGAAGCAAATTTCTATATATACACAGGATCATGTAAACTTGACTCCTCATGAAATAAGACTTCTATAATTTAGTTCTACTAAATGTCACCATAGAAAGTAATTAGAGCTGGACTCTAAATTATTACAATAATAATTGGGCTTACAGGAATAATAATGAACCCTGGATGACAATATATAAAACCCATGGCCAAGTTTCAGCACTAAAGGCCATGTGGAAAAACCCTGCTGTGCAAGATGTTCAGCTATGTCACCTAGGTGCCTACACTTCCACTAACCTATGTGATATTTTAAGAAAATAAAATGAAATTAACTATGTACTATTAGTCACGGACACCCACATGCTGTTAGGGAAAACAAAATAGACCACAGACCAAAATAGACTAGGAGACTCCCCCCAACTTCACAACATGGTGCCCACAGCCATAATATGCCTATGTGTGTCTACAATTTTTTTTAATTAAAAAATTTTTTTAACATGTATTCATTTTTTGAAGGAGAGAGAGAGAGAGACAGAGCATGAGCGGGGAGGGGCAGAGAGAGAGGGAGACACAGAATCTGAAGCAGGCTCCAGGCTCTGAGCTGTCAGCACAGAGCCTGATGCGGGGCTCGAACCCATGGACCGTGAGATGATGACTTGAGCTGAAGTCGGACGCTCAACCGACTGAGCCACCCTGGTGCCCCGTGTCTGCAATTTTCTTTTTTTAAGTGAGTATCTTCACACATCAGGTAGATGTTTCCTGATACGATCCTAACTGGTTGCCTCCCAATAGAGGCAGATTTTTTGAAATTTTAAGTTTATTTATTGAGAGAGACAGAGAGAAAAAACATGAGTGGGGAGGGACACAGACAGAGGGAGAGAGAGAATCCCAAGCAGGCTCTGCACTGTCAGCACACAGCTGGTGCGGGGCTCGAACTTAGAAACTGTGAGATCATGACCTGGGCAGAAGTCAGGTGCTTCACCAACTGAGCCACCCAAGTGCCCCCAGATACAGGCAGATACTGACTAATGTTGAACATTACCTAGGGTGGCTTCACCACCTAACAACTTCTTTGAAGTAAGTTATCCAATGTAAATGAACTTGAAATTTCTACCTCTGTTAAATAAGAATTACTTCACAAGATTATTAGGAGACTAAAATGAGAACACACACACACAGCAACACTTTAGAAATTCTAGTATCTGACACACACATACTGATGCTACATCTTTGTCACAAATCTACGTTGCAAGAGGGGAAATTCTGTATAAATGTTGCATCCTACTGTGGCAATTTTATCTGAGGAAGTGAAGGGATTTCACTAGGAAAAAAAAAAGTCCTGAGTGGAAGATCGCTATCTTTGAAGAATCTGAAGAGTAACACTAGAACCGTGAGGCTCCAATATGAGTGGGAGATCTCTGATCATGTGTAGGCATGCATATATGTTAAATGGGATATTGTAAAGGGAGAAATCTCCCTCAGTAGAATCATTCATACTTAAGGAACTAATAAGATCATCTGCCAAAGATAATGAATCCATTAGCTGACAAAAGAAATCAAACTGGAAATCTATATCTTATATTTATACTGTTATACCTAAATATTGAATGAAATATGCACCCAAAAAATACCTCATCTTATCACCCATGTGTCCAACTGAACCATTTCCAAAGTAAATCAAAACTCTCACTGAAATTGTTTCTAGTGTTCATGATCTCACTGGGAAGAGAAAGGATTTTCTTCAATAGTCTGTTGTAATTCTGTCATTATGCTGGAGTGAGGTAATTTGCTAAAACAGCTGCCTCTAATGAGAAAACCTTTCCATCTGGCACATCCAATGGAGACACAAACAACCTCATCAGTTGAAAAAAAAAAATTAGTAAAGAAGAACTCAACTTTACCAAGAAGAATTCTATTTTAAGAAGTGTCTCTCAGAGCCACACAAAAGCTAAAACGCATCTTGAGGGGATGGTACCTGTGTTTCTCTTGGTGGAACCATTCTATTCGCTCCCAGGTTAAGGGCACATAAAGTTGGCCCAGATTTTTGCCATGTTGATAATGGGTTGCCTTTGGAAGGATTACAAAATAATTCAGTACATGTTTATAACAGCAATATCCAACCCCCCCCCCCCCCCCCCGCCACACACACACACAACACACAAAATGAGACAAAAGGAAAGGAATGCTGTTCTAACACATTGATTCTGGACACTGGAATGAGTAGATAAACATGGTTGTTGTTTTTTTTTTTTTAATATAACATTTTGAAACTTCCTTTTTATTCTGAGGAATTGTTATTAGGGTCTTAGTGTAACGCGTCATGGTCCATCCAGAATCCTGAACACTTCATGCTGCACTCTAAGAGATATTCAAAGAAAGCTTTGTTATTTGAATAGCTAGCAGAAAACTGCTCACTATTTTGGGCGAGTTCCTATAAAATATTAACTCTCTTTCCCTTTACCATGTATCTGTTACTATTGTTCTGCAAATATCTGGGCTTAGACGTGAGGGTCCAAGTTGCCTATTTTACTTCATTTTGAACTACAGACACGTTGGCTGGTGAATCCATGCACCCCAGGGTGCTCCGTTTTTCTAGCTCATGCAGTTGATGTACTTAGTCTTCATCTTAGAAATTTGGTCATTGCGATTTCTCATTCTCCCAATATTATGATTCCTAGGTTAAAATTACACACCGACCTATCTCTAAGGGTATTAAAAGAAAAATCCTATAGTGTAGGTTACAATCTGATTCTATAGCTCTGATCTTACTGAAAATGTTTTTTTAACCAAAGAGTACATAAATGCTCAATAAAATGGAAGCCAGTGAGGTGAATGTGTTCGGGATTTTCAGTCCAAGTGCTGGCATTCTGGTTAATACATCATTATATGATGGATGACACAAGCATCGTCTTGGCATGCCTGCGCCTCCTGCCAGAAGGTTATCAGCCCTTTAGAGGAGCTGATAGCAGGAGCTTTAATTTTCCCCAACTCCTGGGTATAATATAAAATTAATGTGCACCATGTCAAGGTTATGGCAAGGCATTGTTATCTGGAAGAGAAACCGGTTTGCTCTCCACCCTCCGGACTCTCCCACATACGTGATAACACAGTATTCTAAAGCAAATTTCTTTGTCATTGTCAATAATGGCAAGCTGGTAAAGGATATTTTCCTGCACTAATTATGCAGGAGGAAGTTAGCTGACCTGTACTAGTCAGTCCAAAACCAAAGGAAATTATTCGTTCATGAAACAAAGATAGTTCCATCTTATCTAACCTTTATGTCATAAAAGAAAATCCAAACAAGAACATTTGTTCACAACTGTCCTGTGCATACCATCGCTTCCTGTATTAAGGTGCTATAAGGAACAGTATAGAAAGAGCACCTGCCTTCTCAGAATCTTTTATTTTTTTTAATGTTTATTTATTTTGAGAGAGAGAGAGAGAGAGAGAGAGAGAAAATGACCACTAGCAGGGGCAAAGCAGATAGAGAGGGAGAGAGAGAACCCCAAACAGGCTCCATGCTGCCAGTGCAGAGGCTGATGATACAGGACTTGATCTCATGAACCATGAGCTCATGACCTGAGCCAAAATCAGGAGTCAGATGCTTAACCAAATGAGCCACCCAGGGACCCCAGAATCTAAGTTTTAAATAAGTGCTTCTTGGGGCGCTTGGGTGGCTCAGTCGGTTAAGCGGCCGACTTTGGCTCAGGTCATGATCTCACGGTCCGTGAGTTCGAGCCCCGCGTCGGGCTCTGTGCTGACAGCTCAAAGACTGGAGCCTGTTGCAGATTCTGTGTCTCCCTCTCTCTGACCCTCCCCTGTTCATTCTCTGTCTCTCCCTGTCTCAAAAATAAATAAAACGTTAAAAAAATAAAATAAAATAAATCAGTGCTTCTTAAACTCATGTAACCCAGCAGGCTTCTGAATGGTCCAGAAATCTGTATTTTTATCAAGAACCTCCCAGATAATTTTATAATTAACAGTTGGTACAGAAATACAGTTCTACCTGAAAAAAAATGGGGAAAGCTTAACACCAATAACCTATCCCATATGCCATCAGTGTCCAGCTTTTCCAATAGATCTAGCCTTAGGTACAAACCCAAAGGTGGAGGGAAATCCTAGTATTTGATGGTAGGGTGATGTTTTCTTTTGGGAAGGAATACAGGGTTAACGTATTCCTACTATTAAGTTACGTAAAAAGGCATTTTACCCCCTAAAATAGAAAGAAGGAGCCAAAAGGAAATAATTTTTTGCTGAATAAATTTTAAAAGAACCAGAATTCGATGAAAGAAAGTGAGTTGTAGAGAAAAGGTTAAGGCAAAATAGGTGATACAAAATCATGACCAAACTAATATTTTCCTAGCAGAGATGACCACAAAAGGACTATATGCCTGTTTATCTGACTTAAAATGCTGAAAGGTGAATATGGATCCTTTTCCCTCCAACTTATCAAATGCAAACCCAAGGAGTCTTCCAAAGGTAAACTGATTTTAACTGTCTCCACATTTTCTCTATTTCTCTCTTCAGTAAATAATAATGCATAGTAGTACATGTGGGTCAGGCATAATACGAGAGCTTTGTGCAGAAGACAGACCTCTAGGAATCTGACATGTAAAAGCCCGCCTGATGTTTATCTAGCTTTTTGGGAAAGCTAGAATAAAAGAAGGAGGTGTAAAATTGAGCTTAAAAAATAGGTACAATGTATTAATATGGAAAATCCAGGGTAATTTTTTTTTTTTATTCAAGTAGAAATAACATACAGTGTTATATTAGTTTCAGGTATACAACAGAGTGATTCACCAATTCTCTACATGACTCAGGGCTCATCATAAGAACTGTACTCTTAATCCCCTACGCCTATTTCACCCATCCCCCCACCCAGGTCCCCTATGGTAACCAACCATCTGTTCTATATAGTTCAGAATCTGGTTTTTTGTTGGTCTCTTTGATCATTTGCTTCTTAAATCCCACATGTGAGTGAAATCATATGCTATCTGGCTTTCTCTGACTTAATTCACTTAGCATTATACCATCCAGGTGTGCATCTATGTTGCAAATGGCAAGATTTCGTTATTTTCTATGGCTGAGTATTTCCATTGCATGTGTGTACATACATGTATATACATCTATATATACGCTACACACGCACGCACGCACGCACGCACACACACACACACACCACATCTTCTTTACCCACTCACCTACGGATAGACACGGGGTGCTTCTGTATCTTGGCTATGGAAATAAAGCTGCAACAAACATAAACATGCAAACTGCATATACCTCTCTGAATTAATATTTTCATTTTCTTTCGGTCAACAGATAATGGAATTACTGGACTATCTGATAATTTTATTTTTAATTTTTTTTTTCAACGTTTATTTATTTTTGGGACAGAGAGAGACAGAGCATGAACGGGGGAGGGGCAGAGAGAGAGGGAGACACAGAATCGGAAACAGGCTCCAGGCTCTGAGCCATCAGCCCAGAGCCTGATGCGGGGCTCGAACTCACAGACCGCGAGATCGTGACCTGGCTGAAGTCAGACGCCCAACCGACTGCGCCACCCAGGCGCCCCTATTTTTAATTTTTTAAGGAAGCTGCATGTTGTCATCCACAGAGGCTGCACTAGTTTATGGTCCTGTCAACAGTGCACAAGGGTCCCTTCTTCTCCACATCCTCACCAACATTTATTATCTCTTGTGTTTTTGATTTTAGCATTCTGACAGGTAGGAGATGATAGCTCACTGTAGTTTTGATTTGCATTTCCCTGACGAATGATGTTGAGCATCTTTTCATGTGTTTGTTGGCCATCTGTATGTCTTCTTTGGAAAAGTGTCTACTCAGGTCCTCTACTTATTTTTAATTATATTAATAATATTACATTTATAATAATAATTATTATTATTACTATTATTTTGGTGTTAAGTTGGATGGTTAATAGTTTTCTAAGTCAAGGTAATTTTTAAGAGCTACCTTAGCTTGCCACATTGATATATGATAGGTACTCAGTCTACAGATTTGGAGGGAGTTGCTTCCAGGGTCATTCTACCTTGCCTCCATATGGTACGAGGGTGTATTAATCTTCATAGGCTGCCATAACCAAAAACCACAGACTGGGTGACTTACATAGGCATTTATTTTCACACAGTTTTGGATGTCAAAGTTCATGACCAAGGTACCAGCAAATTACATTTCAGGTAAGGACTTTTTTTCTGGTTTGTAGATGGCTACCTTCTTGCTGTATCCTCACATGGTCATTTGTGTGTGTGTGTGCTTGGAAAGAGAGCAAGCTCAGATGCCCCATCCTCAGGTTATAAGGGCCCCATCCTTATGGCCTCATTTAATCATTATTACACATAAGGTCTTACATAAGACCCTGTCTCCAAATGCAGTCACATTGCAGGTTGGAACTTCAACATATGAATTTTTGGAGGGATGCAATTCAGTTCCCAACACAGGGTTAGGAAACCCTTGGGGCAGGGTCACACATACCCCATAGGATACTTGTGCATGTACTAGAACAAGGCACCCATTCATTTCAGCAGATGTGGTCTCCTAATGCAGTACATCAGGGTGCGCAGCCACAAGATTTGTGATGTGGGACACAGACTCAATCGTGGCCCCCAATTACCCTCTTAGTCGTGAGTTCTCTGCACGACACAATGGAGACAAGCAAAATGGATATGAAGACTCTAAAGAAGAGCCTGGGACACCTTGGAACATGAGTTATAACAAACAGGGCCTTCAGCAAAGACAATCAGAGCCATCTTTTAACTACGGACACAGTGAAAACCCACCCTAAAATATTTACCTTCCATGTTAGACAACTACTAGATAATGTGGCATGCCAGACACAGAACTCTGATGACATCGGACTCAGGTTTAGATCAGAGTAGGTGCCCAAGCATCCTGATGTATACTTGAAGGAAATCAAGAGCTTCCATTAATACAGGCAAAGAGCCTACCTGGGATCTGAGCTAAGTACAAAAGTGTCCTGAGATCATGGTGGCACACAGAGTGCCTCCTACTTTAAATTGCCTAGTCCCCAAGAAGCCCTTTGCCGCGAAGACTACTGAAAGTCAGGCTGGACTTCCTGGACTGCCCTAGAGGGATGCTCCTCGAGGAGAGGCAGCAATGTACAATGGATAAGACCACGTATTCTGAGGGCAGGATATGGGATTTGAAGCCATGCAGGCTTCATGACCTTGGGCAAGCTACTTAATTCCCTATGCTTCATTTCCCTCATCTGTAAAATGAGTCATTAGTGTAATGCCTATTTCCAAGGTAGCCTGTGAGAAGTAAGTGAGTTACTACACATATATAACATCTCCTTGCAAATTCTCAAACCAAATAGCTATAAACCTAAAAAAATTACAAACTTATTTGGCAGCAAATCTTGATCGAAACTTAAATTAGGCAATGTATAATCTTTATTTATCCTGAGTGCTAATGTTCATGTTTTTGCTACAGAAATATGAATGTATTTGATTACAGAGTGCTGCCTCAGACTCAATGTGGCAGATAAAGTTATATTTGGTACATACACCTTTTTAAAATAGAAAAATGTAAAATTGGCTCCTAAGGGTTGCAGATAAGGGACGGTGGCCTTAGAACAGTAACCAGCACTTATCAAGTGTTGAAGAGTTCGTTTTTAAACGTCTGTCCTATGATTGTTTGCACATATAAAAAGTGAGAGCAACGACTTGATCTACTCTATAGACTTGAACTCCAAACTACAGAATCATAGGATAAAAGAGCTAGAGGCAGGCTGAAAGATAATTCATTCCAGTCATACACTTTGCGGATGTCATAAACAGATATTGAGCTTCTGGCCATAAAGGAATAACAGGAACCACATTTACCCTCCCACCTGAAATCATGAAAAAAATATATAAAACAAGTTTTCACTAGGACATTAGTCAATGAAAAACAGTGATCCCACAGAGGTGGGGAAAAATAGAAGATGAGCCCTATGATTGCCACAGTTTATCGCCTTGAGAGTGTTTCCATGCTGCAGTGTAGGGAGGGAAATCCCAGGGAGAACCCAGCAGAATCCCTCAACTGTGGATAGAGAACTGAGAGGTCAGAGAGACCCAGGTGGCTAGAGTTTCCAAGTCAGAGTACCAGACAAAAGAAAGATACAGAGATATGGAACTCTGGAGAGCAAAAGAGGGTCCCCTGGAGTATTGAAGTGAGTACTATATACGCATCCATGTGAAGAAACTGCCCAAGGCCAGGGAAAGGAACACCCATAAGAGAAATTAGTACCCATCACTTACACAGGACTGGGAATGCTGCCTGTTCCCATGAGCCAGAATAAAAAAAAAAAAATCAACATTTATGGAGCACTGGGTACACAGATGGGTCTTTCTTCAACACTGGGGGATAATTAGCCTTAGAGTGAGCACCGTTCTGGTCATGCTTAAAATATCTAAAAAGCAATATCTAAAAGCTGTTTGGATAAAACAGCTAAAGCTGTTTCCAAGTAACTTAAGTGAGTCCCAGAACAAAGTTCAAGAATATCTACAGGAACACAAAATATACAGCAACCAACAAGATGAAAACAAAGTCTGGCACCCAATAAAAAATTGCCAGGTATACAGAGAAGCAGAAAAATGTGATCCATAATAATAAGAAAAAGCAATCAATCAAAACAGATGCAGACTTTTGCCTATTTCTCCTCCTGACTACAACTACAAACCCTGGACATTATATATAAAACAAACATAAAAAGACTCTGAAGGCCAAAAATAAGACAGCAGACCAGGTGCACAACTTATGAACAATGTAGTGGTAGGTTGCCTATGTTTTCTTTTTGCCTCATATATCCTAGACCTGTTGCTGAACAGTGACAAACCCAACACACCAACATGTGCAAACAAAAAACACTCCTCAACAGAAGTCTCCTCTTTCAAGCCAAAAGATCATGAAAGGGACAGCAGATCAAGACAAAAAACTTTAGACAACAACCTCTCAACTCCAGCCAGACAATACAGATAAAATCCACCAAATCCACACTAGCAAGGGGCCAGTGGAAAGCCTGAGTTTCCATCCTTGTGAGACACCCTTGTTGGGGTGGTATTAGAGAAGGCCAGGAAGGGAGTCAGGTCTTTCATTTCAACAACCAATAACAAGTCTACCCCCCCATGGTGTCACCAGAGACCAAGTAGAAAGCTAAAACAGAGAGAAGAACAAAATGTAAAACAGCTAACTTAAACCCTGACACATCAATAATTACATTAAATTTAAGTGGTATAAATTCATTATCTAAAAGACAGAGATTGACAGAGTAGATTAAAAAAAAAATCAAGAAATTGTCTACAAGAAATCCACTCCAAATATAATGACATAGACTGATAATAAAAGGATATTAAAAATAAATCATGTAAACATTAATAAAAAGAATGGCTACCTTAACATCAAATAAAGTACCTTTCAAAGCAAAAAAATCACCAGCCCCAAGGAGGAATGTTATATAATGATAAAAAGGTCCAAGTACGAAAAAGACAAAGCCATCTCAAGGGTTTATGTGCCAAACAACAGAGCTGCAAAATATATGAAGTAAAACTGATAAAACTAAAAGAGTAGACAAATCCATAATGAATACTACAACACTGCACTCTGAACAACCGATAAAGCAGCTACACAGAAGATTAGCAAGATTACAGAGAAATGTAATGACACCAACAGGATGTAATCACTATTTATAGCCCACTGCACCTAACAAGAGCAGATTACACACATTTTTTAAGCATCCATGAAATATATACCAAGATAGAACATAGCCTGGCCCACAAATGTAAAAGAACTGAACTTATGCCAAGTGTATTATCCAACCACGAAGAACCAAACTAGAAATCCCCAACATAAAGATAACAGAAAAATCTTCCAATGCCTATAAACTCAACAAACTGATTTCTATGTAATCTTTGGGTCAAATAGGAAGACTCAAGGGAACTTTTAAAAACCTGGAAATGGATAGCCTATATTTTCTTCTTATCATTTAAATCCTTGCAGCAGATAATCATTTAAACAAAAATAAAAACAATGTAGCGGGGTTTATAACATATGTAAAAGTCAGCTATATTACAAGAACAACCCAAGGGTTGGGATAAGAGAAACCCAAATATCCTATCGCATACAAGTGATATATATACCAACATGGATGAATTTAGAAATAACTCTGCTGAATAACAGATGGTCAGACAAGGGGCAACTGGGTGCCTCAGTCAATTAAGCATCCAATTCTTGATTTCGGCTCAGGTCATGATTTTGTGATTCTCGAGTTGAAGCTCCACATTAGGCTCTGTGCTGACAGTGTGGGGATTCCCTCTCCCTCTCTCTCTGCCCCGCCCCGTCTGCATTTGTTCTCTCAAAAATAAACGAACATTAAACAAAAATAGAAGTCAGATAAAAAAAGAGTACATGTTGTATGATTCCACTTACATAAAATTTTAGGTAGGAAATATAAAATATTGTGTAGAAACAGAAGATAAATTAGCAGTTATATGATGATAAACAGAGGACAGGGAGGAGGTGGAGAGATTACAAAAGGACACAAAGAAACTTAGGGAATGGAGGAGTATGTTCATTACTTTAACTGTAGTGGTAATGTCACAAATATACACCTATGTCAACACTTACGCAATTACATACTTTAATTTTGAACAGTTTATTGTATGTCAATTACACCACAATAAAAAAACTTAAGGAAAATAACAATGAAATACAGGTATCACCTGAGCTCACATCATTTTATCATTTTACATGTATTTGCTTACTCACTTACTGCTTTTAAGTCTGAGCAATTCTAACTTTTGTTCACTTTAAAATATTTCGGTATGAGCAGGCAGAAATTTACACGTTTACGCTTCTCTATCATTAGACTGTAGCGTGTGGCTCCTCGAAGTATGTCCAAAGGATGCAGACATGATAATGGGCCCAGCCAAGACCGAACATAAACAAACAACGCCGCCAGAGAGCAACATTAGCAGCATGTTCTTTGGCTGTTATTTTTAAGCCAATAAAATTAACGGGAATATTGAAGTGTCTCTGTCTTTGAACGTGGATCTCCAATGTGGATGTGAAACTTGTATCCAGTGCCAAATAATGAAGTGGAAACTGGCTTCCCAAAGTTGTTTTTACTTGTAAGATTTCAAGCAGATATACTTCCATGGTTGTTAAATATCAGTTTCTGGGCATTCTGCCATAATTTTAAGACTGCTGAGAAAAGTGATTCTTTAAGTGTGGTCCACGGCCTATTGGAAATATTCAAAGGGCTTCTGGTTGGTTCATAAAGTCAATGAAAGGACAAATCACAGGAAATTGTGGGCACTTAAGTGTTTTTCTCAATTGCAAATTTAGATCTGCTTTACAAGTCACAAAGTCAACACACTCTTCCCCTATGGCACTAATTTAATTAAAAAACTGAAATCGGATAAAAAGGGGCTGATTAGTTATGAGTAGCCACTTTTGTATTTTTTCCTCAAAATATTCTGCAAACCAACTGCACAAAAACCATCTGATTAAGTTGTAAAAACCTAAAATGCAGATTCCTGCTCCCCACCCAAAAATCTACCATATTGGATATGTTTGGGATGAGGCCAGGAATCTATGTGTTTAATAAATAGTCTAACGATTCTTATGTATACCAAGATTCAAATGCTATAGTTTTCCCCCTATGGATCACACTTGAGCCACAAAATATATTTCATGAAACTAAAAACATACCACTGCACTGTTTGTGGACTGTTTTCTTGACAATAACTTCCTTTATTCTTCTGTTTATCATTGTCAACGGTGAACTGAGCTCCAAGTAGAAGTGTATTTCTATTTAACCATCACCAAGATTTAAATTTAAACATCACCAAGAAAACCAAGAAACTTCTGAAGTATGAAGGTATGAAAGATGACTGAGGAAGAATTGAAGAGTGTGTTTTGTCAGTTTTGATGAACCAAAGTATTATTTTTAGAAGCAATAACAACATTCACTTCTGGTGGTAAAAATAATTATTGAAGGCATTACAGTGGGGGAAAACGGTCATGATTATAAGCCTGAACCCCCCTATTTTGTCACTCAAAGTACTGTTTTTATAATGTAATGTTTATTGTGAGAAATTTATTAGCACAATTCTAACAGAACAGATGGTATGGAAAAGTTCTCCAACGAGTACTGAGCCTCTAGAGACTTAAAATGGTGAGGGTCACAGGGCCAGGAGATGACAGTGACCAAAAGCAAAGGTTCTGGCTGTCACTTTCTAGAATTTACATCAATTTGGAAACCCAGAGTTTCTCATTCGTAACAAATTAAGTTCAGTTAGCACTGTAATAACCTAATGGATGTTTACAGTTATAGGTTAAATATAAGTGTTGTGCTCCTTGGGCTAAATAAGAGATAATACAGATGCTACAAGCAGACAAAGGGCATGTTTACAAAACAGCTGAATTAAAATACCAATAAGACCTGGGTTTACAAGCATAATTCATTCTGGCAACA
The DNA here is from genome assembly GCF_018350155.1 of Leopardus geoffroyi. Classification (NCBI taxonomy): domain Eukaryota; kingdom Metazoa; phylum Chordata; class Mammalia; order Carnivora; family Felidae; genus Leopardus; species Leopardus geoffroyi. Next base: position 102,024,936 of record NC_059326.1, read on the forward strand.
TGCTTGTAATCCATAGCACTTGTATCAAAGGGCATTTCAAGAACCACTGGCTCAGGGCTGGTCATGTGACATTTGGTGTCACATACTGCTTGTATTGTAAGATGTCGCTTATTCATCAAGTTAAAACGTATTAGAAATGTTCTCTCGTCTTCAGGAACACTTGCAGAACAAGTCCCTTGCCATCTAAGGTGTGACTGTACACTGTTATAAATGGAGCACATCCTCAGCACGTGGACAAAGTGGATAGGGTCCCAGTGGATTCCATGTCCAACACATCTTCATCGAGTGACTCCCCAGCATACCGCAGCCAGTGAGAGGAGGAGAGCTAGTGAATTTGAAGGAAATAATCCCAGATTTGGAAGTTAGGCTGTAACCAGCACAGGTCTCCATGTGTGAGGGTCTCAAGGTGTGAGACTCCAATTCTGGTCACTTCTGTGGTGCCAATAACTGAACTGAAAGTTGCCCTGCCTTGTTGAGTCATGTCTGCAAGGAATGGCAAGCCAGTCCCCGGTAGGAACAAAAGGCCTAATGTATGAGTTGCTAAGGGCAGACTGTTTCTGCGTGACACTTAATAAGGGCCTCGCTGCTATTTTGTATAAGAGAACAGGAGGTTTAGAGACATTAGTAAGCCAAGTAAAACAGAGTGTATTTACTGTGACTTAAAGAAGTCACGGAAAGAAGCCAAGCAGTAGATGTTGGGATTCAAGTCACGTAAATAGAAGGTGCTGTTAGGTGAGCCTCCTATGTTAGTCTGGACTCTTCCCAATCTGTACACTATGTGCCCCTTCCTCATCCCCAAAAGGTTTCTGGGGTTCCTATGAAAAGCAATCGCATTCATGGGATATCCTCACCACCACTTCTTCCTATGTCAAAATCGTCGTCTACATCAATGTTACTACTTCCTGGAGCCATCCTGCCTTCACTCAATCAGACAAATTACTCTCGCCTCTGCTTTGTTCCTAACAGATTTGGCACCTCTTGTATAGCACACACACATTTCATAATTAATTTATGCCTGTCTGCCCCGCCTTGAGTAAACTCCTAAAGATCTACGTTTGATGATTTTTGTACTGTCCACAGCGCTAAGCACATTATCTTGTACACAACTGGCCTTTTATTATGTTTACTCAACTGAATTTAAAGGAGTTATAAGATGATCATGGAATTTCCAGAGTAAATGAAGTTAGCCAGATGAAACCATGTGTTTTTAGTCTGGTTTTTTAAAGTCATAGAAATATCCCCAAAAGTAGATACAAGAGTTACCTCAACCTCAGCATGAATCTAGCTACATCAGAGCAGACTGCCAAGTGCTGCTGGTATATTTAAATGGGTTTGTTGGGGCTCCTGAGTGGCTCAGTCAGTTGAGCGACCAACTTTGGCTCAGGTCATGATCTCACGGTTTGTGAATTCAAGCCCCGCGTCAGGCTCTGTGCTGACCGCTCAGAGCCTAGAGCCTGCTTCCGATTCTGTGCCTGTCTCTCTGCCCCTCCCCCTACTCATGCTTTGTCTGAGAAAAAAAATAAACATGTAAAAAATTTTTTTTAAATGGGTTTGCAAAGCACGGTTCAAGAGTATCATCCTCTCCACCCTGAGAGTTCAGAATATGTTACTTTATATTTATACACAGAGACCGTAACATCTTTTTTACAATCACTGTTTTGTTTTTTTTTTTTACTATTCTCCCATTTTGACTCATAGCTACAAAGTGTTTGATGGAATAATTTGAGTTTGGATGAACAGTCTCAAGTGATGTTTAATCTCCAAATGATCAGAGATCTATTCAAAGGCCTACTGTTCTGCCCTATTTTATAGTGGGAATGAAGAACCTCACATCTCTCCCTAAGCAGATGCACTAAGTAAACAAAATAGAAATACATATAAATATTTTGGAAACTTGATAAATCTCTATTTATACAAGGAGACATTTGAATAATACCATTAATATCATCAACTTTACAATGGTCAAATCTTTTGATCCCTTCCCTCCAAGTTAGTTAAACACCTAGACCTACATTCAAATATATCCATATTTAGACAGGGTGGTTAGTTCCCATGCTACAGCCATCTGTATATTGTATGTCTATACACGTATGTAAAGCACACCAGCCCTGCATATAATCTACCTCTGGGGAAGTCCTATTGATTATTTTTCTCAAATGTAAAGATCAGCTAGACAATTGAGAGGTTAAGAGTGAGCAGTTGGTAATTTAGGAATGATTAACAGTATCTTCAGCTATAATTTCAAACTCTGAAAACTGCTAGGATCTAGGGAGCAGTTTTATTGGCCATTAAAATGTTCCTAAGCTGCGGAATAACACAGAGTCTCCGAGCTGTTAGTGGTCAGCTTTATTTTAAGCAAATTTAAATGTATTAATTTTTCTAACAAAGATTTAATTATGTATGCTAATGCCAGTACAGTAATTCTGCAGACTTGAGTTATCTTAAGGTCATCAAAGCCTCAGGGGAAGGGTGGAATTCTGAAGGTGGCTACTTCCCACAACCGGGAGGTACAACTTACTTTTCATAACAGACAAGGCCTGTCTCTTGCTAGACAAGCCACAGGGTGAATTCAAAAATTTCAGTTCAGTTCAACAAGTATTCACTAGGTACCTTCTACAAAAGGAGTTAGAGTAACACACTGGTTCACCCAACGGGCCTCAGGAGCTAAATGCCTGGTCAACCCCTCGCTTTACTGCTTTATACCTGGGTGACTGCCATTTGCTAAAGTTACTTCATAGCTCTGTGCCTTGGTTTCCGGACCTGTCAAATGAGGACAATAGCCATCTCAAAGAACAAAATTAGTTTAAACAAACAAAAAAATGTGTGTTAAGTTCTTTAAAAGTCTTGATGCATCTGGGTGCCTCAGTCGGTTAAGCATCCGACTTTGGCTTAGGTCATGATCTCGCAGTTGGTGAGTTTGAGCCCCACATCAGGCTCTGTTCTGACACCTCGGAGTCTGGAGCCTGCTTCGGATTCTGTGTCTCCCTCTCTCTCTGCCCCTCCCCTGCTTGCACTCTGTCTCTGTCTCCCAAAAATAAATAAAACATTAAATACATCAAGTTTTCAGGCCAGAAGTGTTCAATTAATTGTATGGGAGGTCTCCAGAAAAACAGAACTAAAATGATATATACATTATATATAAAATATAATATATACACCCCTATTATAAATTATACAAAAGATATAGTACATATATATCTACATACATATCTACATTTACATGTATATACACATATATATATGTAACCTACACATTTATACATGTTAACATATATACCTATTTTATAAATAATATGTATTTTCCTATATATGGTAATTTATGATGAAGAATCAGCTCACAGTATAATGGAGGCTAAGTCTCATTATCTGCCCTCTGCAAGATGGAGACCCAGTAAGCCAGTCGTGTAATTCAGTACAAGTTCAAAGGCAGGAGAACCAGGGAAGCCAATGGTATAAATCTCAGGCTGAAGGTACGAGAAGGTAAGATGTCAAGGAGGCAGGCAGGAAAAAAAAAGGGGCAAATTCCTCCTCCTTCTGCTTTTTGTTTTATGGAGGCTCTCAAGAGACTGAACGATGCCCACACACACTGGGGAGGATAATCTACTTTACAAACTCCACGGATTCAAAAGCTAATCTCATCCAGAAACATCTTCACAAACACACCCAGAAATCGCGTTTAATCTGGGCATCCTGTGGCTAGCCCACTTGACGTATAAAATTAACCATCACGTGAACGTCAGATGTTGTGTGCAAGGAACTGTGTTTGGTGCTAGGATACAGTGTGAATACAACACAACTCTCTCCCATGAAACAAGGCAGCTCTGCAAAATTTGGGCAGGCAGCCATCATGTTGCCCTTTTCCATAATCCCAACTGGGAGCGCTCTATTGTGGACAACTAAGAGGTAACAATGAGAGATGTTCATTGTATACTTCCTACACAGCTCATCTGCATAGTGATAGAGTCATTTAAAAATAGGGAGAGTTTGGTCTCAAGAAAGAGCGCATTTGAATGAAAGCCCAAGGAGAAATAATTTCCCTTCTGTCTGTCCCACTAGGTCTCCAGGAAGAGACTCATTCCCCAGGCACTGCCTTTTCTGGTCTGTTGATACAATTGGTTTCCAAGTGTTGTTGATCCCTCACCAGAAAGTGGCTGGAAAACACTAATTCTTTTCTAGTTTCTTTCCACTGGAGATAAAATTTAAATTTCTACATTGAAATTTACAAGACCAATACACAATTTCAGGCTACCATACTCTCTCATTTCAAAAAGGCTACTTTTAAGAAGCAGACAGCTTAGCTGAGTGGACTCTATCATTTCCAGAGGGCTAATGTAGATTTCAATATAGCCATGAGGAGTGGGGGCAGCTGGTGATGGCAGGTGAGGGTAGACGGGGATCATCCAGGATTACTTGAGAACTTCTAGAAACTCTGCTTTTTCCCTCCATCACTCAGTAAAGTTTCTTCCCTCAGTAAAAGAAATCCAGGGGCGCCTGTGTGGCTCAGTCAATGAAGCATCCAACTTCAGCTCAGGTCATGATCTCATGGTTCATGAGTTCAAGTACCACATCAGGCTCTGGGCTGACAGCTCGGAGCCTGGAGCCTGCTTTGGATTCTGGGTCTCCCTCTCTCTCTCTGCCCCTCCTCCACTCATCACTCGCTCTCTCTCGCTCTCAAAAATAAATATGGGGCACCTGGGTGGCTCAGTCGGTTAAGCATCAGACTTCAGCTCAGGTCATGATCTTGCGGTTTGTAAGTTCGAGGCCCGCGTCGGGCTCTGGGCTGACAGCTCGGAGCCTGGATCCTGCTTTGGAATCTGTGACTCCCCTTCTCTCTCTGTCCCCTCCCCAGCTCATGCTCTGTCTCTGTCTCTCAAAAAATAAATGTTAAAAAAAATTTTTTTTAAATAAATAAACATTAAAAAAATTTCAAAACAGGGGCACCTGGGTGGCACAGTCGGTTAAGCGTCCGACTTCAGCCAGGTCACGATCTCGCGGTCCGTGAGTTCGAGCCCCGCGTCGGGCTCTGGGCTGATGGCTCAGAGCCTGGAGCCTGTTTCCGATTCTGTGTCTCCCTCTCTCTCTGCCCCTCCCCCGTTCATGCTCCGTCTCTCTCTGTCCCAAAAATAAATAAACGCTGAAAAAAAAAAATTTCAAAACAGAAATCCAAATGTAGTTGGCTTGAACAAACAAAAAGAACCTATTGTTTCTCATTAAAGCAAAAAACAAAAGCATCATGATATAAATCGAATTTATTAGAGGTATCCACACCAGAACTCAATAAATATCATTAGAGTTTCATCTTTGCCTGTGATGGGCATGATGCTCCCTATCAACCCAAGAGTCCCATCCTGCCAGCTATGCAGCCAATGGAGGGAGAAAGCATGAGCCCTTTTCCACCTGCAACATCTCTGTCCTACTGGGCCACATGCCTTATCCTCTGAGTACAGAAGGCAGGGATATGGGTCATCTGTCCACATTGAGGGCAATACTGGGGTGTACGAGGTAAGAGCACAAGCCTGGAGACACAGGACCCGGGTTTGGATGTCGGTCCCACCCATTGCTAATGTGACATCAGGTGAAGTGTTCAGCCAATCTGTGCCTCCGTTTCCTCATCCCAAGAATGGAAACAATAAATTATACCTATCTCATCTTTTTGTTGGAGTCACTGAGTTCATACAGGTAAGGCATTTAGAACAGTACCAGCTCCCTAGTAACTACTAGCTCAGCCAACATCAGCAGGGCGACCTACTAGAAGGAAGAGAAGGACAAGGAAGTAGAGGAATCGGCAACTGAGAGCCCCACCAGAAGCAGACAGAGGAGAGGAAGGACGGTCTGAAAAAGGAATCAGTTACTAGCAAAACGAACCAACAAAAAATCCCCCCCAAACTAGCAGGTGTCTGTCCCTGGCCCCCACATCAAGCTCTAGCCTCTGCTTTGTTCCTTAATAGACTCCCACATAGTTTGGGTGCTGGAAAGAGAACATGTGTTGTGAGTAAATCTCTGTGAACGTCCTGCTTGGTGACATAAATATGAACGTGTTGCTTCTTCTATGCTTTTAAAAAGAAAGCACGCTGATATGGCAAAGGTAACGGTTCAAGGCCCCGCCAAGCATTTTTCCACTTGTAAATCTTGTGGCTAGGTGTCTGACTACAGCAATAACGCTACATTTGAGTGTGTCGTAGGGTGTGGGGGCGGGGGGGGGGGGGGGACAAGCCTATGTCAAACAGACCTTCTGAAAAATAATGTTACTCCCTAAAACTTCTTTCCTGCAGAAAATGGATCGCTCAAGTGTTTGCGGGCAGGCAGCACGGAGGTGGAAGAGGCAAGGAAATGGGAAAGGAAGGGAGGCAGCAAAATAAACCCACTCCGGTGTGGAGCCCTGGAAAGGGCACTCCCCAAGACTTCCTGTTTGGCACAAAGTGCCGGCAGAGGCGGCGTGCGGGGCTGTGGGTGTACTCAGCTGTGCAGCGCTGATTACAGAAGATGAAAGGGCTTGGCAATTTATTTCATCTCACGCTGAAGCACTGCTGACAACCCAAAGTGAGGACAGAAGGATTCATTTGTTCAACTTCTGTTTTAAAAAGCAGACTTCAAATGATACCGCAGAGAAAAAGGAGGAAACGCCGAAGTGGAATAAAAAGCCTATTTTCTTTTTTTTTTAAATACGCTAGCTGCACCATTTGTATTTTGTATCTGGGTGTGGAAGGCAAAGGGGTTGGCTTTTCGCGATTGTGATCAATTCCAGAGAACGCGATGTCGGCACGCAGGATCAATTACTCATCAGGTACACCAACCTCACCTCATCTTACCAAAGCGCACACATGCCTTCAACCCAGAGTCCAAAGATCAGCTTGGATGAAAACAAATCCAACCCTACAGTGTTTAAAAACTTCTCAGGACAAGGAAAATGGGAAAGATTTCAGGCAGGATCTTAACCGAAAAGGGCCTAGGTATACGCTCCGTGACAGAGAATATATTTTAAATTTCATGATCCCGGCCCTTTAAAATTTGAGTTCGCAAATTTAGATTTCCTACATGTATCTCTATTACTGAGTGCGTTTCAAGTTTTGGAAGAAAATGTTCTACTTCCTTTTAAATAAAATGTGGTATTATTTTTCATTAACATATTTAGTGTTGGAGAATGAGGAATATTTTTCATTTCAAAGACTCACATAAATTATTTTGAAATCCAATGTACCTAGCAAAGTGGTCTTATCCCAAAAGATTTAGAAAGATGGGTAAGGGGCGCCTGGGTGGCGCAGTCGGTTAAGCGTCCAACTTCAGCCAGGTCACCATCTCGCGGTCTGTGAGTTCGAGCCCCGCGTCAGGCTCTGGGCTGATGGCTCAGAGCCTGGAGCCTGTTTCCGATTCTGTGTCTCCCTCTCTCTCTGCCCCTCCCCCGTTCATGCTCTGTCTCTCTCTGTCCCAAAAATAAATAAACGTTGAAAAAAAAATTTTTTTTTAAAAAGAAAGATGGGTAATATCACATATTGGTAGCACATTAGCTATTAATGATTAAACACAAATACATACCCAAATATTAATGACAAAGATAAACAAATACATTCTTCCCATAATCATTAATATTAAACTCAAGTATCAGTAACAGGAGCACATCACTCTTAAGTAAGTTGTTTCTTAAGCAATTCAGTTAAATCATTGATTCTTTTCTTTGCAATGTATATTTTCACTGTGTATTCAATGTAGGTTTTGTTTTTTGTTTTTTTTGTTTTTTTTGTTTTTGTTTTTTTTGCAAGCAATCAGCACCGCGATAGAAATGGAAAAGATTACGGCCGAGGAAAATTCACTAGCTCCCTTAGCCTCCTGAAAGCAGAAACTCAAGAGTTTGTTTTTCAGCAGGTATTTCTGGAACACCTGCTGTGGCCAGGCACTGTTTTAGGGACTGAGAATAACATCACTTAGCAAGAGCGCTGCCTGTTCTGCAGGGCCACTGTAGGGAGCTGTGTTGATTTATCTGACCCTCCTCTGGGGGGCACTGTTCACATAAACCACAGTGCAAAAGGGCCCTACCCCTGGATTTGTGAACTAGAACGCACAACCTTGCTTCTAGTTCAATAGAGGGAGACAGAAAATGGACAAGTACGCTAAGAGACAAATCAGGTAAGAGTTAGGAGTTTGATAAACATAAAGATACAGGTAATAATACAGGGAACGTTATAAAGAATGACTGGAAATACAAACAGGGGCCGCATCACATGGACATTTCAGAGAAGGGGGGGGCGGGGTGGGAAAGAAGATCCTGCTATTTGCAACAACACGGAAGGACCTGGAAGACATTATGCTAAGTGAAAGAAGCCAGACACAGAAAGGCAAATACTGCATCATCTCACTTGTATGTGAAGTCTTACCAAGTCAAACTCCTATAAGCGTAGAGTGGCATGGTGGTTGCCAGGGCCTGAGAGGTGGGGGACATGGGGAGTGATTGGTCAGAGTAGAATCTTTCAGTTACGGAGGGTAAGTGCTGTGGACCTAACGTACAGCATGGTGACAACAGCTAACAATATTCTACTGTATCCTTGAAATTTGCTAAGAGAGTAGATCATCAGTGTTTTCACCACACATACACAAAATGGTACCTACACACAGTGATGGTTATATTAAATTACTTCAATTGTGGTGCTCATTTCCACAATGTATATGTATTTCCAAACATCGCACTGTACACCTTAAAATTGGTATGTGTTTTTCAATTATACTTATATCAAGTGGAGGAAAAAATAAAAAGAAGAAACATTTAAGCTGAGATTCTCTGCAAAGAAAGATCCAGCCCTGTGGATAGGTTATCTGAGGAACAATGTCCTAGGTACCGGATCACAAGAATGAGTCTGTCAGTCCCTGGGGTCAGAGAGAATATCTGAGCAGCCAGACTGGTGAGCAAGGGGAGGCAGAAGCAAAGTCAAGGAACAGAAAGGCCATTCTTCAGAGGAGCTCATAGGCTAAGGAGTTTGAACTATGGAGAGTTCCTTCCATTCAAGACAGTGATACTGGAGATCCCAGAACCATGAGACTGTCTCAACACAAGGGGGTGGGGGTGGGGGGTGTCCTGGTCCCATCATGAATGATTCAGAGGGTCAGATGATGGAATTTTGAACTAAGAAGAGCAGGTATGTTGATACATTATCACTCAATGGGGATTATTGTACTGAAGTTCTAGTGGTAAAGTAATGACCCAAACCCTACAAGAAGCGAAACTCAAGCCAGGGGTGCTCTAGATCTGTCTGGCTGAGTAATTATTTTTCAAATACACTTGGACACTCAACTGTACATTTTTTGCTCTGTTGTAATGAATGGTATTTAAATGAAACGGAAGACTGAGCAGCATACTGTGAAAAGGGTCTGTTACAAGAGCTGGTCCACGCACCAGCAGGTTCTGATAAAGCCAACAGCCTTTGCTTAAGTCACATATAGCTTAACATTGAACCTAATATTGAGTGATATTAAATATTGTGTGTATTCAGTAATATTCCAATACTGAATCCAACTTAATTATCTACAGCCTAACATAGAATCATGTACACCAAACCATATACAAAATATAATTACTTTGCTACTTAAGCTAGAATTTATTATTAGAAAGACCAAAGGTTTGGGGAGAAGGTAAAGCACATAAAATCTATTTACTCTAGGGGCGCCTGGGTGGCGCAGTCGGTTAAGCGTCCGACTTCAGCCAGGTCACGATCTCGCGGTCCGTGAGTTCGAGCCCCGCGTCGGGCTCTGGGCTGATGGCTCAGAGCCTGGAGCCTGTTTCTGATTCTGTGTCTCCCTCTCTCTCTGCCCCTCCCCCGTTCATGCTCTGTCTCTCTCTGTCCCAAAAATAAATAAACGTTGAAAAAAAAAAAAATCTACTTACTCTAAAATAAAGGTGTTAATAAAAGTCTGAATGAAAAAAAGGAATGTCCAAACTTCAATCGCCATTTAATAAAAATATGTATTTAATTGTAATTTATTGACTTGCAAGTTAGTCTGAATGTCTCATCATTTAGTGAAATTTAAGTCTTCCTGATGTAAGGGATGCATGATGCTCTATCACATTTTACTGACAAAAACGTTCCAAAAACGACACTATAACCTTTGCAACTCCATTCTAATACATAATATATTGGGCATTATCATACATATACTCAGTTTAGGGCAAAGATTTCATCTCCATAGAGACAGTGTGGGAGGAGTAATGAGTAGAGTGTTTTGATAAAGGCTGCCATAAAGTACACTTTTCTTACGTTTGCCTTCGCAAAAGAGTAAAATCACAGGAAAATGCTTTAAAAATATGTCCAGAGACAGTACTTCCGGATAACCAGAAACATGAAAAATAAACCACTGACTCAAGCGCACAAGAATATCAAGAGATGAGGGTGACAATTCAGTCACCCTTCCCCGCTTTATTTTTCCCTTCCCTGCCTTTTTCCTTTTCCTGTCATGCAAATTACACACGGTGAAGCGCATGTATCTTAAGAACAGTCGAACAGGTTCTGACAAATGTGTACACCCTAAAAACAGCACCCACACCCCAGAAACTTGCTTCAAGGCCCTTCCCAATTAATGTCCTCATCCTCCTGCTAGAGGCAATCACTCTTACATCACTGTAGCTTCATTTTACCAGTTTCAGTAAATTCATTCAAGAGAATTCTATTACTTAGCGATGAAAAAGAACTGCTGATAGACAACAACACGGATCAAGCTCCAAAAAATTCTAAGAAGAAAAAGCAAACAGGGGCGTCTGGGTGGCTCAGTCCGTTGAGCGTCCGACTTCAGCTCAGGTCATGATCTCACAGTTCGTGAGTTCGAGCCCACGTCAGGCTCTGGGCTGACAGATCAGAACCAGGAGTCTGCTTCAGATTCTGTGTCCCCCTCTCTCCAGCCCTCCCCTGCTTGTGCTGTCTTTCAAAAATGAGTAAACATAAAAAAAAATATTTTTTTTGTAAAGAAAAAGCAAACAGAAAGAAGCACATACAATGTTATTTCATTTATGTGAAACTCTAGAAATGCCAACTCTCTCTTCATGACAGATCGCTGGTTGTCTGGAACAAGGGAGAGGGATCAACAGGAGGAATTGAACGGGGGCAGAAGTCAATTGAGGGGGGAGGGTATATTCACATGCCAAAACTCACTGAAATGTACATTGAAAATACGTTTGTCTTGTTCAACTATAGCTCAATAAAATTTAAAACCCACCGTCAAATGGTCAGTTTGCAAAGACAAGTTCACCTTGCAAGTCATACCGGGCTTTGAGGTTCAATAAGCAACGAAGCTTTCCTAATTTATTTGGAAAATGTTTCAACATTTTTTCTCCAAATATTTTTCTCTAATGCAAAGTCCACCCCCCTCTTTGATTCCAGTTCCACATATGTGTGACTTCTTGATACTGTCCTATAATAAACAGGTCAATGAGTCGTCTTATTTTTTATTATTATTATTTTCACTCTGGGCTTTGGTTTGGCTTATTTATATTGACTTATCTGCAAGTTCACTGATCTCATTTTCCAATCTGTTGTTGCAAACTCCAGTGAATTTCTCATGTCAATTCTCAAATTTCCATTTGACCCTTTTGTAGTTCTCATTTCTCTCCTCTGGACCCCAATGTGTTCGAAGATTATACCCATCTTTACCTTCAATTTTTGAAAATATCTGTAATATTTTATTAAATCCGTTGGGCTAGAAGGCTCAGGCTACATTTTCTTTTGGTTCAAATTCTAAGGCATTTGTGAATACGTGACATCTTAATCTCAGTAGACAACTGATTTAATGTTTTAGGTATTTTGATATAAACTCGAAGCATAAATACTGTACTCTTTAAACCTAAACCCTCTCCGTCCCATTTATCCAGTAGTTTGGACACGTAACTAGGAGATGTGCATTGGAACTCAAGTTAGGAGTTTTGGGAAAACCACCATTATTGGAAGAAAAAATTCAGAGATCTACTGAATTTTTCAATGGTTTCAACATGTTCACTTATACATTACTAAGTGACCCACTAAACTGACCTAAAGTCCGGCTCTACCTTTGGAATTATTATTCCCCCTCCCCCTCCCCTTCTTTTTTTTAAACAAGTGATAGGTACCTATTATCTTGTTATAAAGAAACAAAGAAACTAATGTCTCAGTCCAGATTCATTTTTAAGTGATGTTGTACCCGTACACCTCCATGTAACTACCACCCACGTTAATATTTGGAACATTTTCATCACCCCCCAATGTCCCTCATCCCTAGTCTGCTTTCCCCTAGAGATAACCAGTTTCCAAGTTCTACTAACAGGAAATAGATGTGCCAAATCTTGGAACTCGTGAAAATGAAACCACATATAAAATACTCTTGTGCATCCAGACTCATTTACAGAAACAATATTGTTGAGATTTAGCTGTACTGTGTCAGCAATCAAAAGAATATTCCTTTTTGTTTAGTAATATTCCATTATATAAATATACTGTAATTTCTTAATCCCTGTTTGTACTGATTCTCCTTTGGACTGTTTTCATATTTTGCCTACTATAAATAAAGTTTGCTACGAACATCGTATACATGTTCCTAGGGACACATATTTCCTTTCTCTTGGCTTAATACCTAGAAACGGAATTGCTGTGTCATACGACAGGTTTCCATTTCACATTATCAACAGCTTACTTACACTTAGTATTTTTAAGGCACATTTTTTTCCACTCTTAATTTCAACTTGTGTTTTTAGATATTACAGATGTATCTTGTATACAACATGCAAATGGGTCTGCTTTTTATCTACTCTTATAATTTCTCTCTAATGAAGTGCTTAATCCATTTATATCTAAAATCAGTATGGCTTTGTTCAGATCACTTTAATCCTACTATCTTGCTATTTGTTTTCTATTTATAGCATCTGTTATTTGCTCCAACATTCATTTCTTGAAATTATCTTTTGAGCTTATAAAGTATTTTCTACTATACAATTGTATCTTCTTTCTGATTTTTAGCAATATTTCTTGGTGTGTGTGTGTGTCTGTGTGTTTTAGCGTTTAACCTGAAGATCACAATATGCAATCTTTACTTATCACAGTCTCAATTCAAGTATTATACTACGTAAATAACCATATAATGGTATAATTCATTTAATCCCCACTCAATTCCTTGTATTGAACTCATATATTTTAGTTCAACATATTCTATAGACCCCACAATCCATTATTATTATTTTTGCTTCAAACAGTCAATGGTCTTTTAAAGAACTTCAGCAATCTCATGAGTCTAGAAGACTAAAACAGGAGTTCAGGGACCAAGGCTGCAAGGGCTTAAAACACAAAGATTTTAGATAAAAAATTCAAAGAATTCAGTTCAACAGTCTGATCTTCCTTGCCCTTTAAGTCATTTGCTAATGTAAGACAAGAAGGCCAAGAAGTAAAAAAAAAAGTAGAGAAGAAAGTAACCGCTATGAGTCTGAGAAATTGGACAGGACTTTTATCAGTTTAAGGGTTTTGGGGACATAATAAATGGCATGAAAGGATCACCAATAGGTAAGGTTCTGATAAAAACCCCAAGTCTTCAATTGAACCCCAGAAGGGCTACACTCTAAGAGTGAGGTTAAACTAGACATAGTTGATCCTCACGTTCAACATCACTACTCATCAGGGAAATACCAATTAAAACCACAAGAAGATACCACCTTACACCTTTTTAGAATGACCATCATCAAGAAGACAAAATATAACAAAAGTTGGAAGAGATGTGGAGAAAAGGAAACCCTTATACACTGATGGTGGGCATGTAAATTTGTGCAGCCACTATGGGAAACTATATAGAGGATATTCAAAAGGTTAATAAGAACCACCCTTGGTCTAGAAATTACACTTTTGGAAATATGTCCAAAGGAAATGAAACACTAACTCAAAAAGGTATCTTCACCCTCATGTTCATAGCAGCATTATTTACAACAGCCAAGACAGTGAAACAACCTGAGTGTCCATCGATGGATGGATGGATAAGTAAGTTGTGATAGACACACACACACACACACACACACACACACACACACAGAATATTATTAACCCCCACACAAAAAAGAGAAATCCTACCGTTTATGACAACATGGACAGATCCTGAAGTCAAGAGACTAAGTTAAATAAAGTCAGACAGAAAAAGGCAAATACCGTATACGATCTTACTTATATAGAATCTTTAAAAAAAGGAAAAGAAAACTAACACAGAAAAACAGATCAGACTTGGCGTTACCAAAGATGGAGGGCAGGGGGGACTGACTGGAAGGTGGGAAGGTGATCAAAGGTACAAACTTCCAGTTATCAGACAAACAAGTACAATGGATGTAACATAAACATGATGACTGTAGCTAATACTATTGTACGCATGTAGGAAAGCTCTTAAGAGTAAATCTTAAGAGCTCCTATCACAAGGAACTCTCTTTTCCTTTTATTGTATTTATAGGAGAAGATGAATATTAGCTGAACCTATTGTGCTAATCATTTCATAATATATGTAAATCAAACCATCAGCTGTATGCCTTAAATTTATGCGGCGATGTAGGTCAATTATTTCTCAATAAAGCTGGGGGGTGTGCGGGGGGAGGGGGAACTACTAAAAAAAAAAAAAAAGAAATCGACCAGCCTTACAAAGAATGAAACCCAGCTGTGAATCGGCTCAATCTGTTTGGATTAAAGTAATCCATGCCTACTCTAATTGCCTGCCAGAAGCTAAAGAAATCCTCTCTGGAGAAAGGTAACTTTTTTTTTTTTTTTTTCCCCAGGAACCTCTATTATTTTTAAACTTAATTTCCATAATTCAATAAAAAAGTTCTCAGGTATACAAAAGCTCAGAAAACAAAACAAAACAAAAAGGAACTGATGCACAGGTGATCCAGATACTGGTTTTCAGAAACAGATTTTAACTGTGATTAATGGATCACGAGGGATAACAAGATGGAACAATGAACCAGAAAACCGGAAATTTCTATCAAAAGCATCAAATGGAAATTCTCAAACTCAGACTAAAAAACACTATCAGAAGTCAGGAATGCAAGAGAGGCCACTTCACACTGGCCAGAAGGGATCAAAGTAAAACTACTCACCGCAGGGGGTTGCGGTGCATTCTGCGGGGAGCTGCTGGCGGTGAAGGTGACGGGCGGCTCCAGGGGGCTGCAGGGTCTGGGTGCACTAGGTTCGCTGCCCGCCCGCCCGCCCTGCCGCCGCCACAAGTCCGGCTGTACCAAAGTCCCGGTGGCCCCTGGACTCCACCCGATGGCACCACGCGCTGGCGGGCGGAGGCGCCCAGCTCACGGACGCTCATCCTGCTGGACTCCGAAGGGGACAAACTACTGGGCTGCATACTCAAGCCCAAGTTCAGTGACTTCACCCTCCCCAGCCAGGAGCAAAGGTTCGAAGGGCCTGGAGGAGGCTGTGCGCGGGCGGGCAACCCCGACAGCAGCTCGGGAAGCACCGACGGCATCCTGCGTCGCGGGTCCGTGGACAACAGCGTAGCCAAACCTCGCCAGTTGTTCACCGAGTTGAACTTTGAATACGTAGATACCTGTGAGGCAAAGGGTCTCCCGGGGCTTGCCCGCAGTTTCTGCAAAATACACAGTACTGTTTGCCTGATTTACTGTAAGAGCAGCAAGAGGAGGGGCTGTAACCCACGTGTAAAAACGCCTCGCAGCCGCAATGTAAATCACTCTCTGACAGACGGTTCTGGAATGTTCTAAGGGTGGCTGGCTCACCGTCTTCCTCCTCGGCTTCAATCCTGCCAGTGTCAACTGGGTCACAGCACTGCCGTCCGAACGGCCCAGTCAAAACAGCCTCAACTACACCACCCGGGATCGCTCGGAGCTGAGACTTCCTGCGCTAACGAGGAAAGATCCCCCTTTGAGCAGGAGTAGCTGTGGGCTGGGCACATCACCACCCTGCAGATCAACCCGCCGTGTGGAAGCGCTGGGGCAGGAAATCCTTCCGCCACGTTGCAGGACTTAGAGAAGCCAGGGTTGGGAGGAGCCAGAGAGCGTCGTCCGGCTATAGGGGGACGCCTGCCACGACCGGATCCTAGCTGGTCCTCGCATCAAGGTGGAGGCCAACTATGATAAGAAACCGGAAAGAGTCCCAGTGTCAAGATAACATTATGGCAAGGCGGCACGTGGTCCTTAACGAGAACACAATTGCCTACTTTACTCTGCCTAAGGCTGAGTATGAGTGCTCTGCTAATGAGGCTTCAGCCAGAATTTGTTTGGGATATGCAGCTTACCCAAGGGGACTAGATATGCCTGCGTACAAAGGAAATGGAGTTGGCACCCCCTGTGCAAAGTGATCAGCCACGTCATCGAGATCCCTGTCAATTATGGTGATGAGATCACCACTGAGCTGCAGAGCAGTAATGAACGTGCCTGTGGAGGAAATCATCACTTCCAGGTGGATTTCAGGTGGAAATCAACCTCGTTCCACAACACGCGGAGCACGCTGAAAATGTTTGCACTGGAGGAGACCTCCATATGGGGTTACATCAGCCACCAGCTGGAGGACATGATCGTCAGAAGCCAGCTGCCCCAAAATTTCATGGCAGAAGGACTCCCCAACCTGAACCAGTCTTCAGGTTTACAGATAAAGACTGTGCAGTAAAGACCAACAAGCCAGGATGCAGGAACTGCCAGGCACCGGGAAGATGGTCACCTTGGCCCCCATCAGTTACCACTTGGCCGGGGGAAGTGCGCCCCTATTTGTGTTCCAAGTAATACAGGCATCGATCAGCTAACAAGAAGATCCACCAGACAGGGCTGCGAGTCATGCTGTTCTGGATGAGGACTCAGTATCACTTCTGGCCCTGCAACCGGGTCAAGAGCACGGATAGCCTGCCAAGTTCCAGAAGCCGCACCAACTGAAGGAAGAGACGGGGAGCTGTTATTGGCAGAAGAGAAGCCGCACCTGACCCTGAAGCTCGCCACGGAGAACGAGCTGCTTATGAGCACAGATGTAGGTATGGGTGTGGGCAACGGAGGCCCCTTTTAATTGACGCACGCTCCCATGCCACTGAGCTGGAGGAAATGCATGGTCCTGGGAGCCAAGTAGCTCATCTTCACGGGTGACCAATGCCTGAAGAGGTCCCTCTTCAGAAAGGCATTGCTGCAGCAGATCGTATGAAGAAGGGATTGGACTTCCAGTGACCCCCGACCGGATGTTCTAGGTGGCCCAGAGCCCAGAGGAGATTGCTAGCTGAAGCAGCTTCTGCCTGAATAGGAAGGAGACTGCAAACACGGAGTAGATCGTCCCAAAGCTGCTGAAGGAAGGTGCCAAGCCAGACCAGATCGGCATCATCAGGCCCTTATCCGGGGCTAGCATCCTACCTGATGCAACATGTGCAATTCAGAGGCTCCCTGCATCCCGGGAAGTAGAATTCACTCACGTGGACACATTCCAGGGCCAGCAAAAGGACTTTATCTAACGTTCCTGCATATGGGCTGCTGAGCAACAAGGCATTGGATTTTTAAACAAGCCCGGACAGCTTAACATGGCCCTGACCAAAGCATGATGTGAGGTCCTTGTCATAGGCGACCCAAAGGTCCTGTCCTCACAGCAGCACTGGAAACACCTGCTGAACTACTACAAAGAGCAAAAGGTGTGGGTGGAAGGCTCCTGAACTCTACCTGTAGTAAAGCTTCCTGCTGCTCAGGAAGCCGGTCAACACCATTTATGCAGGGGTCAGATATGACCCCAGGAGGCTATGACCCCAGGGCCAGGCTATGATCAGAGCAGCCAGAGCTGGCCCTGGAACACGTACTTCCAGACCCATGACCCAGATGGGCATAATCCGTGCCATGGACATTCCCCATCCCCTTCAACCTAGTTGTGTGGCCCGTGCTGCCTCGGGGGTATTTTGGACAGGCCGACCCAGGGAATCCCAAAAGGCAAGGCCGATCCTGGGGGATGCTGGAAGAACAGCTCTGAGCTTCCTGGGCCCAGCCACAGGCATCTCCCTGCCCACCAGGCCAGTCAGGAGGTGGCATTACAGCCGTTCTCACTGGGCGCCCTGGCTCAGAGCTCTGTCTTCAGAAGCCAGCCCTCCAAGGTGAGCCAGCCCAAGCTGTCCCAGGACAGTTACCCTTGGCAATCAGTTTCAGTCACACATCGATTGACGTGCCACTGTTGCAAGGCTCCTCGCGGAGGCACAGTGCAGTGGTGGGGCTGTCCCAGTACCAGAAGGGGACTCAGTCCAGCAGCTCTTATTTTGGATAATAAAAAGTAAAATAAATAAATGGATACCTGTTTTCCGCTGCTGAAACTGGAGGGCCATTGTTAGCCACAGGAGAGGAGCAACTGAGGGAGAGAAGATCCGAGACACAACAAGCACCCACTGCTGGCCCACAGGACGAGGAGATGGGAGCCCTCTGCCAGCCCCTGGGCAGAGAGGCCCCATGCCAAAGCAGCCACACTGAGTACCCGGGGCGGAGGGAGGAAGCCCCTGATCTCAGAGTAGGCCTTTCGTCTGTTTGCTCTCTTCTCTTTTATAGAAAGGGGACGGTGTTTTAGAAAGAAGAAAACTTCGCCTTTGAGTGCCCCAGCAGGTCCCTGGCAGGTGGCTCCTTGCAGGTGGCCAGGTTCCACACTGGCCCCCTGTCTGTGTTCTCAGAGGGCTGTCATTGAAAGAAAAAACAGCATTTGCGCATTTTCTGCATTTTAAAGATTCTTTCAAAGGAGCACTGAAAAATATCTTCATGCCGAGTTTGTCTCGCACGTGTTAGTGGTGGATGATGGAGATGGGAGATGGTTAGGATCCTTGAGTTTAGGATCAACACCTGTGACGAGATCCGGAGAAATAGTTCTGCTTTCAGTTTTAGCTGCCAGTGGCTGTTCCCACATTGAGGGTGGTGAGGGGGCACCGTGCCAGGCCGGACAGCTCCCCGCTTCTCTGCTGCACTCTGAAAATCAAAGCGCTGACCATGTCTGGTGGCCTCGCCCCCTTACTCCAAGGGGTTCTGGCAAGACTGGCCGTGAGGCCAGAGAGCAGGAAGGTGGCTATTCTCAGGCCAATGGCTTCTTCCCAGAGTCCTTCCCAAGGATTTGGTGGAAGACAATGGCCAAGAAGGCCCATCTCCGTGGAGATGCCCACAGTCCCTGTGGCCTGTTAGACAAGCTGAGCGCCCCACCCCTCTTTGTTCTCCGAACCACCCCCAGATTTAAAGACCCCTCTACCTGTGGGCACAGGTTCAATGAGCAGGGGGTGGTATCAGAAATAAGTTGGTCCTGTGGCAGAGCTTGGAGGAGTCTGTCACATCAGCTAGTGAAGGAGGCAGGTACCTGGATGGGAGGTGCAACTGAAAAACATGCTAGAGCTTGGAGAACCACCCCTAGGTTCTTGCTCACCGTGGTGACCCCCCAGTGACCACCTAGTTGGGAACCGTGCCTTCCTAGGCAGTAGGGGCCCTGATCTCCCCTTGACCCTGGCACTTTTTCGAAGCCTCCAGATTCCAGCTTGTGCACTGGAGAGACAGGGACACCCAGGCCACTTTCCTACTAGCCAGGGCTCTTATTTATTACCGCTGCTATCGGGTTTCGGTTCCCCCCTTTTTTGGTGGGGTGCATAGACACACAGTATGTGTGAAGCCAGACCCACTATGTGACGCACCCCCTGGTGACTCCCGTGCCGGCCAATCCCGTCCCACGGTTCCACTCATTGGAATGCTTTGCCGCCACTTTGTGCTATGTGCTTTGTTCTCTACCTACCTAGCGGCAGTGATTCTGAGTTTTCCCAAACCAAGGAGCATCTGTACCAAGGCAACTTTGGGTTTTTGGTCAATTTGTCTTAAGCTCTTTTAATGCCAATAAAGTCTTGAGCACACAAACCAAAACCTACATACGACAGTAACCATGTTGTAAGGAACCGTGACAAAGTCGAGCGGCCAAAGTTGTGACACGTTGTTAGATGGTATACAAAATAATACAAAATCTTTGGGAAAAGATGTGACAGTTTTTAATCAAAGTAAGTAATGTATTTTCCTTATGATCCAGCAATTTCTATGATCTTAGCATTCAAACTAAGACAAATGAGCATACCAAAAAAAAGACCCGAATGAGGATATTTATAGCAGTTTTGTCATATCTCAAAACTAGAATGAGTTCAGTTGTCCAACTAGAGAATAAATTAAAAATAATAGGGGCACCTGGGTGGCTCAGTTGGTTGAGCGTCCCAACTTCAGCTCAGGTCAGGAACTCCCAGTTTGTGAGTTCGAGCCCCATATCAGGCTCTGTGCTGACAGCTCGGGGCCTGGAGCCTGCTTTGGGTTCTGTGTCTCCCTCTCTCTCTGCCCCTTCCCTGCTCATACTGTCTCTCTCTCAAAAATACATAAACATTAAAAAATTTAAAAAATAAATAAATAAACTGTATAATATTCATACAATGGAATAGTATTCAGCAATAAAAGAGAATGAACTACCATTACGGATTGAATTGTATCCTCCAAAAAAGAAAGATTGAAGCCTTTACTCCCAATACCTGAGAATTTGACCTTACTTGGAAATGGGATTTTTATAGAAGTAGTCAAGTTAAAATGAGGCTGATGACCAGTAGAACTGGTGTCTTTATAAAAGGGGGGAATTTGGATTCAAAGACTGAAACACAGAGGGAAGATGGTCTGAAGATTCAAAGGGAGAAGATAGTCATGTGACTATAGCGATGCATCTATAAGCCAAGGAATGCCAAAGGTGGCTGCCAGATAGCAACTGCTAGAAGAAGCAAGGAAGAGCTCTGCCCTAGAGCTACCAGAGAGACCACGGCCCTTCTAGTGCCTTGATTTCAGACTTCTGGTCTCCAAACTTAGAAAATAAATGTCCATTGTTTGAAGCCACTCAATTTTTGCTGTTTTTTTATGCCCACCCTGGAAATGAATACAACTACTAAAAAAATTTACTCTCAGAAGATGATACAGGTGAATCGATAGATGAATCTCAAAAGCCCTATGTTGAGTAAAAAAGCTTTACATGAAAGATGCGTACTGTATAATTCACTTTATACGAAGCTCTACGACAGGTAAATCTGTGGTGGAAAAAAATCACAACAGTACTTGTTTATGAGCGTGGAAATTGGGGTTGACTGGGAATGGGTATGAGAAAACTTTCTGGGGTGATGATAATGTTCTATATCTTGATAAGGGGTTGGCTAACACAAGTGTTTGCAATTATTAAAACTCAGCAAATGAATGTTAGCAATTTGTACATTTCATTGTACGTAAATTCTGCCTAAAACAAAACACACCCTATAAACAAATGCTGAACTCTAGCTAATGGTATCTGTGGCATTTGGAAAGGAGGGTACTGATGTCTGAAATTTAATTTGAAATGCATCAACGAGTGAGATGGATTGATGAATGGATACAAAGATGGGTAGGCAGATATGTGATAATGCAACTATAATATACTGTCAATGGTAGAATATAGTTGACGGCTGTATGAGTGTTGAATGTAAACTTCTTTCTGTTCTTTTGTGCGTTTGAGTATTTTCATCATAAAATGTTAGAGAAAACAAAAGAGAGTAATGTAGGAGTTAATATCGGAGTTTAACATAGGAGTTTACCAAGAAATTAGACAAAGCTAAAGAGAGGTGTAGTCAGGCTGAAGAATTAAGAAAAGAACTGAAAATATAGAAGGGTGCATCAGTGATACTAGAATCAGTGATTTATAAATACTACATAAATAGAGCTGGAATTATAGAAGGGAAGGAGAAGGAGAATGGGATAGAAGCGTTTTTTAAAACATACTAGCTCAGAAGTTTTCCAAGCAGATGAAAGACTTCAAGCCACATATTCAGTTAATGAAATGAGTTACAAGCATTTCCTTGGAGTACAAAGAAAACCACAGCTACATACGTCTAGTCAGATTGTTGACAAAAACAGAAAGCTCTCCAGGCATTCAGAGGAGCAACATTCAGACTGAGAGCTCACTTCTCAATGCAATGACATCTTTAAAGTGAGCCACAATGGGGGCACCTGGGTGGCCCAGTCACTTGAGCATCCGACTTCAGCCAAGGTCATGATCAGCCCAGGTCATGAATGACCTAGGTGATAATCTCAGGGTTCGTGGGTCAAGCCCCACGTTGGGCTTTGCTCTGCCAGTGCGAAGCCTGCTTCCATCTCTCTGTCTCCCTCTCTCTCTGCCCCTCACTTGCTTGGGCCTTCTCTCTCCCAAAAATAAACATTAAAATAATTTAAAGTGAGGCACATGGACAGAGCTAGCATTCCTTAGCCTAACCGCTTCACAGACCTTATCCCATTTAATCCTCATATCTCCCCAGCCCCCAAACTGGGCTGTATTAATGTCCCCATTGTAATAAAATGAAATTGAGGCCTGAAAAAGTTAATGATATACATAAATGTGGACAGCTAACCAGTGGTAAAGATTTCAATTTAGCTGCGACAGACTGCAAATATATTCATCTGATATATTATGCTTCCTCCTATATTATAAATGTTCCGCTTTTTTTCCCTCCCCACCCCTGTCCATCTGCCTAGGCTCTCGATCTTGATATCCGCTGATTCGGCAATCTCCTTGCCAAGTCTTGTAGCAGTTATAACAATATACTTGGGGTTAATAGTGAAAAGGGAGAGAGAGAAAGAGAAAGTGAATGTGCTTGAACACTAGTATCTAATATTGGATAACAAGGATACAGATCACATTATTGTATGGTGCTGGAGCACTGACTGTAGAGAGAATACATTTAATTGGCATCTTTTCTTTGAACACAGTATATCTAGTCTCCATTTTGACACCCTAGTAGATGACTGAAATGCTACCTTGCGTCTTGTTAACACCGGATTGTAAAGTGTATATTATTATAGAAAATTGACAGGGTGATGAGCTGTCACTTTAGCTAAGAGAATATCCTATTTTTAATGAATATTATTTCATAAAGAAATGTGCTGATGACAGCTTATTTCAGTGGAAACTGTTGATGCCTAACCTTTCTGCTAGACAACATTATATCAGTGGTGACTATACCTAAAAAAAACGATACCAGATCCTAGAAATGTGTGAGAATAATTGTTGATAAATGACTACCTAAGAGTAAGCAGGAGTATGTTTAGTATAGTGTGTTAGCATATATGTTATAGGAAGTTTTGGGGGGGATATGTTTTTTATGATAAGATAGTGATGCAGATCCCAATAATATTGTTATTATATTTTTATTTAAGCCTGTGATGAGATGTAAACCTCTGTCTTCAGAATAAGTGTGTGTGTGGAGGTGAACTCACAAATGCGTGTACACATCTATATATCTATATAGATATACATATGCATATAGATAAAATTCCAAAGTCAATACCTACCTAAATGCATCCAATCTGGCACCTAAACTCCAATCTTCTACTGATCACCGGAATTAGGAGAACCAAGGTCAAGGCCTGGTTCTATACGTTTATTTAGTCATCTTGGGAAAGTCACTTCATCTCTTATTTAAGTTGATTTTACTTCTCAGTTAAAACGAAGACAATAATATTGCCCTACATGCTTCAGAAGGTGGCCAGGAGGCATTTCAAAGAGCTCATATGTATGAAATAAACTTGATATCGCAAAAAGATACCACCATTAGGTATATACTTGTATGTTATTATATTATGTATTATATATTAAATATAATTATGAATATAAATACAAATATTATGATACGGGCTAGGAGTCACCAAACTATGAGTTCAAATGAGGGCCAATGGTTGTTAACAATAATAATCTAATTTCAACATTCCATTGCCCAGATGCTAATGAAGCCACCTCGAAATCGGACCCAGCTTGTTCTAGGAAACAAGGGGAAGCTTATGGAAGCTTATGGAAGGTCTTCTCGCGTTCCTGGTTCTGCCCACTAATACTTCCATGAAGCCATCAGAGGTGCCCGTGCCACCTCGTCCCAGCCTACCCGTCCAAAGTGACATCTGCATCCAGATGCCACCTTCACACCCCCCAAAGTGGTCGATGATCAAAGGGCCCAGAGTGCCGCTGTGCTCCTGTCCTGCACACAGAGCGAGAGAATGCCCATCACACTGGCACCATATCCAAGTCACTCTTTGTCACACTGGCAAGAAGCTGTGTTTCTAAGCGCCCTCTGTTTCCTCCTGCCACCCTCTCTGCCCACAGGACCCTGTCAGGAGTCCAGGCTTACAGCCCAAAGTCTTGGGCAGACGGTGCAGTTTTTCCCATTCCTTCCAGCCTCTTCCTTTCCTTTCTCCCTGTATATGAAAACCCCTGGTCTCATTTTCTTCTAACCAGAAAGTATTTTATAAGTGGCATCCTGTCAGGCGTATTTCACCCGTTTCCCAGACTTGGCTAGAAATGTCTGACTGAAATCGGATTGGGCACGCTTAGTGTGCAAGTTACTCGTGGCTGTGTAACATACTTTAGTGACCTCAGACAGTAGTGGTGTTTTGTTGTTCACAATTCTCGACATTGACTGGATGGTTCTTTTGCTGGTCTTCCTGAGCTGGCTCATGGAGAGGAATTCAGTGGAGTTAACTGGCAGCTGGGCTCAGCTAAAACCCTGGGATGGCTATGCCGCAAGTGTATACCAAATAAAGACAGAAGCTGCCAGTCCTCTTAAAGCTCAGATTCTCAGATGCACAGCACTATTTGCATAGCGTTCTGTCGCTCAAAGGAAGCCACAAGGCCAGCCCAAGTTCAAGGAGATATGGCTTCTACTTCTTGACAGAAAAGGCGCACAAATAGGGAGATGATAGGAATTGCTGGAGTGGCATCTTTGAAGGCAAGCAAGCGACTAGAGCTGAGCCTCTGGAGGCCACAGCACACAACCCTCGCACCTGCAGAATACACAGTCCCCCTCCCAAGACCCCCACATCTCATCCAATTACAGCATTAGCTCCAAGTCCTGGATTTTATCATTAAATCTGTTCCACATGTAGACAAGTCTCCCCGGATTCAGTTACTCAGATGCACCTGCTCAAGTGTAGCTCTCTTGATGTGTGAATGAAAATGACTGGTTAATCTGCCTCCCCCTTCGCCCCCCACATACATACAAGATGCAATAGCGAGAGGGGGGTGGGGCAGGAAAACCGTAACAGGGATTCCTGTTCAAGAAAGGGGACTATGGAAGGTACACAGAGCTACTGCTCCATAGCAATTCTGAAACCTGGCCAGGGACATATTTTTAGGCCCCCTACTATGGGGACCGGGAATGTTACTTGATGAGGGACCAGCTCTGCCCTCTGGGAATAACTCTCCCGACTCGTCATTCTCTTGGCTCCTGGCTTGTGCAGGAGGCTCTTGGCTCTGTTCTCAGTACAAATAAAGAAATAGCCACCATCACACAATCAGTGAACCATTTTGGGTCTCTGACAACGCATTCGGCTTGCCAACAGCTGACCAGGATTTCTTAAAAATTCAACAGGGGCCGTGTAACCTTCCCATTCGTGTGAACACATTCAACTGTGCATGTGGCAACGCTCAAGTCACTTGTATAAACTCATCAGAATAATTATGCAACGAATACACGAATAATCTATGTAAGTTATATGCAAAATTGAACTGTCTTCTACCACACTTAAGCTGTGAAGAAATATTTCTTGTGACCTAGGAACTGCAATAGTGTTTTAATGTCTCTTAAATGTGCTCTTTTTCTTAGTCCTAGAAAGGTAAGGAGGACGTAGCTTCCTCCAGACCCAGAAGTGAAACTCGGTACTATCGCTGACTTCAGAAGTGCCTCAAAAGAAGAAAAAAGCAACAAGAGATATTTGCTGGGATCTCTCTCTCTGTCTCCTGGATATCTGTGGTAAAGAAAAGAAACCTTCTAATTGGACACAGTATAGTACTCTTTGGGAATAATAATACTAACAATACTTCACCTCTCAGGCTCTTCCGTGCTTCTGGGAAACTGTGTCATAAAGGTTTTAGGTGAGAAGTCCAGAATCTGAGAAACAGGTGCATATCAAAAATATTCCTGTGTACCCCAGGAGTCGACCGGCATTAAAATAGATTTCCTATAGGGGCGCCTGGGTGGCTCAGTTGGTTGAGCGTCCAACTTCAGCTCAGGTCACGATCTCACGGTCCGTGAGTTCGAGGGGCTCTGGGCTGATGGCTCAGAGCCTGGAGCCTGTTTCCGATTCTGTGTCTCCCTCTCTCTCTGCCCCTCCCCCGTTCATGCTCTGTCTCTCTCTGTCTCAAAAATAAATAAACGTTAAAAAAAATTTTTTTAAATAGATTTCCAATAATACAAATATTAATTGCAATATTATTGATCCTTTTCACCATCCTTCCTATAATTACTTAAATAAGCAAATATATATATGGGGCTCCTGGGTGGCTCAGTCAGTGGAGCATCCAACTCTTGATTTTGACTCAGGTCGTGATCTCACAGTTTGTGGGTTCGAGCCCCACATCAGACTCTGCCAGTTCAGAGTCTGCTTGGGTTTCTCTCTTTCTCTCTCTCTTTCTCTGCCCCTTCCCTGCTCATACATTCTGTCTCTCTCAAAAATAAATAAGTAAACTTTAAAAAAAAAGCATATATTCACTTCCAGACAGACTTGAAAGGGCATATTATAAGATAAAGGAAGAAGGATTTCATGTTCTTTGGCATTTTTTTTTTTTCCTGCTCGTCAGATCTAAACCACACAAGTCTTGGCAAAGAAAGGCTTGAAAATCGGTGGAAGGTTTTGGTACTGTCCGTGTCGGACTGGAAAACCATTTGTTTTTAATATTGTATATATTTTTCAATGCTATATAATAGTGTCTTTCTCCCAGACACTAGGCTGGGCACGTACTCTAATTTTTCCCTGGATCATCCGAGCATCCCTTCAAGATTATCATCACTTATAACTGAGCTCAGAGATATGAGATACCTCATGTGAAGTCTTATGCCTGAGTGTGCCATATCTGTCATACTCCAGAGCCATAACCCTGTCCCACCCGCGTTCCTTACCTTACAGATTTACTACTTTCTCCTAGGGTGTATTTTACACCTTCCTCTACTATGTCCCCCGGCTGAAACCTACTACGAAGTTCTCGCTAAATAAAATGGCGCGTTCTTATCTGAAACAAGCAAGATTCAAATAACTTGAAGGGGACAGCTTGCTTGAGGATAACGTATTATTTTAAGGGCATCCCTCAGAGTTATAATGATAAATGAAATTATATTACATATCTCAATAAAGAGGAAACTATCTTCTCCAGAGCACATAAAATTAGTTCCAAAATTAAAAATTCAGAAGTGAGACGTAAATGAAGGCCATCAATTAATTTTTATAAAAGAGCTGGCACCATTTTGAAAAAGTTCAATTGTCTCCTCAATGAAAATTAGATAAATAACTTCATTTTATTGAGAAAAATTATTACGATCTGAGAGATAGAACTGGAGGCTTTTCGCCTTCAATTAAAAATATCAATCCTGCAGCAGAGTCCCCCAAATTATTCATCCGCAAATGAGCACACACTCAAAAGAGGATTTCACCTAGAGAGCAAAGGAGCAGGAGCTGACAAAGATGCTTCTTTTTATTTGTGATTCTATTTCATCAGGGATAATGAGATTTTTTTTAAATACCCTAACAATGGTCGAATAAATATTTAAGTTGTTACAAGCCCCAGGTACTGTCTTACCAGCTGTAACCTACATTCCGAAGGGACCTTAAGACACTGAACGCATTTTCCAAGTACTTTAGGCTTCTCTAGGTTTCAGGGGCATCTTAGGGCCGCTTGAAAAAGTCACTGCCTGTTCGATCCCTGGTAAAGGGAATAAGGAATGGGAAGCTGAGCTCTCTATTACTATGTGGTTGGCAAGGGATCTAGAAAGAAGCTGTGTGGATGCTTTATCACTCAGAACGTGAGCATCTGCCGCATGATGGGCAAAGACACAAAACTGTGGCCCTTTATGGGGCGCCTGGGTGGCTCAGTCGGTTAAGTGTCCGACTTCAGCTCAGGTCACGATCTTGCAGTCCGTGAGTTCGAGCCCCGCGTCGGGCTCTGGGCTGATGGCTCAGAGCCTGGAGCCTGCTTCCGATTCTGTGTCTCTCTCTCTCTCTCTGTCCCTCCCCCAATCATGCATCTGTCTCTGCCTGTCTCAAAAATAAATAAACGTTAAAAAAAAAAAATTAAAAAAAAAAAAACCTGTGGCCCTTTTTATGGTGTTCCACATATGCCTCGCCTCCATGTTTCTCGACGTACATAGAAGGAAGAAAACAAGAAGGTATTTCTGTGTCCCTGGTTATCCTGTTTATTGACGCTGTTTTTTCACTACTGGAGAAGGATTTGTCAGCGGGCGCTCAACTAATTGAAGGAACCGGAAACATCTATGAACTCTGCAGAATGTTTCAGGATAGAGCTGTAAGTGACCAGCCCATTTGTTACAATCTTCTCAATGGCACAAATGGCCTGAATTCCAAACATCATAATCTAACTGAAACAAGATAAAATGGACTGTTTCCTGTGTCGTACTGCTGTTTCTTTTCTTTTTCTAAAGGCATGGAAGCATTTGCCAAAATGTGATACCTGTCATAACAAGCCACAAGGAAAAGGAAAAACCAAAAAAAAAAAAAAAAAAAAAGGCAAAACAGTGACGTATCCTATTACATGTAACCTACCCACACAAATTGGTCCCAGCAGTTTTCTCTTTAATTCGGGATTTATGGAAACATCTGAGATTATAAAATTAACCAAACAAAAACAGATGCTATAATTGTGAGGGGCCCAATTCTTGGATGAATCCCAGAGCTAAACATCAGTATATGGAGTAGAAACATTTTTACTTAAGTTCTTATATCTCAGTTTACAAGCTGATGTGAATATTCCGCATGAAAAGAACTATGTTAAACAGCTTGGAGAAATGAAATTATGTGTACATAAGTGGCCCATTTTTCTCCCTTTCAAAAGGAAGACGAGGGCTATTAAAATGATAATTTTCTCTAGTTTGTTAATTAATAATAAGATCTCCCACCTATATTTACAATTCCGAGGGAAGACTGGGAGAGAAGCATGTCTTTGATATAGCTCCCAAATTATGCTTTTAGATTACCCTGGGGTGATATGTGATAACTCCAGTGCCCTCTAGTCTGCTTATTTACAGCAGAAGACCAATTTTGAGCAGTATTTTAGCATTTGGTCAGAGGTTGTATCAACCAAAAGGGAAAAGAACATCTTCACATTTGAATAAAAGTACCTGTGTAAAGGTCATAGAAAATACCCTTCTAGTCTAGGCTACACTTAGACGTTGTCAAAGACGTGGAAATTGTCCTCGGGAAAAAGAGATATGAAAAGTGAAGTTTGCTCGTCATATTTCCGTGTAAGGGCTGAGCGTGGTTATAGCAATTGACTCCTTGTGGCTATGCTTTTGCCAAGACTGTTTTTAAGGTAAAATTACGAAGGAAATTAGAGACTTCGGATCAATCAAAAATGTGTTCTTTTTAGGAGTGAAGAGCCTTTAAGTGATCTAAGATACGTGTTCCGTAGTTTCTCTGAATTCAGGAACACGGGGCAAAAGCTATGGTTCTCAAACTGGGTAAAAGGGCTTTATAAACACACTCAGAGAAATGTCAGGATAATACCTCCAGGGGACCTTGGCCAAGATTTGTTGATTGGATTTACACAACTAAACCAATCATGATTAAATCGCCTCAGGGCCAAAGTTCAAAGGGATAACAATCAGAATGCATAAAGAGTAGAGCGACAACTGGCATGTATTAAAATAAATAAGATGTCGACATAAAGGGATGTGTCTTTCAGTGCTTTATAGTACTGCTCATAGAAGGTCATTAGAAAAGGATTGGACCAGACCATGGCGAATAAAAAAAATCCCACAAACAAGGGCCTTCCACAGAAATCTAATTTCTTCTTGAGTTCTTTATGGATGAAATGTGGTAACTGTTAGCAAGAGCCCTCCGGCTGATTTATATTTCTATGAAGTGGAATAAGCAGTGGTTCCCACAATGTATTCCAGGAAACACAAAACCCATGGAATGTTCATTAGCTAACCATTCTCCTCTGCTACCAAGGTGAGTCATCTAGGAAACATGGGTTTAAATCTGGTGTACCAAATCGTCTTCCTAGAATCCACGTTTCCCAAATTTATTGGACGGCAGAATCCCTTTTTCTGAGGCAAATCTTGCAGGGAGAGTGTTCCTTTGGAATACGCTTTGGGGAACCCAAATCTGCATTAACTATTGTACAAGTTCCGTACATGGTTCAAGGTCCCGAGGTGAAGACAGCTGGTTGGTTGGTCCATTCTGACCCTAAGCCAGCCTTCCTTCACACTCAAGAGCTGCACCTTCAACTTCTTCTCCATCAAATGATGATCTGATTCCCCTTAAACTAAGATAAAAATGCTTTCTAAGAGCCTGTTTTCTTCCACAAATTTTCACCCAACAGAACTGAAATTGTGACGTGAAAGAACATCATACTTACTCAGATATTTTAGGCAAGCAAGGGAGAGCAATGTTTGGAAGACTCACGGAGGTCTTTACAGGCATCTTGAGACCGTATGCCATAGACAGATAGTCATACCAGACGGTAACCCAGCCCAAGCCACCAAGAGCTTGGAAACCCAAAGCACTTGTTTCTTAAGTTCCCTGCATCTGAGCAGTTAATTCCATGAGCGATCTGGTAACAGAGTCACCACAAAGTGATGGCCTCAACCTCATTTCACCACTGACCTTGGACTAGATGTTTCCTACTAGAGAACCTGGCTCAAGAGCCACCTAGCTGGCTAGGGCTCAGCTGACAGTGGATTTGTCTTGGCATCAAGTGTCCTCCACTCTCCAGACCATGTTCACACAAGTTGTTAGCACCACAACTCCATGAAGTAACAGTTCCCCAAGGTGTCCAGAAAGTCAACATTCAAAACTCCAGGCAAAAAGGCAGTGCGCATCTTGACTCATTTCCCATTACCAGGCTGATTCTTTCACTAAACTGTCACAGAGCCACGTGGTCCTAGGTACTGGAGACAGAATAAAGAACAAGACAAATAAGGCCCAAGAAATTATGCGTCTTACAGTTCAGTTGGGGGAAGACAGCCAAGAAACCAACAAAGAAGAAAATATCAAGCGATGCTTAAGTACAACAAAGAAAATATCACTAAGTGACGTGAAGTATAGTCATGGAGCTATTGGACCAATGTTCAGAGGACTCTGATATCCAGAGATAACAAAGACAGATGCAAGGCAGGATCTGAGAAGGCACCTGAGACATTGGAAGAAAGGTAGACATACATGTAGGATCTGAGGTATATGACCACAAGTGGGTGAGGGACTCAGGAAGTCAGGCCCAAGAACACGTAACAGAATGAGGGTGTGTAGAGGTACAACATGGCTGCCACTCTTTGAACATTACTGAGCATGTGATGATTCTAATTCCAATTAAAACATTTAAAGGTCAACGGTGGGACAGCAAATGCCCTGTAAAGAGTAAAAAGAGTCAGCCAACCAAAGTCCTTGCTCCAAAGGGTCACTGTTTGATTTTCTGTTCCAATTACCATAGATCTTGGACCTGGGGTGAACATATCCCTACTGCGTGGGAAGATGAGTGAAGAGCAGGAACCAGATCCTGGCATTTTTACAATGAGCAAATCAAGTGATTTTATCCTAAAGATTCATATATGAAAGACCTGTAGGCCAGGGTGCCTGGGTGGCTCAGTCAGTTGAGTGTCTGACTCTTGATTTCGGCTCAGGTTGTGATTTCATGGGTTCATGGGATGGAGTCCCGCATCGGGCTCACACTGCCCACTTGGAATTCTCTCCCTCTCTCTCTGCCCCTCCTGTGCTTGTGCGCACATACTCTCTCTCTTTCTGAAAATAAATAAATAAATGTAAAAGAGAGAGAGAGAGAGAGAGAAAGAAAGAAAGAAAGAGAAAGAAAGAAAGAAAGAAAAAGAAGGACAGACCGACCTGTACTTCACTTGCTTATAGTGATAGCAGCCAGAACTCAGCTGAATTTTCTAACTGCAAATTCAAACCTGGCTTCACATGAACCTTTGATTCATTTCCTGGGCTGGTGTGATGGTTCATTTGATGTGTCAACTCAACTGGGCTAAGGGATGCTCAAAGAGCTGGTAAAGACATTTTTTTCTGAATGTGTCTGCAAGGGTATTTCTGGAAGAGGTTAACATTTAAATTGTAGACTGAGCTAAGATGATCTGCCCTTGCCAACATGAATTGGCATCAGGCAACCCACTGAAGGCCCAAATAAAACAGGCAGAGGAAGGGCAAATTTGCTGTCTCTGCTTGAGGTGGGACATCTATCTTGTCCTACTCTCAGACACTGTTGTTCCTGCTTCTCAGACGTGCGGACTCAGGTACTAGAGTCCCTGCTTTCCCAGGCCCTCACCATTGGTTCCCCTCTTTCCCAGGCCCTCAAGCGTGACCTGGAACCACACCAGCTTTCCTGGTCCTCTAGCCTGGGGAGGGCAGATTAGGAGATTTCTTGGCCTCCACAACCATATACGCCAACCCCTCATTATAAATCTCTTTATATATTTTCTTATGTATCCTGTTGGTTCTGCTTCCTGCAGAATGCTAATACACCTGGTATAAGAAATGGTGATTCTCTACATCAGCTACAGAGAGTACCCATATGACCAGTTGGCTGGGCAGGTATTTGACATGACACGCACTCTCTTTAAATGCAAAATCCCTTACTGTTCAATCTGGTTAAGTTAGCAGTCACTGGTAATATTTGCATATAAGCTCTGGACTTCATATCTCCTGTAAAAAAACAGATGGTCAAAAATACATTTTCTACATACAAAGATTTCATTAAAAAAAAATTCAGTCTATTTATTTCTCTGCCTGGCCATGTAATAAAATGTGGTTCTGAAAATTTTGGGCGTCCTGCCTAAGAAACGGTTTTCAGGGTCAGCTTTTTCAATGTCCGAAAATGAAAGAGAGAGACAAAGAAAGAAAGAGAGAGAGAGAGAGAGGGAGGGAGGGAGAGACAGACAGATGGGGGGCAGGGAGAAAAGCTACTTTTTGGCTAAATTGTAGGAAAAAAATAGAAAACAGATTTGAAATTCACTTACCTAGAAAGTTGATTGAGTTTAATGCTTCACACCAAGAGTTAATGCTGTCGAACACTGATATTTTCAAAATCTGGTCACAGTTTTTCTATTTTCAACAAACATTAAGCAAAAGGCAGTACTTTCTGTTACATTCGGTGACGGGTAAAAAGATAAAACTCATTTCAGCTCTAGAAATGCCCTTTACACATGTTTTATAAGTTGCGAACCCTACAGTTCATACTTGGTGCTCCCAAAGGGTATCATAGGGGCAGCTTTAACCTCTACATAACCTTCACTAATTCCAAAATCTGCACTGGAATTCTCAATGTAAGTTAGAGCAGTACGCTTGCTATGCAGTACAGTTTTAATACATTCCCTTCCCTTGCCTTCTCTTCCAGTTTGCTACTTTTAAGCCCCTCCCCGCAGAAATCCTATGCCCTCCCACGGCCCCTGTACTGTATAATAGACGAAGAAAGATCAAGCCCATGTGGGAAGAAAGGGCATGAGTAGAATGTAAGAAAACCTCAGAGAGGAAACGTGATTGAGTGTTACTTAATGGCTCTGTTCAAATCTCCCAAGTGGGGTGAGGGCAGGCCGAGTCCTGCCACAGCAAAGGTCTGGTTGGACACTGAAAAGTAAGGGACAGTGTCAAGAAGGATCAGGAAGACCAGTATGACCCCAGGCATAGTGTGAGCCTGGGGGAAACCATTCGCAGGTATGCGGTATGGAGCTGTGCTCCAGGGGACCCCCTGAAAGATCGGAGTACCTGGCTGGATAACAATATTGACTGTTCTCTCAGGGGTTTACATCTGAGAAGAACAAAATAAAATTCTTTCTGAATATAAAGTACTCTGGGGGCGCCTGGGTGGCGCAGTCGGTTAAGCGTCCGACCTCAGCCAGGTCACGATCTCGCGGTCCGGGAGTTCGAGCCCCGCGTCAGGCTCTGGGCTGATGGCTCAGAGCCTGGAGCCTGTTTTCGATTCTGCATCTCCCTCTCTCTCTGCCCCTCCCCCGTTCATGCTCTGTCTCTCTCTGTCCCAAAAATAAATAAACGTTGAAAAAAAAAAAAAAAGTACTCTGTAAAGACTAAACAATGGCAAAGGGCTCTCCAGCTTGTATAT
Source organism: Leopardus geoffroyi (assembly GCF_018350155.1). Classification (NCBI taxonomy): domain Eukaryota; kingdom Metazoa; phylum Chordata; class Mammalia; order Carnivora; family Felidae; genus Leopardus; species Leopardus geoffroyi. The sequence continues at coordinate 102,059,000 of NC_059326.1, forward strand.
ATTGGTGAGTGCTTTCTCACTTTGCTATCTTTCTTGCAGGACTGTTCACGGGGACTTGCGAATGTGTGTCTTTTTCTATGGCTTCATTTGTCTTTCTCTTTGTACCGTAATCAGCCCGTCTCCAGTTCTCACTTCCACTGGTATCAGAAAAATGTCTTCCTTTCTGCAGATCTTTGCATCTCTGTTAGTCCATCTTATTTAATTTCAGGCTCTCTACAGCCCTTCCTTTATTCTGTCATGGATCTTACTTTGAAAAATAGATTGTGTTTTGTAGGTTCTCTCCTCAACCCTGCCCTGTCCACCTCTCTGCCATCTCATTTCTTTCTCTGCTCTGCCGTGTACCTCAGCCTGCCTTTATTTAATACTCTAGAAAGGGTGAAGTGGGAAAGAGTGAGCTTATAAATTACACAAAGAACCAATCTCTCTACTACTCAAGTGGCGTTCTACTGATCTAATTTGTCAATAGATTGTTTAGTACCTCACAAAATCAGACATGCACAACTGGTAGTAAAAATTGACCACGTCGCTAGACGTAAATTCCCTCTGATTGCAGGGCCAAGAAGTGGAAATCCATACACGCGAGTAGAGAAATATTGATGCAGCTGCATTCGCTTCAGGGCTTGACACCCTATCACGGACATTTCAGGAAAGTGTTGGGTCCCAACTCCCCAACTTCGGAGGGCTGAGCAGTGTGAACATAATGAGAAATGAAGCCTTTAAATATTCCTCCGTATGTGCTTGTTTTCGTGAGTATCTACAGAGTATCGTGGGAGCGGGCGAGAGATCCACAGACACTCACAGGGACAATATAAGCCAAAAGGATCACCTCTTCACGTGCCACAGCACTTCCGACTGAAAAGGAGTATTTGTCAAAAAGACATAGGTGTGTTCCCCAGGAGGTGCTGACCGTACAGCTGCGATGGGTTTGCTGAATGTCTCTCACTGACGCCCCATCCTTCTGAAGAGGCAAATAAGGGTCTTTCGCACGCAACATCTCTTAACGAGGGTTTGGGGATGGCAAATGCTTTAACCATAAAAAACGGATCGATGAGGCGTCCTGAAATGTTATGATCAGGAAAATTACCCTAGCTGTAACTTTCAAATAGCCGAATTTTCTTTCTTCCTTTCTTTCTTTCTTTCGTTCTTTTGTTCTTTCATTCTTTCATTCTTTTTTTTTTTTTTTTTTTTTTTAGGATTTGATAACCCATACAAACTGGTCTCACCATTTCTTTTTTTTTTTTTTTTTTTCAACATTTATTTATTTTTGGGACAGAGAGAGACAGAGCATGAACGGGGGAGGGGCAGAGAGAGAGGGAGACACAGAGTCGGAAACAGGCTCCAGGCTCCGAGCCATCAGCCCAGAGCCCGACGCGGGGCTCGAACTCCCGGACCGCGAGATCGTGACCTGGCTGAAGTCAGACGCTTAACCGACTGCGCCACCCAGGTGCCCCTGGTCTCACCATTTCAAATGACTTTGGGAGCTCTAAGTTATTTATAACCCGTGCCATGCCAACAAAAGCAAACTATTTTACGATGGCTTATGAGTACAGACCTAACCTGTATCTTTCTTCCAGGCTGTCCTTTCCTCTGTATTGCCTCTTTTTTATGTCCTTTCTTCCTCTCACTGTTTTACACCAAGCCTCTTGATAAACCTTAACTGCACGGACTTGATTTATTTGTCACCCAAATTTATAATTCTTAAAGTTTTCTTGGAAGACATTTCAGGGAATTGTGTAAAACAATTGTTTGTGTCTCCTATAGCACATGCTAATAGTATCTTCTGACTCTGTGTTTATACAAGCTTTCCTTCCATCCATTACAACCAATCAATGGCTTATCAGATGCAGCATGCTTGAAGCGTGAGCTTTCCTGTTTCCACTAAATGCTGAAATACGTCCTTTGGAATGATGTCATTTGGTATGTCCCGAGCTACTCAAATTGCTGAAAACCAGAAAAGCCCTTACTATTCAGAAAGATAGGTAGATAGGTGGATGGATGGACGGATTGATGGATGGATAGGTACGTAGGTAGGTATGGAAAATAAACGAGTACTTCTTGGAAAAATGAAGAGACGCAAATATATCATAAAATAAAGTATTCTCTCGTGTGTTTATGTTGTGTGCGTGTGTAACTTCCTGAGCTTCTAAGCTCTTGAAGACTGAGAATATAAGAAAAAACTGCACGTCAGTAGAGCCAAAATGAAGTGAGGTCACTGGACATTCATGACCTCTGGGTATATTAAGAGCAATTTCTGGGTAAAATGAGGACTGTTATCAGATACAGATGCACATACACAGATAGGAGTATTTATGCAACTGACATAAATACCAATAGGATGGAATAATTTGAGTGGACATAGGAAAAATAAATCAAATTCACTCACACACACACACACACACATCCACATACATACGTATATCTCACAGGGTGATTCTTAAACACCCTGACTTTTCCACTACTTGATTAAAAGACTAGCCATTTCCCCTTGAGATTGGATCTGCCGCCTAATGTGCTGTAATTGCCACAGAGTGCTCGTATGGCAGCAATGAGCACTAGTCTGTAATAAATTTGGGTCACTGCAGAGTTCATCATGCAGTCCTTGGCAACGGGAGATAAAGCGCTGGTTAGTTCGTCTCTAGCTTTAAGCTGTGGCGTCACTGGTTGTCCGGCTTAATGATATTAATAGAGGTAAATGGACGCCAACTGTCCATGTCCTAGGGCTTTCTCTTCCCACTGCCTACGTAATCTTTCATCCCTAAGAGACGCTCCTCATCGCAGGAATGCAAATCAGAGTGCGCAAATGGGAGCTGCCAAGAAAAAGACAATTCCCCCTTTTCTTTCGCTCATTCTTTTCATTACCCTGTATGTCTTCAAATCAGTATTTTAAAAATCTTTTAGCTCATGTAAGTTGCCTCATCTATTTCTCTGGCAGAAAAACAAATAGAGCTTGGTGCAGGGTTTTCAGAGGTGCTGACTCCAATAGCTAAGTGGTCAAATGAGCTTAGTGAGTGCTTTTCTTTAGAGAAATGTTTTCTTCCCTTGCTTCATTACCCATCCACTTCAGAGATGGCTTATTTACAGATTGCTGACCGCAGGAATGAATTCCTGCCACCTCCAAACACATTTTACAAGACTGCCAGCCAGACTTAACCCTCCACTCCAGCCGGCACCATGTTCTAGTCTCTTTCCGGATTCTTCTACGTCCACACCCACAGCTCGCTCTCTTTCTCCCGCTCCCCCTCCCCCCCCACCCCCCCGCTCGCCATGCACTGAAAAATCTAACATCCATTAATTCTCAAATTTTCTTCTGTGAAACTTTCAGAACTCATTATTGTAATACAATACAAGGGGGATTCAATAAAAGGAATTAAAGCAACGGAGCAGAAATCAGAACTCAAAGAATTAGAGAGACCACAAGGCCACCTTTCAACACCAGCACACATATTTAAATCAGGGAGCCCCATGCAGTGGGCTTCAGACCGAGGGCTGAGACATGCGTTCGGCTTTTGAAGATCTTCGCCTTAAAACACGTTTGAAGCTTTTAATAAGTGAGTTAGGACTGTGTAAATCTTGTTAAAGCGAGGGAACATGAAGTGCACAGTCGAAAAGGCAGCCTGTTAGTGCTCGGAGGGAAATAAGCGTCCTCATTCTGCTCTTATATCAACATCAGTGGGGAAGCAAGAATGCGCCCTTTACCTCGCTTCCCATTGATGAAAATTCTCTCCCTTTTAAAGAGAGAAGAGGTTCTAGCACGAACAGGCACCCGTGCTTGTTTTACTTATCATTATTTATTTTCACGGGAACTTGTTTTTTTCTTCTAAAAAGATTTCTTTAATCCTATGTAAATGTAGGGTATAATCTTCCCCAGCTGTGACCGGTTACAGAGAAAATTCTCACAACTCAGGTTTGTCCTGTAACAGTAAATCCCTCAAAATGAAGGAAGAGGCTCAAAAAGGCAAAAGACCACCCCCAAGGGCTTTGTCATCAACAGTAGGCAAGAAAAAAAAAAAAAACGTCCCAAGTGTGTGGGTACCCCAAGAAACCAAAGACTAAACGTCTGAGACATATGGAAGTTTTTGTGGGTACGAGAGAACCCAGTTCTCCTATGTGCCACCAGATTTTCCCACAGGAAAGAAAAGAAAAAAGAAGAAAGAAAGATTCACTTTGTCTTAATTCCCATTGGCACCAAATATTCCTAAAGATGCACAAATAAGTAATAATTTTCTATGGACATACAACCACAATTCTTAATAACCTACCCTAGGTTTTGCAGACAGGAAATTCGTTTTTTGTTTTGTTTTGTTTGTTTTTTTTTTTGAAGTTTTATTTATTTTGAGAGAGGGAGGGAGAGAGCAAGAAAGCAGGGGCGGGGCAGAGACAGGGAGAGAGAGACAATCCCAGGCAGGCTGTGCACCATCAGGGCAGCGGGACCCGAACTCGCAAACCGTGAGATCATGACCTGAGCCAAAATCAAGAGTCGGACACTTAACCTCCTGAGCCACCCAGGCGCAACAAGAAACGTCTTATTTACAGGTGACCTTGAGCAGCTCACTAACCCTCTCTGGATCTCACTTTCTTCCCCTGGATTGTGGGACAAGGTCTATTCTCGCATGATGGCTGAAAAAATGGAAGGAGCTACTAAAATCCCTGTACGCGGCACAGGGTACCCACTTAACAAACTTCAAGTCCCTGCTATCCTTGCTCTGAAAGGCAAAAACCATGTCTTGTGATACAGAGAAAATGTATTTTAATAATACCGGCAGTGGATTTGGAATTATATGAAAACATAGCCTACGTTCAACCCGCTATAGACTGTTGGGGTGTTTATTTCAGTGAATCTCATTGTGTTTTCTTTCTCTTTTTTTTTTTCCACCAAAAAGAACGCTGGAGTCATTTATTTCCTTGCAAGAGCACTGTGGACGTCTTTGTAAGTCTGATAGCATTATCTGACAAATAATCAATGTTTGGCTGTAACCCGAGGGCCTCCAAAGCGAGAGGACATTACTCAGCATGGTATCATGGGGAAGGAGGCAAAGCCAGCTCAATTGTTTTCCACATGGAAATTATCATGTGCTTTTTGCCCGGGACTCTCCATCATACCACTTCCTATAGGACTGGATCTGGAGCTCGGAATTATTTTGATTATGCATCACGTCTACCTTTGTATCTAGACAACTTTTCTTTCACACGCCTACTACAGCATGTAGTATGTTTACTGACACGTATTGGTGAAGCGACAGAAAAGCTGTATGTCTTTATGTTCTTCACTTTGCAGAGGTTAAACTGACCTTTTAACAGACCCACAATAAAATTGGAATCTGAAAAGAGTGTAGGGCCCAGGTATAAAACACCCCCCGATGCAACTGACATAAATACTAATAGGATGGAATAATTTGAGTGGACATAGGAAAAATAAATCAAATTCACTCACACTTAAATATAGAAAACTATGGTAGACACACAGACCATGACTAAAGGTGTGATTTATTTCTGACAAACCCAGTAAAATTGAAATACCTAAAACCATATTCCCAACCACCTTGAGAAAAGCACGTATGTTCCGAAATTTTTTTCTTGCGTCCAAAATATGTTCTTTCTCTGTTATCTGCTAATGGAGATGCATAAAGCACACAGACTGTTATGAAAAATTCCCCCAGGGTATGCTTTTGAACTGTGCGAGGAGCAAGCAAATAATTTCCACATAAGGTCTTGTGTCATAAATACGTGATCCTCTCTTGTCTTAACTGCCTGATTTTATATAATATACCGTATAGTGAGATATGGAGTTAGGCAGAAAAATCTTTAAACTCGAAAGCGAAAAGGGCATACATAAGCACCGCCTAATGAGTTTTTTAATACCTTGTATCTAGAGGCAGACAATTGGGAGAATCTGGGGTGTTGTGATGACTAGAGCTACTTTGGTCATGATTTTGCAGGATCGCCCCAAATCAGAGCCATTACCGACCCCGACGGAGATACAATAGTTAGGGAAGAGCAGAAGAACGGGGACAGAAAAATCCAGGGCAGTCCTGAGAGTGCTGGAGACCCTTGAGAAATTGGTAATTATTAAGAATAACCACATCAGGGGCGCCTGGGTGGCGCAGTCGGTTAAGCGTCCGACTTCAGCCAGGTCACGATCCCGCGGCCCGTGAGTTCGAGCCCTGCGTCAGGCTCTGGGCTGCTGGCTCAGAGCCTGGAGCCTGTTTCCGATTCTGTGTCTCCCTCTCTCTCTGCCCCTTCCCCGTTCATGCTCTGTCTCTCTCTGTCCCAAAAATAAATAAACGTTGAAAAAAAAATTTTTTTTTTAAAAAATAAAGAATAACCACATCAGGAACGACGGTTGCACTCACAAGAGTATCTTAGACAACAGGCTTTGGAATTTGAGACTTCGACCGATGACAGAGGTCTGTGAAGTGAGCTACCCTTGGAATATGAGCCATATAAACGAGGTTCTGAATTCCTACTCTCTCATTGTGGCCAACCATACAGAGCAGCTGAAGCCCTGAGCATCTGGGTGCAGACGCCAGTTGGTAGACTATCACCACGGGGCCTGCATTCATGACTCAAAACAAAGATGGTTCTCAGCCAGCTTACAGCACCTAACCTTGGCATTTTAGGGGATGTTTGAAACGTTTTTACCATTCAAAGTCTTTTACTGTTTGAACCTAAAAGAGTGTTCTGCAGAATAGGGCAAGAATGAAACGAGCCGCAGAGCAAATTCTAGGTAATATAAGAGGCTTTTTGAAATGTCTCAAATTCCAATGAGGACTATCCAAAAAAAAAAGAAAAGAAAAAAAAAACCTGCAAAAAAGGGAACATTCCCCTTTTTAATTTACATTTGGGGAAAGGTGAATAGGAAATGTATAAAATAAGTTACATAATATCTCTTAATTTAGGGAACAAATCAAAAAAAGGTGATTATCATAGAAGATGGAATTATAAATGACTTCTCTCAAAAAACTCATCTATCAGGGGCACGTGGGTGGCTGAGTCAGTTAAGTGTTCAATTCTTGATTCCCACTCAGGTCATGATCTCACGGCTCATGAGTTTGAGCCCTGAGTCAGCTCTCTGCGCTGACCGAATGGAGCCCCTTGGGATTCTCTGCTCTCTCCCTCTCTCTCTCTCTGCTCTTCCTCAGCAAACATTGTTCTTGTAAGAATCAGCTCAATGGCAGATCAATGACTACATTCAAGAGGGTCTCCCACATGGCTCTTAATGTGAGGTGCATATTTGAATTCATTTTTGGTCTTCTCTATCCACAGCATCTTAGTATGTACTCCACCCCGTCTCTAAGGCAGGCACACGGGTCTTTCGCTGTGCAACTCAGTTCGGCCACTCTGAAAACGTGCCAGGCTGTGTGAGGTCCTCCCAGAGGCTCCTGAAATAAGTTGTGCCACACAGCCTATACTTTAATTGGCCATTCTAAATGTACCTTTCAAATTCAGGAAAACTCCAGGTCATGGTTCCAAGGGTTCTATAGCAGGCAACAAAGAGAGAGGAGCTAATAAGTTTTTATATAAAGACCTCCCGTCAAGGGTCATCAGAGTTGACATCTGTTGGCTAGTATGTCTTTCTTCCAAATGCACACCAAAGGAAGGTCAGGAATGTTTTCATAGTGATTCCTGCATTCCTTGACCAGTTGGAAGAATAGGTATAGTATCAACCCAAATATTAGAATTAACTGGGCAATCCTATAAAAGCATAAAAGCCCAGATGCCTTCTCTGGAGATCTGGGCTCACTAGGTTTAGGGGTGAGACCAGGATAGCTGATTTTTTTGTCTATTCACTGGTAACAATGCTGCACAGCCAGGGCTGAGAAACACAGACGGAGAATTCTTAAATTCCATTTAAACTCATCATTCATAGCCCCATGCTGCGTGTGGGCGGGAATCACCACCACCTAGACAGAAAAGCTTTGATGGAGGGCGGTGAAGAAGGAAAGCGAAGCACACAAAACCTGGAATTTGACCCCAAAGCAGCTGGGGTCCCCATGGGACTCGACAGCCGAGTTCCCTGGGTTTCAGAGGGGTACAAGGAAGTCAAAGCTGCCGTGGATGGACTTAAAAGACAAATCAAAATAAAAGGGTCTAGACGTAGAAGACTTGTCTGCCAATTAATTCTGAACACTCAGCCATTCTGTTTAGTGCCTGGGTTGCTTACAGAACACTAACATACAGCAGAGCGAGGTTAAAGGCTGTGATGTGGTTGCCCCAAACTGAATCAGCTCTGAGGAAATACCATTCGGCTGCGAACCTTTAGAACATTTCACGTTCTTACGGAAACGACTAAGGACTCGGGAAGCTTCTTGGCAATGGCCATGCTGATTATTTGGCTGTTAGTCGCCACGAGGGCCATGTGTGTTCTGTGTTAAATAACACATATGCTCAGAGAATGTGACCCCATCTTTCAGTGACAACACTGATGTCCAGGAGCATTTACACCCCACGAGCACACATCAACTTGATGGCAGAGTTAGCACTGGGCCACTGACATCGGGTCCCCATTGGCTGTCACCCAGGGACCACGACTCCATCAAGGTGTGGTAGGCACATTCTGGGGCCAACAATAGTTTCAGGGCCCATGGAGATGCATTAATTTCTTTTAAAATCAGAAAAAGCAGTTAAGTCCAAGAAGATTTCAGTATATTCATCTTTATGCCGATGCAGTTGTATAATTTAATTTTTTACATTTTTAGAGGAAAGGGCTCATAAAAGCAAAAGTGCCTAGGACCTGTGAAAGTCACAAGGCAGACCTGGTTATGTATGATGATGGCCAGCTACATAATTCGCAGGGTCCATATTCAAAACGAAAAACGGCAGGGCACCTGGGTGGGTCGGTCGTTTGAGCATCCGACTTTGGCTAAGTCATGAACTCGCCCTTCCCAAGTTCTAGTCCTGCATTGGGCTCTGTGCTGACAGCTCAGAGACCAGAGCCTGCTTCAGGTTCTGTGTCTCCCTCTCAATCTCTCTCTCTCTCTCTCTCTCTCTGCCCCTTCCCCACTCACACTCTCTTTCTCAAAAATAAACATTAAAAACATTTTTTTTTAAAATGGCAAGGGCCCATTGTTCAAAATACTGTGGATTTCAACAAAGCATTAATGTAAGCCAGAGTTCAACTGCCCTTCTAAGCTGCCCAAGGGCACTACGATATTGTTAGGAGCTACTATTTCCTGAGTTAAGACCAGCGTCTTCCGCTATATTTTACCTTATCTTTCCACGGTTCCAATTCTCTTCTTCCTTCACTCGACTCCTTCCACCAGAGGTGGCCAATGAGAAGACGAGAGTGCTGAAGAACTTTACGGCTGCTCTGAGCACTGGGCTGAGAAATTTCCTTCTCTTCATGACTATCATTACTTTGATGATACCGTATGTTCCAGCCTGTCATTGGGCAGAGGCTCTTTTCCCCCTGCTCAACCACCAATGTAACATTTAGTGACCTTGAAAAATAAGCATTAAAGACACCGTACTTTATCTCAGCACATGTCACTGTCACCAGGTAAGGCCTTCCCCTTCCTTTTGCTTTGAAACATACCATGGCCGGGAAAGGAATCTCCGCTGTTAAACCTGCCTCAACACAAAGTCGGCGTTATTTATTTATGATGTTACATGAATCATCTGGACTTTCCCTGATAAGCCCTGGGTTGTGTGTCTTTCATTTCAGCTGACATTTCGCTGCCATTTGCCAGGCTAAGTAACTACTGTGCAATCACTCCGAGCTGATGCATGGTCATTGTTTTGTACAAAATGGATTTTTAAGTCAGCTGAAAGGCTTTGCGAAGAATATAATTTGACAAAGTAAATTTTTGCCCATATAACAGAAATCAGCCAGGGCTGCACCAAATGTATTTTTTAAGATAGCTAAAAGGATTTCTGCACAGAGTTTGACAAAGTATTTTACTTTTGTGCACAAAGCAAAAATTGATTAGTTTTGAACAAAAAGGATTTCTCAGGGCGCTGAAAGGCTTTTCTCTGGAATTAAATATATTCTTCTGCTTGCGGGATAAGATATTTGAAAGCAGTGTCTTTGAGAAGACAAATAGCTGTCAGTGGCATTTTTTTTTTTTTTTTTTCAGGAACAAGTTAAAAGAATATACAGAAATGACATTTTCAACCACCTAAACCTGGTTTGGCTTCCGATGTCTTACTACTCAGAGAAAGATGACCCATTTTTCAGCGTATGAAGCTTATTGCATGATTCATTGGCTTGTTTAATCCTGCCCCTAAATTGACAGAATCACTGGGTAGACATTTCACTGAACACTTGTCCCCATTTCGTTTAACTACAGAAGACAAGAAATCTGAACAAAGTAGAAGGCATGAGTTTTCACTTAAATTGTTTAGCCGCGGGGAAATTTTGCTGACAACTGTCCCAAGATCCACAGTGCTTCTATCTGAGGAGGGGAGGGGATTTGGAAACGGGCGGCTTCCATAAAAATGGATTCAGTTTTTTCCAGTACCATCGGTCTGCTGTCATGGAGAATTTTCTAGCTGGGAGATAAGTTCTACGACCTGCTTTTCCAATACACTGTGAGAGTTTTCTGCACATACACGTGTATGTACATGTGTGTGTATGTGTGTGTGTGTGTGTGTGTGCACGTGCGTGTTAGTGCAAATGGAGTAACAGGAAGGACACAGTGTGGCCAGGAAACCAATCAAATTTTTGAGTAGTGACTGTTTCTTAAATCCAAAGAATGTATTTTGGAGTACACCTAAAAGTAGTAATTTGGGGGGGATATACCTTGAATATCCTTTTTATGCTTTTATAATTCACTGGTGTAAATGTGGATCTTTTTTCCAGTTCAGTTTGTAGTCTCTGCATAAGATCACGACAGGGCAGAGTCAAATTATCTCTGTTCCCCACTTATGCCATTCATATGGAAGCCAAAACTAAATTTTCTTCATCAAGAATGGGGGCACCTGGGTGGCTCTGTCAGTTGAGCGTGGGACTCTTGATTTGGGCTCAGGTCATGATCCCAGGGTCGTGGGATCAAGCCCCACCTTGGCTGAAACTATTTGGGATTTTCTCTCTCTCTCCCTCTGCCCCTAGCCAGCTCACATGTGGGTGTTCTCTCACGCTCCCTCTCTCTAAAAATTAAAAAAAAAAAAATTTAATTCAAAAAAGAATAAATTGCTGACGCTTTAGAAATTATACCTATTATTATATATGTTATACCTACAAATTTAAGGACAGTTTATTTTCAACAGTTTCATTATTTAACAAGGCTATATCCATATTTATGAAACAGACATTGATTTGTTTACATTGCCATCAAAGACTATAATATGTAATCCTATTTTTGTCCTCTTTTCTTATTTAAAATCAAGGTAACTTAAGGCAAATAGAATCTTCTTATCAAAAAGATGTTCTTTATCATGTTTTCTGAAAGCTATGATATTAAAAAAAAAAAAAAGAAATGGGAATCGGGGGCTCAGCTTTTTTTTTTATTTTATTTTATTTTTTTATTTTATTTGTCAAAAGGAGGACCACCCACCCACCCACATGCTCTCATACACGTAATGATGGCTAAATTACTATGAGGGCTAAAGCTTGACAATGAACAGCAAAAGAACAATTTCCTAATGGCCCAAATTATCTGACTTACTATCAAAACAAAACAAAGTATAGCAAACTTACAGGATTTTGACTACCAAACTATTTTTTTAAGTTTGTTTATTTAATTATCTTGAGAGAGAGAGCATGAGTGATGAAGGGGTAGAGACAGAGGGAGAGAGAGAGAGAGAGAGAGAGAGAGAATCTCAAACAGGCTCCGAACTCTGCACTGAACCCAATGAGGGGCTCACGATGGTGACATCAAGAGTCAGACGCTAAACCAACTGAACTACCCAGGCACCCGGACTACGAACCTGTATTTTACAAAAAGACTAACACAACATGGCACATCATCTCATGTCTTGACTGATGTCACACTGGGCCTTGACTATGTTGACGCACAATGAAGTCTGCAAGAGCAGTAGCTGTAGTCCGGGGCTCACCTTCAGAAGGCCATTTCCCACGGACATGAAATCCAGGGTGGCCATTGATGAGTGATGCACCTTGTAGAGTAACTTTCTTGGTATGTGGTTCCTGGGTGGGTGAGGGTTCGTGACCCTGGGGACAACCACAGAATGCCTGTGACATAACCATCAGGCATAACCAGTTCCCTGAGTTCTGTGGGAGAACTGGTGAGGTAAGCGTCTGGCAAAGCAATACCAAGCAGTTAAAGCTAAATGAGTGCTTGACGCTATCCTAATTTTGAGAGGGAGCTGGTAATACTAACCCTTCAAACGGAAAAGGCAGAGAGATCACCAAGTATCTTTAGATGTTTCAGAAACAACAACCTAAAGCAACGTGAAAGTCAAATGAACTCATGAGAGTCCATAAGGAGCTGAACACGGAGAGAAACAGAGGAAACTCTAACTAGCCAGGAGGGACTATGTCATGATGACAAATCATAGCATTTTCTTGGGAAATGGAGAATATAAAGCGTCTGAGTTGCCGAGGAATAAACAGTCATGGAAATGCTAGATCATAACCATTGCTCACTCCGAAGTGGCAACTAACGTTAAGACAGTCGTGCTTCCATGGAACTAGGACCTTCCCCCCTGAAACTCACCACCGTAAACCCCTTTAAAAAGTGCAGCTACTTTTAAAGGTGCGTTTAGCGAGAGACTTTCTTTATAAGTCAGTCAAGTGAGGGGCCCCTGGGTGGCTCAGTCGGTTAAGCGTCCGACTTCGGCTCAGGTCACGATCTCGCGGTCCGTGAGTTCGAGCCCCGCGTCAGGCTCTGTGCTGACAGCTCAGAGCCTGGAGCCTGTTTCAGATTCTGTGTCTCCCTCTCTCTCTGCCCCTCCCCTGTTCATGCTCTGTCTCTCTCTGTCTCAAAAATAAATAAACGTTAAAAACAAATTTAGAAGTCAGTCAAGTGATATTTCTTTTCAGGGACGATACACTCCAGAGGGAGTGTGTATCACCACCTTCCAAAAACACTGACATTGACTCAGGTTTGCTCAAAGAGAATAGCCCTGATAAGTCTACAAACTCTACATAGCAGGGATGACAGGAAATAAATTTTCTGCCATGTCATCAAAATAGGGGCTAGAATCCAATGTAGCTGGATTTTAGGAAAAAAAAAAAAAAAAAGTAGTTGGATATTTCCAGCACCTGAGCATCGCTCATGTATACCTGTCATACCTACATCTTTAGGTGCCAAGCCCTTGCTGGGCCCCCTGATGAAAAAACCGAGACCCTGAGAAGCTGGTCAGGTAACGTGGCAGAGCCAGGTTTCAACTCCAGGTCTGGCTAACGCCAAAGGCTCCGTTCCTGACGTCTGCATTATAACGTGGCAATCCCATTACTGACACCCATCAGCCGTGTACCCTTAGCCGAGTCATTTTTTTCTTCTCTCTTTTGTGTACACCTGTATTTATTCATCTAGAAGATGGTAATATTAATTCCACCTACATGGGATTTGATTTGGAGAATTAAATAAGAAAACGCATGTAAAATATTTAGCCTGGTGCCTCGCACCGTGGAGTGGTGCCTACCTCTTAATTACCCAATTGTGATTTCATGTCATCCCTGACCTGGATCCATACGTGAGCTTCAGCATGGCAGAAAAACCCATGAAGCCGAAACGGTTAAGTTGTGTCGATGTACAAATATGCATGCTTACAGTACGGGGTCAGATTAAATAGCTGGGCTGGAGCAGGGGGGAGGGGGGCGGAGAGGGCGGAGACTGACCAAGAAAATGAGAACCCACCCCCATCAGCAAAGGGTGTGATTTCACCGAGAAGAGAAGGCATCTACCCTTTGAGGAGGCCATGACAGTTAAAGAGACCCTCAGATCACTTTAAAACTCTGGTAACACCAAGAAGAACCTTCACAGAGCAACCACTGGTCAATTTCTTCACTTGAAAATCAGACCACTTCAGTTACGAATTAAAGAACCAATCACCTTCAAGACTAATACTTCACATTCCCTATATACGATATTGAGGCTCAGTTGGTGAGATGCTGGATGCCCATTAAGCTTTATGTCTTTCCCAAATGGCCATTTTATAAAACTCCAGTTTTAAAAGGGGGGAAAATGTTTCAGGAAAACCTCCCGTGCTTTTTCAAAGTTCTAAGAATACTAAATAGAATTGAGCTGTTAGTGGCAGCTTAGGTCACTGATTTTTTTAACTAGTTTTTTTGAAGTTTATGTATTTATTTGAGAGAGAGAGAGAGAGAGACAGAGAGAGAGTGAGTGCACAAGGGAGGTGCAGAGAGAGAGGGAGAGAGAATCCCGAAGAGGCTCAGCACTGTCAGTGCAGAGCCCGATAAGAGGCTCGAATCCACAAACCGTGAGATCATGATCTGAGCCAAAACTGAGAGTCAGACACTCAAGTGACACCCAGGAGCCCCTAGGCCACTGATTTTTATTGGGAAGTTGCAAAACAGTCACCTACCTTACTTTCCGCCCACACTGTGTTTTTAAAATCTGCAAATGGCACAGAAAACTCCAGATTTCTATCTTGCCTTCAAACACTTGAACACCTGCCAATATGCCAACAACTGGTGGCCCCTTGTCAAGTGGCATTAAACGGTGTGACCTTACTAGGGAGCATGCTTATCAATATAGACCACAGTCTGCATCATTCTCTTACGGCCAACACTTTCTCATTTACGCCCACTTTCTCATTTACACGGCCTACCTGCCTTTGAGTCTGTGAACCCTGATGCAGAAACAGAGAAAGATTACAAAAGCAGCCATGCTTTTCCGATGTTGGAGCGTGGTTCATCTATCTACTGCCTCACGAACTGGACTGTCATACACGGAGGTTTAGGTGGCGTTCTGTGGAGGTGATTTAGTGCCCACATCTTGCCAGATTGACAGTGCAGGAAATAAGGCGCAAGATCTATGCGGCAGAAGCAAGACGGGTTAGGGAAGTATTGACAAATGAATTGGTTTTTCCTAGAATCCCCCACCCGTTTACCTAACAGCAATGTAGATGATCATTAGGTAAACATTTCACCACTGACAGTAGAAAATAAATCTTGGACTTAGGTTTTATGTGCTTCCTTCCATAGAACGGGACTCTGATGGCACCAAAGACTGAGCCTTTTCTTCCCAGCTCGTTTATTCACTGAGCTCCCGTAAGTAAGAGGTACTGGGGAGAAAGTAGGAATAGAAAGTAGGAAGAGAAAGCTCATGGAGCTTTCAGACTAGTGGAGGGGTCAAGGGGTGGTCCATTAGGTGCCTTTAGCCCTGATCAAGACCCCAGATACTACCCAAGCCACAGACATCACCATTCTCCAATGTCCAACACCAATTCATGTTACTCACCATCCACGTTAAAAATAACCAGAGTTATTTTTATTTTTATTTTTTATTTTTTTAATTTTTTTTTTAACATTTTATTTATTTTTGAGACAGAGAGAGAGAGAGAGCATGAACCGGGGAGGGTCAGAGAAAGAGGGAGACACACAACCCGAAACAGGCTCCAGGCTCTGAGCTATCAGCACAGAGCCCGACGCGGGGCTCGAACCCACGGACCGCGAGATCATGACCTGAGCCGAAGTCGGACGCTCAACCGACTGAGCCACCCAGGCGCTCCCAGAGTTATTTTTAAATATGATTTTTCTAAACCACTTTGTTTTTTAAGTCTTTTGTCACAGCCCAGAATGAATCATCCTATCCCGGCCTGAAATGTCCTTCTCTATGAGGCTTCCTAGGTAACCACATCCCCTCAGTCCAATTTGCCACTCCTCGTCTGTATTCTGAAAGCAGTTTGACATGCCAGTTTGCTAGCTTTTACTATACTGTGTACAGTTACTTACTTAAATGTCTCTCCTGCCAGCTCGTGTCCAATGTATCTGGAATGTCGAAAGGTAGTGGATTGAATGATGCCTCCCCCACCCCCCCAAAAAAGATAGGTCCGCGCAGAACCTGTCCATGCGATCTTGTTGGGAGAAAGGGTCTTCGAAGATGCAATTAAGCGAATCTCCAGATGACATCATCCTGGATTACCTGAGGGGGCCCTGAATCAACCAATGTGTTCTTATAAGAGACAAAGGAAGAGAAGACCACGCGAAGATAGAAGAGACTGGAGTGTCATCAGCTACAATGCTGGAAGAGGCAAGGAGAGATTCCCCCTTCAGAAAGTGCGGCTCTGTCGACATCCTCACGTCTCAACTCTGGCCTCCAGACCTGCGAGAGAATACATTTCTGGTGCTGTGAACCGCCCAGTTCATGGCGATCTGTTATGGCAGCTCTAGGAAACTAACAGAAGGTGGTTTCCAATACCTAGTCGCTTAAATCATTATTAATTCGATTAATAACTAATTTAAGGCTAAATTGTTCCCCAGTCCCATGACTGCAAACCAAGAGAGGAAGCTACCAGCTCCTCAAAAATAAGGGTGGCAGGGGCACCTGGGTGGCTTAGTTGGTTGTGTCTGACTTCGGCTCAGGTCATGATCTCGCCATTCCCGAGTTGGAGCCCCGCATCAGGTTCTGTGCTGACAGCTCAGGGCCTGGAGCCTGCTTCGGATTCTGTGTCTCCCTCTCTCTGCCCCTCCCCCGACTCATGCTCTGCCTCTATCTCTCAAAAACAAATAAACAGTAAAAAAATACAATAATAAGGATGGCAAAATCTAATGGCTTAACCACAAAATCATAGGCTGTCCCTGAAGTTATTAACAACTGGAATATTCCTTCCTCCAACACCTTACAGAGGTATGGAAATGGAAAGTTGAGTACAATGAAGGGGAGACTCCTGGATTGGCTCTGCCAGTTCTTGGGGTCACTGTGTATTAGCTGGTGCCCCAAAGTTGATCCTCAAACTAGCAGCTACCCCTAATCCCTGAGGGACCCAGGGAAGGCTCTCTTTACTTGCTTATGCCTAAGAAAAACCACACCTGCAGAAACCATAACTACACATTTTGCAATACCTTTTTCTCTGGCAAGGACCTCCTTTACCCCTCACCCCCCAACCCCCACTCTGATGATGAGTCTACCTACTGAAATTAACATCTGGGTTCCAAGCACATTTTTCACAAATATGTCACTTAGGAGACTGTGGAATTATTTGCATATTAAGTTAAAGGGAAAAATAAGTTAAAATAGTGTATTCTTCTTAACACCACTTTTAAAAAGTTTAGGATAAAGATTAAATAGACATAAGCGATGACTGGAGGATAAAGGAACTGAAATCATAACCATAAATATTTCTAGGTAGTGAGAATGCTGGTTATATGTTTTTTAATGTTTTAATTTTTTTAAAGAGACAGAGTGAAAGGAGGGGAGGGGCAGAGAGAAAGAGGGAGAAGAAGATCTGAAGCAGGTTGTGTGCTGATAGCAGACAGCCTGATGTGGGGCTCGAACTCACAAACTCATGAGATTCATGACCTGTGTCAAAGTTGGATGCTTAACCGACTGAGCCACCTGGGTACCCTACTTTTTTTTAACTGTTCCATTTTTGTACTTTTTAAATTTTTTTAAATGTTTATTTATTTTTGAGAGAGAGAGACAGAATGCAGGTGGGTTAGGGACAGAGAGAGAGGGAGACACAGAATCCGAAGCAGGCTCCAGGCTCTGAGCTGTCCGCACAGAGCCCGACGTGGGGCTCGAACTCACGAGCTGTGAGATCATGACCTGAGCCAAAGTCGGACGTTCAACCGACTGAGCCACCCAGGCACCCCCATTTTTGTACTTTTTAACTGACCACATTTTCTTTATTAGCTTTAAAAAAACATACACTAGAAAATAATAAAAATGTAATAAAGATGCTATATCGAGGATAAAAAATGTTGAGTATTCAGAAACAGAGATGAACACTAATCCAGGAGATTAACATTTGCATGCAGGTTGCCCAAATTTGAATACACAGATTTAGTACAGAGTGTAATATTATCAAGCCCATGAGGGAATGGACAGAAAAGGCGAGGCTACGGTTAGAAAATCAGGTTGTGGAAAGCAGACCTGAGCTAGACTTTGTGAAAATTCCCTAACCATTCCAATTAAGTAAGATAGTATACAAAAATCGCTTAGCACAACATCTGATACATAATAAGGGTCAAGGAAGTATCAATAGTCTGTCAATTATCATCATATAGGTTATCAGTAGTTTAGATTGTCATAAAAATTAATTTCCAATGGATATTCCTTCATAGAACTAATCATTCATTTCATACAAAGTTAAACAGAACACAATTGAGAAGCTAAATAATCTGAGGTTAAATATTCCCCTATTATTTCAGGGTAATTCACGCTGTGACTAACTTACATCCTTCAGTTCTTGCGAGTAAATATTTTCCAGCTGACCATATGATTACATAATATTATAATTAATTTTCGTATTTATGAGGAGAGCCTCTGGTTAGTTCTCTTACAATATTTAGCAAAAATTAGGGTTTTTTCACATGTCACGTCCAAAGGATTGTTTAGCAAGGGGGAACTTTTGAGACTTTTTAAGGTAATCCATTTTCTAATTATACAAAGGAAGAAATACGACCTGATGTCCTCATAGCCGCCCAGCTAGATAGTGGTATGGAAGTCAGGCCTTGTATTCCCTTGACCAGCGAGATCTTTCCTTGGGCCATTCTAGTTAATCTCTGGCACAGAGGCAATCAATGTATCCATTCTGCTTCCATAATACCAATAGGGTTGGGGATTTGTCAAAGCAACTTCCTGGGACGTGCTCAGACAAGGACATTACCTAAGTCAACCAAGTGAACAAGTGAATGGTGGGCAAGTGAATGATGAATCCGCGAGGGGATTAGGTGAGTTTTTCTGATGCTTGATTTACTATCACTTGAGAGGATTAAGTGAGATTAAATTATGAAAAGCTTCATGAAACCCCTTGCTTTATTTTCATAGCATTGACAAATATGTCTTCCTTAATCACTCACGATATCTCTCCTTTTTTACACCTACACAGGACATGCTTGCCTATGGAATTTTGAAGACTTGTGAAATATGAATTACCCTGCAGCAATGATGGGGAGAATGGTGATACCATGATACTACCTTTAACCATCCTCCCTCTTCTCCTTAAAATTATTCTTCGCAGGGTCAAACACCAAACCCTGGCAAAAAAGGTGAAAACAATGGAACTTCATCAAAGGAATCATATCTTTCTAATTCCCAATATAGGTAAGAGGATGTTGGGAAGAATTTTTCCTATTGCCTCATTATCAGGGAGCTGAGACGAGAGCTGAGGTCAAGAGAGCATTAAGAACTCCACATTTTAAAGACAGGACCCCCAAAATGCTGCAAGACAAGTTCTCTGAGGCTTACAAAGAAGGGAGAAAAAGTATCATTAGTTCTAACAGCTATTACCCCAGTCCCTCACCTTACCTTCCTCTTCCTCAAAAGCTGAGGTGTGAGATGGCAAGATAATTACTGGAGCCTTCAGGGAGAAGGATTGGTGGTAATATCCTACTTTGCTCTTTCTTCCAAAAGGGAACTGTGTGTATATATATCGGAGGGGTGGGGGGGGGGAGAGGTGGCCTCCAAGGAACTCACTCAGAGAGACCAGGAATGCCAGGGAGAAAGAGAAACCAGCATATTATTCCTAGGTGGATCCCTGAGGAAATGCAAAATTTGCAGACTCACCCACAACCTGAGTAACAAATAGCAAAGTTCATGGATGTACCTGACACATATCTATGGAATTGAGGGGGGTGGGGAGGAAGGAGAACCTCTAAGACATATACACGCTTGCTTCTCACTAGAAAATTTCTCAAAGGCAGAAAGTGCCAGAGCTGTCTGAGCAGAGCTTGTGTAGAGACCATCCTACTGTGTCTAAGAAGAACCTGGGGGAAGATGCCACCACACTAGGGTCCTACAACTCTTGAAGGGTACCACAAGTGACCTCAGAGATTCTGGGAATGCCCCTCGATGTGTACATGAGATAAGATGCCATAAGGCTACCCAGGTGGTTTTCAGGTGAATCAGGTAAAGAAAAATAAAGTCCTGCTTGGAGAAAGGTGTGAGGTAGGGAGCACTTTGCAGGGCTAAAGCAGTAGAAGGCTGCCTCTCTCTCTGTGAATTCTTGATACCGGAGGGGATCAGATAGAAAGCTGACCCTTTAAGGTAAACAAACACATCCTCTATGCAAAGTCTGCCTCGCCAGCGGAGGACTGCTGCAGAGTTGGAACTGAACCAAACCAAATTATGACTGGTCAAACAGGAGACTGAGAGCAACCTCTGCTGCCGCCCTGGAAATGGCTCTCTTTAGAGAGTAGTAGGCAAATGTGTTTTCCAAACAGGAACAATCCAGAGATAACACATTCTAAAGGGAGACGCTTACACCGGAGGTTAGACACTTCCCCCTGATGCTTATTAAAGTTGTGGACCCCAGGCCTGGTGCTCACCACCCTGTGATCGAACTGACCACCTGCACTCCCTCCCCATACTACACAAGACTGAAGAGCAATCAGTCACCACTGGGGTCCCCCCATTAAGTCACAAGTCTTACGGGAAGTACTGTGTTCACTTTGATATGCCATTTCTGCTGCGCTTTGCAGCCAAGAAACTGAGGAGGAGACTCCAAGAGTTACTCATAGAGATTACGGGGACAAGAGGAAGAAGCGACATTCTACTCTTGATTATGTGCTCGGCAATCTAGCCCTTGCTCTATGGGATCACAGAAGACGACTACCGGAAAGAAATGACAGAATGGCGAAGAATTGTCCTATACACATGCCTTTTGCTAAAATGGCAAGAATTCACGTGTTTTCTGGAGCTTTAACTAGACTCTATAGAAGGGGGCTCACCTTTCAGCTTCCTGCCAAGACCCCATATGAGACCTGCCCACTGAGCAAGACACCACAAAAACAAGAGTCTGCAGTATGGAGCCGAGAGATGAAGGAAGGCGTTGTCCAAAGCTGGATCTCCAAGGTCAAGGACAATGCAATGGTGGCACCCCTGGACCTTCCATGGGGTTCATGCATGCACCCCATGAGAGAGCCAGCGCTTGAAACCCTAACAAGAAGAAAAGCAAACAGAGCAGAGAGCTGCAGCGTCAGCCACCGAGCACAGAAACAACTGTCTCCTTTCTCTCTCTGCTCTTTGCCCTGACCCACAAGAGGGGCTAGGCCTTCAAGAGGCAGGAAGGAAGGTGTCTCCACACAAGATCACCCACCTTCTCTCCCTCACCCTACCTATTCAAGCCCTCCGGGTCCCAGCCTGTGCCTGTTCTAGGGGGAAGACAGAAGAGATCTGTGTACAGTTTCAAGCTGCTCCAGACTTACTGTTCAGTTATGGAATATGACCTTGAGATTGGACACAGTAGTTGAACACAGCGAATGAAGAAAAGTGCTTCCTATGATATGATTCACGGGGTTCGCCTCTTCAGTATGTCACATTTTTCAAAGATAGACTTTATTTTTTAGGACAATCTGGGATTCATAGCAAAATTGAGTGGAAAGTACACAGAGTTCCCATACACCCTCCTCTTACCTATGCCCAGCCTCACCCTATCAGCATCCCACACCAGACTGTACTTGCTAGTCTAAGAACCTGCATTGATGTGCTGTCATCACCCAGAGCTCATAATTTACACTAGGGTTCACTCTTGGTATTGTATGTTGCATGGGACCTCACAAATGTATAATCTAATCACGTGTACGGACCATTAGAGTCTCATAGAGAACAGTTTTCACTGGCCCCTAAAAATACCCTGGGTTCCACCAATGACATCCGTTTTCTATATGGATTTTCTCTGGAGTAGTAATGGGCTCATTCAAGATGTTCATACCCCAACCTCTTCACAATGGTTAACAATAACCCTCTTTAAGAATATTCTCGGATGTTCGGACATCCGTGTGGCTCAGTCGGTTAAGCATCCGACTTCCGCTCAGGTCATGATCTCACAGCTCCTGAGTTTGAGCCCCATATCAGGCTCTGTGCTCACATTTCAGGATCTGGAGCCTGATTCAGATTCTGTGTCTCCCTCTCTCGCTGCCCCTCCCCAGTGTGCACTCTGTCTCACTCTCAAGAATAAACATTAAAAGAAAAAAAAAAAAGAATATTCTTGGGTGTTGCCTAGGTGGCTCAGTCGGTTAGTTGATTGTGGCTCAGGTCATGATCTCATGATTCACAGGATAAAGCTCCACGTTGGGCTCTGCACTGATAGCACAGAGCCTGCTTGAGATTCTCTCTCTCCCTCTCTCTCTCTGCCCCTCACCTGTTCACGCACTCTCTCTCAAAATAAATATATATCTTTTTAAAGAATATTCTTGGCATTTGGTAGTTGATGAATAAGTGGTGTTTTGTGATTATTTTTATGACTGTTTATTCTATTTTTTTGGTATGATGTTCCTGTTCCTAGTATAATATACACGAATGGACCCCATCCGTAACCATTAAAACAAAACCAGAAAGCATTTGCACATCTTTCCACTGAGGCGTTTACTTACAACCCTGATGTGATCTATCCTGGGAAGAGGGTGACATCATCATCATTTTACAAATGAAGCAAAGAGAATTAACATACCCTGAGCCTTAAAGGCTCCACATTCAGCCAGTGGAAAAACTAAAATGAAGCAAATATGAGAGTCTCACTTAACACAAGTACTTCATCCCCACAAAACAAAGGGACGTTTTCCCTAAAAATGCTGATCAGGAGCCTACTTTCTTTTAATTTAAGTGGAAAAGAAATATAATCCATCATACTTTAATACAAAGCCCTCCAGTGATTTCTTAAAAGGTAACTAAAATACAGCAAATTGCCTCCATACTAAGTAACAAATTACCATGTTAGCTTATAATGCACTTAAAATATTACTTCCTGATTACCAAACAATGACTACTGTTAACCAAGAGTTGTCGGTGCAAGGTCGGCATGCTTTCTAAATGCCCTACACGACACTGTGATGCCCTAATAGTCAAATATGGAACGTAATTTGAGACTAGTCTAGCGTATCATTTAGTTCAAAATATTGTGCTAAGTTTTAGATCCATAAATATATACATATTTTTAACAAACAGGGGCTGAAATCTTGTTAAAAAACACACAAGTTCTGTGAAGTTTGGATAAAAACAATAAGGCAGAGTACCAGGCGATATGTCCAGACACATTCTGCAAGGTATGCCTGAATGTTCCTCGAAAGCCAAATCTAAAACAGCTCTGGGAAGGGGAAATCGACTTGGTGAACTACCAGGAAAAGCACTTAGAAAAATAACACCCGCACTGGATTTCTAACTAAATGGCAATTCCAAGGGAACATATCGCTCTGGGTGCACTTAATTTTTAAGAGCACATCTACCAAGTATGGAAAAGTATATTTATTTTGAAGGCCTTTAAGGAAAGTTAAATGATCAGTTTCCCTACTTCCAGGGACTACTAGCCCTAATTCGGAAAAAGTAGGCAACTAATGTTTAAGAACTGGGGTGAGAAGGAGTCTTGATGACTTCCTTGGGCTTGGTCATGGCCTTGTGGCTATGTGGGGTAATATCCTTTTGATTAGGAAGTACATGTGTATGTATTTAGAGGTGAACTTTCATGATGTCTGCAATGTACAAACAGTTCAATGCAATATATATATATATATATATATATATGTATATGTATATATATACAGTGTTGCATGTATATGTTGGGTGTAGATACCGTAGAGAAACAGAAACAGAAAGAAAAGGCAAATGTAGCAAAATAATTGCTAAAGTTATATCAAGAATGACTTGTCAGTGTATTCTTTGTTCGAGTTCTCTACAGGGTTTGAATGTTTTCAAGCTACAAAATTGTGAAAAATATTTGTTGATGGCAATGCAGTCGAAAATAATGACAAAGAATATTTTTCGTTGTTAGCATTTCACTATTTTACCACAAATACATGGCATATTTGTCGTATGAAATGATGAAATACAAAGAAAATAAATAGCTAGAAAATAATCATTTATCCCAAATATAATTTAATCCAAATAGACTCTTTGCCAGTCTTTTGGTTATAACAGTCCAGATTTTTTAAGTAGGTACATCTTTTAAAAAGTGAGATTTTACTCTTGGAGTCTTTTGTTTTCCACTACTTAATATATTAGGAAGCTATTCCGTAAAAATAAACACCCATCTACATAATTTTAGTAGCTCTGTAGAAATCCATTATAAGGATATATTACTATTCGTTTAATCAATACTTGATTTTAGAACATTTAGTCTGTCACCTGTCTTTTACTACTACAAAAAACTTGCAGAGAGCAATACATATAATGATCTATAGCATATTTTTACCATCCATAACACTGTTCTCTTAAAAATACCTCCGGTATTAATTACAATTGACCCTTGAACAATAGAGGTTAGAAGTGCTGACTTCCCTGGAGTTGAAAATTTGAATATGACCTTTGATTCCTCCAAGACTTAACTACTAATAGCCTCCTGTTGACCAGCAGCTTTACCAATGACATTTGACTAATGCGTATTTCGTCCTATATGTACTAGATATTGTATTCTTATAATAAAGTAGGCTAGAGGAAATAAAGGCTATTAAGAAAGACATAAGGAAAATATAGTTACAATACTCTACTCTATTGGAAACAACCCACTTGAGCACTTCAAACCTGTGCTTTACGAGGGTCAAAAGTCTGAGCAAATTTTGCCATATTGCTTCTCAAAAAATCTGTACTTGTATAGCAAAATTACCAACAAGGTATGGGAGGTCATTTTTCCCATTTTTTCCAATCTTTGCCAGCTGCATTTCTTGACTGCAGCAAGGTTGATCATTTTTATCATAAGCCGACTGAATAGCTTCTCTGCAATTTTGTCTTTAAAAATTTTTTTCAGTCCAGTTTTCCTTTAGGGGGTTATCATTTTCTTAATTTGTGGGAACTTGTTATATATTAAGAATAGCAACACTCTCTGGAATATACGTTGCCAACATTCTCCAAATTTCTTTTTAAACTGAACTGATAATTTTGAGTAGTTTTGGATACAAAACTTTTAAATTTATACCTGGTTTATTTGAATGACATTTGCCTTTATGACTTCTGTCCTCGGGACAGCCCTTTCCTGCCAAGATTATATAAATATTCACTGGAATATTTTACAGGTTTTTATAACATATTTTTTTTCTTTTTATATAGCTTATTGTCAAATTGGTTTCCATACAGCACCCAGTGCTCATCCCAACAGGTGCCCTCCTCAATGCCCATCACCCACTTTCCCCTCTCCCCCACCCCCCATCAACCCTCAGTTTGTTCTCAGTATTTAAGAGCCTTTTGTGGTTTGCCTCCTTCCCTCTCTGTAACTTTTCTTTTTCCCTTTCCTCTCCCCCATGGTCTTCTGTTAAGTTTCTCAGGATCCACGTATGAGTGAAAACATATGGTATCTGCTTTCTCTGCCTGACTTGTTTCACTTAGCATAATACCTTCCAGTTGCATCCACTTTGTTACAAATGGCCAGATTTCATTCTTCTCATTGCCAAGTAGTATTGCATTTTGTATATATAAACCACATCTTCTTTATCCATCCATCCATGGATGGACATTTGGGCTCTTTCTATTATTTGGCTAGGGTTGAAAGTGCTGCTATAGGGGCGCCTGGGTGGCGCAGTCGGTTAAGCGTCCGACTTCAGCCAGGTCACGATCTCGCGGTCCGGGAGTTCGAGCCCCGCGTCGGGCTCTGGGCTGATGGCTCAGAGCCTGGAGCCTGTTTCCGATTCTGTGTCTCCCTCTCTCTCTGCCCCTCCCCCGTTCATGCTCTGTCCCTCTCTGTCCCAAAAATAAATAAACGTTGAAAAAAAAAAAAAAAAGCGCTGCTATAAACATGAGGGTACAAGTGCCCCTATGCATCTGCACTCCTGTATCCCTTAGGTAAATTCCTAGAAGTGCTATTGCTGGGTCATAGGGTAGACCTATTTTTAATTTTTTAAGGAACCTCCACACTGTTTTCCAGAGCGGCTGTACCCGTTTGCATTCCCACCAACAGTGCAAGAGGGTTCCCGTTTCTCCACATCCTCTCGAGCATCTATAGTCTCCTCATTTGTTCATTTTAGCCACTCTGACTGGTGTGAGGTGGTATCTGAGTGTGGCTGTGATTTGTATTTCCCTGATGAGGAGAGGCGTTGAGCATCTTTTCATGTGTCTGTTGGCCATCTGGATGTCTTCTTTAGAGAAGGGTCTATTCATGTCTTCTGCCCATTTCTTCACTGGATTATTTGTTTTTTGGGTGTGGAGTTTGGTGCATTCTTTATAGATTTTGGATACTGGCCCTTTGTCTGATATGTTATTTGCAAATATTTTCTCCCATTTCGTCAGTTGCCTTTTACTTTTGTTGTTTCCTTTGCAGTGCAGAAGCTTTTTATCTTCATGAGGTCCCAATAGTTCATTTTTGCTTTTAATTCCCTTGCCTTTGGAGATGTGTCAAGTAAGAAATTGCTGCAGCTGAGGTGAGAGAGGTTTTTTCCTGCTTTCTCCTCTAGGGTTTTGATGGTTTCCTGTCTCACATTCAGGTCCTTTATCCATTTTGAGTTTATTTTTGTGAATGGTGTGAGAAAGTGGTCTAGTTTCATTCTTCTGCATGTTACTGTCCAGTTTTCCCAGCACCATTTGTTAAAGAGACTGTCTTTTTTCCATTGGATGTTCTTTCCTGCTTTGTCAAAGATTAGTTGGCTATACTTTTGTGGGTCTAATTCTGGAGTCTCTATTCTATTCCATTGGTCTATGTGTCTGTTTTGTGCCAATACCATATTGTAACATAAAAATTTTTAATCTAATACAAAATTATTCTGGTGTAAGTTATGAATTAAGGATATTGAATGATAAATTTCCAAATGATGACTGAATCACCTGTTATTCTTCATTTTGGATAATCCCATTTTCCTTCAACTTATTTGAACCACCTTCCCTTCTTATGATTTGTTTGTTTCATTAGGTCTATTTTGGGATTTAAAAACTTTTTTTTTAACATTTATTCATTTTTTGAGAGAGACAGAGACAGAGACAGAGCATGAGTGGGGGAGGGGCAGAGAGAGCAGAAGACACAGAATCAGAAGCAGGCTCCAGGCTCTGAACTGATAGCACAGAGCCCGATCTGGGGCTCGAACCAACGGACTGTGAGATCATGACCTGAGCCAAAGTTGGACACTTAACCAACTGAGCCACCCAGGCGCCCCCTATTTTGGGGTTTTTAAAATTTTGTATCATTGATCTAACTTACTATTGCCTGCAAAAGTGCCACCCTCTTCCGTAATTACTATGTCCTCACGATTTATTTATGCAGGTTTTCAAGTTAGCTGAGGTCACTTTCGGTCATTTATATTTTCTCAGGAAATCATTCACACGATTCAAAGATTTTAAGTTTATTGCCCATTGAAGCGGAATCATGGCATTTCCTTTATGTGTATGATTCTGTGTATCTTAATGTTCCTCACTCCTTTCACCTTATTTCGTCCAGCCAACAGTTTGGTTCCAATATTAGGCTTTTCAAAGTTCCTCGATTTGCTTCTTTTTTTTTTTTTTTTAATTTTTTTTTTTTTTCAATGTTTATTTATTTTTGGGACAGAGAGAGACAGAGCATGAACGGGGGAGGGGCAGAGAGAGAGGGAGACACAGAATCGGAAACAGGCTCCAGGCTCTGAGCCATCAGCCCAGAGCCCGACGCGGGGCTCGAACTCACGGACCGCGAGATCGTGACCTGGCTGAAGTCGGACGCTTAACCGACTGCGCCACCCAGGCGCCCCTCGATTTGCTTCTTAAATCTATCCTTTTCCTTCTTTCCTAATTAACTATTTTAATCTCTTTCTGTTTTCTGTTTACCAGAAATTTAAGTTCCCACAAATGTCATCTCTGTATTTCTACTTACTGTTCACCATCACTATTTACTCTTTTTCTTACCTTTACTTACGCCTTTCTCTTGTTTTTGGCTTTAATCAGGTGTTGCTGTCTGTCTTATTTCTTGAATCGGTGTCCTGTTGATTTACCTTCATTCTTGTTTAATAATAAAGGCCCTTAACGCTACGAATTTTCTTCTGAATGGAACTGTGGCTCTATCCCAGACTTATTTATGAGCAGTGCTTCAGATGTGTTTATTTATAAATAATCTTCTATTTCAATTATGAGCCACTCTTTCACCTAAAAGTTGCTTAGGAAAGTACTGAATTATAATGAAGGGGGCGGGTTAACCTCTTGCGGATTATAGTAAGAGTTTACTTATGGCCTATCCTGTGGTCAGTCTTTATAACTCCTTCACGAGGGTTGGAAGAAGAAATTATATTCCTGATTTTTTGGATATCCAGTTTTAAAAATTGCTAAAAAAAAAACGAGTTACATTACTTATACCACTTAAAGCTTCAACATCTTTATTCCTTTTTGATGTCTCAAAGACCAAGAGTAATTTGTCAAAGATTCCCCATACTATTATTATACTATTACTGTTACTTCTTCTTAAGAAGAACTTAAGAGATGAAGGTGAAAACAAGAGCAGAGAAAATTTAAAGTGCTAGAAAATATTACTGGAAAATATTTCTACAATTGTCATCAAGGAAACGTTTCACAATCAAGACACCAAGTTCAAAGACCATTAAGAAGAGATTAACGCAGAATTGTAACAACTTTTGGGTAAGGGGCACCATCGCCAACATTTTTATTTATTTTATTTTATTTTATTTTATTTTTTTAAATTTTTTCAAAGTTTATTTTTGGGACAGAGAGAGACAGAGCATGAACGGGGGAGGGGCAGAGAGAGAGGGAGACACAGAATCGGAAACAGGCTCCAGGCTCTGAGCCATCAGCCCAGAGCCCGACGCGGGGCTCGAACTCACGGACCGCGAGATCATGACCTGGCTGAAGTCGGACGCTTAACCGACTGCGCCACCCAGGCGCCCCTCGCCAACATTTTTAAAGATCGCAAACATTTGCAACAAATAAGGCAACATTCCCAAGTTGTTGTTCTCTCTCATTGTCTTTTGAAAATTCAGAAGGGATAACATATAAAGAACCTAAAATGTTTCTAGAAATAAATATCAGCACCCTGAACTTCATTCTTCATCTCTTTTACCCGTGTTTATGAGTAGACAGCCTGTAGAGCACTGAGACGGCCATGTCCTGAAGCCACTTCTGGGCTGGGTGATGAAAGGCTATTTCTTTCCATCGGCTTCCATTCCTTGTCTACTATCTCCCGCAATTCTCTCCACAACTCAGTGTAATAACAATCAATGTCTAATGCAAAAAGACCCCACACACACACACAAAAAAAAAAAACAGCAAGAGTAGGCCAGTGAAGTAGTTTCACATGAGAACTTTTCCCACTAGATACTTCTACTAGATACTTCCCACTAGATACCCATTAGTGACTACTCAATCTGACTAGCCAACCCAATTCCCCTCTCTTAGGGGGTTAAAACTCAGATGTGAGAGGCAATCAACATTAGAGAAAAGCAAAAGACAAGAGCCACATACAGAGAAGTCAGCAAGTAGAAACCAGTCGGTTGGAGAGGCCATAGATCAAAAGAAACCAGGAAGTGAGGAGGTGAGTAAAAAGAGACAGAAATGATAGGAGGAAGAAAAATGTAATACTGTTGCGGTAGAAGAGAGGGAGACAGAACTCAGTAATGAGTACAGCAGAATAGATAAAGTAGGACACAGATGTCCTCTGAGATGACAAGAGCTCTTCTTTCCCCTGGACGGGACGAGTGAGGTTATACTTCTCAGGGGTCTGACTTTTCATCTGGAGAACAGGATCTCACGTTCCCTGTGTTTCAGGTGTCATTTGGACTGCATCAGTGGTATTGAGATAGCCTAAGCCATTTCTCCATCCTTGTAAGATCCTAACTAAAACAATTTCTTAGTATCCTTGCAGTTGGTGCCGTCCCCACCTCTTAGTACATCTCTCATGAATTATCTGAGCTTGTCGAGCATCTCTGCTCCACAGGCACACGCACCCTGCCACTGAATGTGCCAAATAATTGATGACTTCTTTATTCCTGAACTGTTAGCATTCTCTGCAATCATCAGTATAAATACTTTATTAATAATTTGTATTTATAGAACATCTGCCTCCCAAAGAGCTCAGAGCTGTTGACAAACATCATCTCATTAATCCTGATAGCAGCCCCTTTATTTTTCATAAGGTAGAAATGTGTAACAGCTAATGGGTACTGTCACCTCCATTTGACTCATAGGAAAACCGAAATCCAGACAAGACTTACCTTTCCAAGTTCAACCAGAAATCGGAGAAATAGCCCAGCAATATAATCCAGAACTTCTGCCTTCTTATGCTCTATGTTCTCTCCTTAACACCTCTTATTTCAGGTCACGCACATATTCGTTAGAATGTACTAGTATAAATTTTTAAAGACAGCTTCTTCCATGAAGGGTAAAAAAAAAAAAAAAAAAAAAAAATCCCATAAACTCAAGATGAAAACTTAGTGGACTTTGACTTGACTTTTCAAGAGGTTATCACTACAGCCAGACTCATGAAGAATGA
This sequence comes from Leopardus geoffroyi, assembly GCF_018350155.1. Lineage (NCBI taxonomy): Eukaryota > Metazoa > Chordata > Mammalia > Carnivora > Felidae > Leopardus > Leopardus geoffroyi. Next base: position 102,089,405 of record NC_059326.1, read on the forward strand.
TTAAGTTCTAGAACTTAGCATTTTTACCGGCATTTTTAGGCTACCAACATGGCTTCCAGATGTGATTTTCCCTCATCCTGGGAATAGGAGAAACAACTTCAGGATAACTAAAGTGAAAGTAATAAGGCTTTTTGAGAAGGACACAAGCAACGGCACCTCAAAAAAACATTCTATATCGAATAAGGGCAGCATGCTAGATATATCCATGCCCTATGTCATTGCAACCCTGTGAAACTGACATCGTTATCTTTATTTTATTGGTGAGGAAACTGAGGACCAGTGCAGTAAAATAAGCTGAGCTTTAACCCCCTCGACTCTGCTTCTCTTAGAAGCAGAAAGACTCTGTGCTTTCAGCAAACACCACCCAACTACTACAAATGATGGTAATCGCTGTTGCTGCTACTTTTGTTGTCTTGAATAACAGAATCCTGGAATCAGAGAGCCAGCCGACTATAGCGTGGTACAGCCACCACAGTTGATGCTTTATGTCAGTTACAGGAAAAAAAAAAATCTAAGGAAAGTAATTAAACAATACTTTTTGATGCTGGAAATCCTTCAACACTATTTGCAAGCGAGACCCTGAAATAAAACGTAGCTGCGTAAAAAAGCCCACCTCAAGACAACGCTGCACAAAGATGGGATGGTAGTAAAATCAGGACAAATTGGAAACTTTTTCATACTGATTCCTAGTGGAGTACAATTGGGCCCAACGTTTCCCGCGAGCACACAGATCCAGAAGAAAATTCCACTAGACACCTAGGGGATATTAACGGGCTGCATTTGTACAGACCTCTACAAAATTTCCCAACGGAGCAAGCGACCCACAGCTCAGACAGAGGAAGCAAATTAGCTCTGCCTCCACTTTTTCCTTCTCTTCAGCCTTCCTCACACAGGGCGATGCCCACCCACCTTGCTGACGGCCATCTTTGCTAAGTCTATCAATTCAAGTGCTCGTCTCTTTTGGAAACACCCTCACAAATACACCGCTAAATAATATTTCACCATCTCTCTGGGCTCGCCTTAGCTCAGTGAAGTTGACACATCAAATTAACCACCACGTTTAATTTTTTGAAGCACCACCAAACTTGGTTTTCCCAGCAGCTGTACCGCTGCACATTACTGCCAACAACACACAAGGGTTCCGTGTTCTCCGCATCTTTGCCAATGTTTCCAGTTTGGGTTTTTTATACCAACCCAGTTCGATCTGATTCATTCATTTTACCTAGTGTACACCATTTCCTTCTACGAATATACCATAACTCATTATCCGTCCCCTAAGGGAAGCCTTTAGGTTGTTTCTGATTCGGTTGCTATTATAATCACCCTCAGCTGGAGCATTTCTAGGTATCTCTCTGCTTGCAGAGGTGAGAGTTTCTCTGGGCTACATACGTGGAGTGGAATTCCTGTATCACGGGCAGATATAATTCAAACCTTAATATAATATTGCCAAAATTCTCTTCAAAGAGGTATTTCCCCTATACTTACACTCCCACCAGCTGAATGTGAGGGTGCCTGTAACTCCATACCCTGGAAAATAATTGCTATTCTCATAATAGACATAGCATCTCCCAGAAGTTAGAACAAGAAGGATTTCCGTGTCTGCTCTGTCCACAAAGGTACAGATGTTCTGTTAGTGCTTTGTCGTCCTCATTTTCTCTCCTCCCTGCCCCACCTACACCCTATACCTGGAGATTCCCCTTTTCCCCTTCTAATGCCAACTTTATTATGACACTAATCTTAGATCTTTTCCCCCACTTGTGAACCTGTCAGAAGCCCAGCCAATCATCTCCTTCTTTATCAGAACCATGAAGTGAAATGCCTTACAGACCTCGTGGAATTTTCCAGGTAGTGAACTAACACCCACACGTTTCCCAACCATCAGAATCAGCCTCTAAGCCATTCTGTGGCTAAATTCTGGGGGCATAACCCCACGGGTTGTGGGAGCAGAAAAAGAGTGCCCAGGTATGACTGGAAAAACCTTGCCCACACATTCAGAACTGGGACCAGGGTCAGGCGTGTGAGGCACTCAGGCACAAAACTCAAGGGACACAAAAAACTCAATGATCAAGAGAAATGATACATTAATTAAACAGTTTAAAAAGGGAAATTAGGGGCGCCTGGGTGGCGCAGTCGGTTAAGCGTCCGACTTCAGCCAGGTCACGATCTCGCGGTCCGTGAGTTCGAGCCCCGCGTCGGGCTCTGGGCTGATGGCTCAGAGCCTGGAGCCTGCTTCCGATTCTGTGTCTCCCTCTCTCTCTGCCCCTCCCCCGTTCGTGCTCTGTCTCTCTCTGTCTCAAAAATAAATAAAAAAAAAAAAAAGGGAAATTAAAGGAGGGGGGCACCTGGCTGTCTCAGTTGGTTAAGTATTTGACTCTTGATTTCAGCTCAGGTTGTGATCTCACTGTTGTACGATAAAGGCCCACGTGGGGGTCCATGTTGGGCATGGAGCCTGCTTGGAATTCTCTCTCTCCCTCTCTCTCTGCCCTTCCCTCACTCATGCTCGTTCTCTCTGTCTCTCTCTATCTTCACAGAAAAAGGGGGGGGGGGAAGGAAAATTGATGCAAAACTTCCACGATGAACACAATGTCAAAATTATAAACACAGGATGAGTATTATTATCGCATGTCTATTGACTATAGCCTTTTCAGTCTAATCGAATAGATCCCATCTTTGTATTAAGAGTGCTTTCGACACTTAATACAAGTGTATTACCAGTTGTTAACAAGAACCAATTAAGGAAAAATAACAGTCACTCATATGCCTCATTTAGAAAATTCAAAATGAAACAGCTTGATAAATTCTCTTGAATACAGGACTGTCAAGGAGAAAATTAGTTCAGATTTTTAGCTTAAACGATAGAAAAGTGTATTTTCGCACAGTTCAAAAGGCTAGAAGTACAAGAGCAAAGTGCCAGCCGAGTTGACTTCCTCTGAGACCCCTCTCTTGGGCTTGAACATGGCCATCCTCTTGCTGACCCTTTACATGGTCTTTCCACTGTGTGGGCACATCTTTCGTCTCTCTGTCCTTATAAGGACACCAGTCATACTGGATTAGTCTAACAAGGACACCCTAATAGCCTCATTTTAATGGAATCACCTCTTCAAAGGCTCTGTCTCCAAATATGGTCACATTGTGAGTTCCGGGGGGGGGGGGGGGGGGTTAAGACTTCAATATGTGAACGGTGGGAGAGAACACAATTCAGCCAAAACAGAGAAAATAAGACACTCGCCATTCATCTAAAATAGAAATCTCCTCAATTCTTCAAGCTATCCGGACGGCCTCACAGAGCAGCACACTGTGGTTCAAAATGAACAGACTGAAGCCGGGAGAACTTCAAAGACCTTTGGAGCTACCCACCGTGACCTTCTCCAGTTCCTCAGGTAACCCATGAACCCTACCAAAGAGCATTAAGGAGTAGGATACGATTACCGAGGGCAAATTCATACACATCCAGGCAGTCTACCAAACAGTACAGTGTTACTTAACATCCTAACTCCGTTGCAAGTGAGAGGTTCAGCAGGGCATCCTATAGCTGGAGTCAAATAATCCAGGCAAACATGGAACCAAAGCCTGGAGTAACGCAGCCCGTTTGTAAATAGCCAGGGAAATCCAATACGTAACCTTAGAGTTTGGCTTTCTACATGAAAATTCTCCTTTTGAGTACAAGTGGCATGCTTGTGGTGAATCTAAGAGGTAGCATCGGAAATACTGGGGGACCTTTCATCTAGCCAACTGATTTAGGACCCAAAAGAGGGTGTATATCTTATTTAAACAGCATTGCCTGAAGGAAACAAAACAAAACAATACTGCAATTGCTTCCCAAGCTCCCCAAATGTAACAGAACGAGTAGTTTTTGAGGATTCCTTATTCCTGGGCTCTTCTCGAAGAAGCCACACAATCTTTATATTCTTGCGCCACCACACTTAAGTAAATAAGGAGTCAGACATCAGGGATAATGATGAAATGTGTGGGTGGACTGCTCTTTTGGAAACTTCTTAGATGCCTCAGAAGAAAAGGATTCTGTAAATCTCAAGTTATAGTTGTAACAGTTCCCTTTAAATGGTGATATGTCTTAGAAAGGCAATTGCAGAAGGTTCCTGTTAACAAAAGCCACCATCCATTGTATGTCTGCTTCCTGTAAGGTACTGGAATCCTGAAGTCCAAGTTTATGGGGCTTGAATATAGTCTGGGGGAGGAGGATGTTGACTGATCGTTGTTCCTAAAATAATAATATTTCTCTTTTACGTAGTGGCTGGCATCTTAATAAATGTGAACATGGCTTAATCAGGCTGCAAATCCCTTCTAATGTCAGCATCTGGGGGATCGAAGTTACAGAAAACTGCTTTTCTTATGACCATTCCTGCTTAATGCTTGGGAAAAACAAAAAAACAAAACAAAACAAAATCCCAAACCTGGAATAATACTCCCTACTCATCTCACCTACTTGTTAATCTGGAGTCAGTTAAAGGAAGCATATTGTGGAAAGCATATTGTAATGGGTGAATAGCTGTTTTAAAAAAAGAAAAAAAAAAAAAAAGAATCGGGGAAGAAAAGGCATGACATTAAACAGTGTACAAATGATCCAGGCTTTTGCTCTACCAAACCTCGGGGCAATGTCTTTTCAATGTCATTCTTTAGAAAACGTCTTTGAGACCATGCGTGTCTTTTTAAACAAGGCAGGCCAGGGGAAAAAAAGAAGAAGAAAAGAAAGAAAGAAAAAAAAAAAAGTAAGGAAAGAAAGAAAAAAATAGGGTAAAAAAAAAAAGCTTTTATTTTAAAAGCAAACAGCTAAGTGATTTGCTGCACGCTTGCCATGAATAATAACGAGATTTGTAGTGTGTTCCTCTTTTTAATTAGCACGTTGCCTTCTGCAGCAGCACCCTGTCTTATTACAGAGCTCCTGGAGAGCCCCACTTGAAGTCTTGCACAAAACAAGATGGCCAGAGAGGCCCCAGTGAGCGGCCTTGGAGTAGATCTAGAAAACTTCCATTTTTTTTTTTTTTCCCTCCCGGCCTCCGCAGCTTGGTGTCCTTTTTGTTGGTGGTGATGGTTTGTTTTGTGTTGTTTTGTTTCTTCTGCTGAGAGGAAGTACTCACCAGCGTCTAACAGAGTCCTGGCTAGATTCTTCATTTTGTTCTGCATAGAAAACACCGCAGAAATGCACGACGCTTTCCTCCTTGGCTGATCTCTGAATTACGTCTTTGCCATTCAAAGCATAGAACTAAACCAGTTGTAATGGGGGCAAGACCAGAGATGGGCGTCCGGCTATCAAGATCACAGGTGGGGCAGAGCCAGCCACACCATCTCCACTCAATAAAACAGTGTTCAGATGTTAACACAGGCTCTTGGGCACCCAAACAACCGAGCTTATAATAAAGGCCCGCATACTGCACATCTATCTGGAAAAGATTCAGTGGTCTAAATTAGGCATCCAGGTTCCAGTGGCAAGAAAGTAATTTGGCCACTTTGGACAACGTTATTTTTTAAAAAAAGACTTTTTAAAAATATTTATTTTTTCAGAGACAGAGAGAGACAGAGCGTGAATGGGGGAGGGGCAGAGAGAGAGGGAGTCATGGAATCCCAAGCAGGCTCCAAGCTCTGAGCTGTCGGCACAGAGCCCAAAGCTGGGTCCAAACACAGGAACTGTGAGATCATGACCTGAACCAAAGTCAGACGCTTAACTGACTGAGCCACCTACTTTGTGCCCCTGCTTTGGACAACTATTTTATAACCTCTTACAAGGGGAAGTTCAAAGGCAATGTATCGGGGCACAAAAAGCACTTGGGAAAAGGCAAACCAACCTTACAGATCATACTTGTGTCCGTAATTAATTTTTTTTTAACGTTTATTTATTTTTGAGACAGAGAGAGACAGAGCATGAACAGGGGAAGGGCAGAGAGAGGGAGACACAGAATCTGAAACAGGCTCCAGGCTCTGAGCTGTCAGCGCAGAGCCCGACGCGGGGCTCGAACCCACAGACCGTGAGATCATGACCTGAGCCGAAGTCGGACGCTTAACCGACCGAGCCACCCAGGCGCCCCTTGTGTCCCTAATTAAAAAGCATTTAGCAACATCCCTGTCGGCAAGCCCTAAAACGCAAGTAAAAATACCAACCGGCGCAGGCGCAGCTATAGGATTCCGCGGGCACCCACACCTATCCGGTGCAGAATGTTAATTTGTTTTCCGTCACCGGGAATGTTGAGCATGCTGACACAGCTAGGTGAGGCAATCTAAAATTGTTCCAGGATTTGATTTTCATGTGAATGCAGCCTGCAGCTGCATTTGATAGTGCACCACATTGATATGACACCTTTTCTACAAGGTCTTTGGTGGAATACATCTGCTGAACAGAACTGAAACAAAATATGTGCCTTGACTCAAACTTGTGGCAGAGAGCTATCAAAGTGGAAACTTGCTCAAACCTATTTGCATAATATGCAGATGCAAATCTAATGAGAAAGGTATATTGACAGCCCTTGCCTTGTTATCTGGCAACGCTGTGCATAACAGTATGTGGTACCCAGACATAATCTCCTGTAATGTTATTTTGCAATTTAAATGTTTTCTTTTTTTTTTTTTTTCCTCCTGCAAAAGAAGACACGCGTCAATAAGTGTCAGGCATCAATAACCGACATTTGAGATCGAATAAACGGCACCAGCCCATTCAGATGGAACCTGCCCTGTTTATTTTGGGACACAGGTCTTCACGCCGTGAGCTCGTTATTGGTGGAAGAACAGGGAAGAGGCGATAGTCCCAAACGAACACTGATGCCTCATTTTCACTTCTGTTCCAATGGCTGCTCTTTCAGCCCTGGTGCCAGTTCTGAGTATATTTCAAGGAACATTACTGAGAACAAAATCGAAGGCCATCAATATTAATGATCTGAACCAGGAAGATAGCTTTTAGTGTGCAAATTAATTACCCTAATCACAGGGTTTTTTGTATCCATTTTAATGAAATAACTATTTATTTCATTGAATCCTGGGCTTTTCTTTTGCAAATAAGGCACATTTACATGATAAATACATGAAATTTAAAAGGATGACTAAATTAAATTGGGAAAAAAAAAGACCTTTTTAAATACAATTTTCTTAGGAAAAACAGCTAGATTAATGGGTTGGTTAGCTGACTGGCATCTGTGATTAAATCTTTTTTAATGTACGTCAAATAGAATTTAATGGACCTTGAGAAATGTCTACACAGTCAGTAATATTCAGGGACTGGGGGAGATTCCAGTTGTCTCCTGTCATTTGTTGGTGAGCTCCTGAAGCCTTGGCCTTGGGATTCTGCTTGACACATGGAATTCGCACTTTGAGTCCCTGCTTTATCCCGGGGTTTTCTTCTTTGCTTGAGCGTATCCTCCTCTTTAGAGGGGGGGGTTCTTGAACAAGGTAACCAACACATTCGCTTAACAACAGCGTGCGCCCCAAATCACCATGCTATCAATGAAAGCATGAAAGGAGTTGAACTGGGTCTCATATTTAATCATCTAATTCACATTTGTTGCAAACTGAGCTGGCCTGGGTAACGAGGGAGGGAGAGCGATGGGGGCGGGGGAGGGGTATAGGGAGAAAGGAAAGAGAGAGGCTGCTTAATTCAGAGGAATTTTCAATGAATCTTTCAGAGTCTATGGGTTTTGAAAACTTTATTTATTGTGGGTAAGCTTTGAAGCACATTCAACAGAAGAGAGATTTGAAACACGCTCCGGCTCGTTTTTTTTTTTTTTTTTTTTTTTTTGATAACAGACCCAAAGAACAGAGCATCTTTCTCTGCTAGCTTCCCCCACCCCCCTTGGTGGAGCCACCAGAGATGTCTCCCTCTGCCTTTGATTTGGAATGATCAATTACAGCTGTGGCAGCCGGGCAGGTGGCCCCAGGCATCCGGGACAGGAGCCCTCTCCCCGCACATTAGGATTTACATTTCAATGGCTGCCACCATTTTAAAGATAATTATAACCTTTTCCGATTAATAATTTTCGGTGGCTTCTCTAATATTGTAACAACGTAAATATTAATTTAGCCGGTTTAAAGGAAATCTCCCTCGCGCTCCCCTGGCTCCCCCCACCCACCCACCCCCTTCACTACCTCAGAAAATGTAGAACAAAGGGCTTCAACCCCCATCTGTCCGGGGCAGAATGGAGTTGGGGAGGTGGGATGCTGAATCAACACACAGAGATTAAATACCCAGATCCTAACCTGCCCACCACCCCCCGCCCCCCCCCCCCCCACACACACCCCGATCTTAGCGTTTTACAGCAACGCAAACACAGCAGGCAGACGGCAGGAGCAAGAGACAATGAAGCGACTTTCTGCCTGGGTAATATTTCTAAAGCCATGATTTGTAAGAAGTAAATTGTTTTTGGTTTTCGCCAACGCAGAGAGTCGACCCGCAAAAGCTGGCAGATGGGATTCACGTTCCTTCAGTCGTATTCCAAGCGTGGCGGGAGATCTCACAAGGATGAAACTGTCTCAATGAACTCAATATTCTTGAAGAGAACAAGGGAAATTGCCCACAAAAGATATTGAGACTATAAAGGGGCTTATATTTCACTGTTACGGCAAACTTCTTTTCTGCTTATTATCATTCCAACACTTTATGTCCCATCAGCTGATGCAGCTGGGAAAAACATCACATTGCACAAACAGATGTAAGACTCACTCAGATTGCCTGACCATGCTCCGCGGACCGTGATCTATTTTTTGCCGCCCCACAAGTATTTGAGCATGTTACAGGCACGAGGACAGGATTTTTTTTTTTTTTTTCTTTTTACCTTCATTAGGTTGCTACAAGTATCCTGTTTAGGGCCGGTTGCCTCACATCACTCAGAATCATTCCAATAATTTAAATCAGGCAAATAAACCCAAGCAACATGTCTCCCGCCTCCAGAGATAAAGAAGAGGAACCGAGGGGGGTGGGAGGGAGGGGAGGGTGGGCGATGGGCATCGAGGAGGGCACCTGTGGGGATGAGCACTGGGTGTTGTATGGAAACCAACTGGACAATAAATTTCATCTTAAAAAAAAAAAAAGAGGAACCGCGTATATGAAGAAAATTGGTAATGGTGCTGGTCAGATGTTGCGGGCACCGCATTCAGCTGCTCCCCTTGATAAAGTGCAGAGCCACAATAATTGCTCTGAGATCTCTTTACGGACAAGACCTTTATTTCCTAGGCACCAAAGCCACGGGATTGAGCATTGCTTGAAAGTGACTTGGGGAATAAAAGTGCTCATGAAATATGCATGACTAACACATAGGCCTGCCAGGGGAACTTAGTGTATTATGTATGACCCTTCTGTAATTGTAAGGAAATGATATTCATTTAAGTGGATGTTTATCACAGTTAAAGGTGCACCTAATGAAACAAAGGTCGTAAGCCTAAAAACATAAGGTTATAACCCCTTTATTGTACCGTTTCTCTCTCTGTTTGAAAAGAGCTGGCCTTTATGAACAGCCGTTTTTTTTCCTAACACCTGTGTGCTCTGTTTATGCAGCCTTAAAGAGTTCCTGTCACCCATATTTAAATGCCAAAGGACTATTACATTAAATGTTCTTCTAATATTATATCCACACATCTGGGACATATCAGACAGCAGGCTGCAATATATATCAATTCAGGCTAGAGTTTTTAGCTACTGACATTTGCTTGGCTGAGAGCATTTCTCCCCCCACCGTCTCTCTCTATGGGAAATGGCTACCAGTAAGCTCAGGCAAGAACTGGGCTTTTATTCCGAGATCAGCACTGAGGCCAACCTCCTGGACTAGCCCTGGGTCTGATGCCAAGCTACAAAAGGCCACAGTTCAGAGCAGACAGATGGCAGGACTCTCAGGAGTAAAACTCCCCAGACTGGAATCCAGCTCCGGTCCCCATGAGTCCTGTGACCTTGGGCAAGTGACTTCACTGCTCTGTGCTTCTGAACAAATTGTCGTCTATAAAATGAGACCCATAGCCCGTTGTGACCTCGCAGGATAAATCAGTTAATATTTCAAAAGCACTTAGAATAGTTGCTGGCGTGTAGTTAAGTCCTATGTGTTTGTTAAGTAGATAAGAGGGACGGTTGACAAAGTCGGTTTGTTCTGCTGTTTCCTCCCCCCAAACTGGCATTTTCTTTTGCACCTAATTCACTTCCTCAAGCCCATGTTCACCTTTAGGTTTTGGATGGCCGTGCCACACCTCAGCCGTCGAAGCTTCTAGCCGAGGCCAACTGTGTGCAATGGCAGGCCTTAGTGAGGGTGGCAATGAGCCATTTGGTGGAGGTTCACCAGCTTATAAACCATAAGCACCTTTGGACTTCACCAGTCTCACAGACATTTAGCGGGGAAGGGCAGAGAGCACTGGAGAGCAGGTGAAAAAAAAAATCACTCTAGAAAAACATGCAGTGGAGAAAACCCCAAGAGTCTTCATGAGCCAGATCCAAATTAATAATGACTCTCCAAATTACCTTAATGTCATCTTGTTTTGCTTCAGGTTGTGAGGCACAAAAAGAAGAAAAAACAGAGATGCCACCTTCTGTGAAGAAGCATGCATTAACTCGAAAGACTTTTATGGGTTTCGTGATGTTTTCGTTATTTCCTTCTGATCTTAAAGTGGCCATTTGTGATGGACAGGGCAGTGCTCACCATGCCTGCAAGGTTTCCGCTAGTTTGCAACCCCTGACTTCCCCTTCCAAGATGTAACTTCTTACGATGACCAAAGTGGTCTGACCTAAGATTAAATAGAAACCATCAAGTCCGTGAGGAGTATAGGATTTTTACATGGGCCAATAGAAGATAGTTGTAAAATAATAATAATAATAATAATAATAATCATCTGATAAATAAAATAATAAAAATGGTTTTCTGAGATTTTAGAGAAAAATCGCTGTCATCCGATCGCAAATAGCAAAGGGTTCTGGAACTGGGCTATGTTTGAACCCCGGTGCTAGGCCTTACTGTGTGACCTAGGGGAAGTTACTCAACCTCTCTGTAAGTGGGCTAAGCAGGCCTCAGTTTCATCTCCTAAACAGGAATAATAGTAAAACCAGGCTGTTGGGGTGGTGTGCTTTATACACAAGAGAATGTCTATGAGGATCTGGAGTATAAGAACTCTGGTATTGTAAGTTACTGTAGTAGTATTATTTTTAGAATGAAACCAGCATTTTAGGAAGTTTTTGGCATCATCATACCATTGCCAGTGTTTTACGCACAGAGGGATTTGTTCACAACACCAGACGTGGTATCTAAACATGCCCACAAACTCTGTGACATTCCTACCTTTAAACAGGAAAACGTCTTTCTCTTCCCCGTGACTGCACCAGTGACTCACTTCTAATGATTGGAACGTAATTGAATTGATGGCAGGTGAATTCCAAAGCCAACTCATAAAAGCCACTTCCATTCCTGCCATGTTCGCCCTCGGATTACTAGCTCTGGGAGGAGGTGCAGTGAGGATATTCAACCCCATGGAGAGCAGTGTAATGGGGAGCCCATGAGACTGAGCCATCTTGGAGGAAGGACGGCCTTCAGCTCTTAGGTGGTTTCAAACCTCAAGACTTGGAGTCTTCCAGATGAGGCCCAGGCATGTGGAGCAGACAGAAGCCATCCCTACCATGCCTTGTCTGAATTCCCAACCCAATGGAAACCAGAAGAAATGATTAGTGTGGTTTGGGGGTCATCTGTTACGCAGCGAAAGAGAACTAATACAGCATGCTTCAATATAACGAGGGAAGTTTCACTTGTTAGGCTGAGGAAGTGTTTATAGAGATGGGGAGCAGAGCAGTGTGGTAAATGAGGTCAGGCAGAGCCTACAAGGTACATTAGCCAACTGGTTTTTATATCTCAGAATGTATTACTTTGCTTTTACGTACCTATAACACGGGAATCTTTTGTTCAGAGGTAAATAATCCTATCCAATGTGTAGTTCTTATTTCTATGATAGCCAACCCCTCCCCCCCAAAAAAAAACCCAAAGGCCAGTCGGTCTGGGACTCTTTTTGCAATAAAATTCCCATGTCCCAAGAAATCTCTCAGTTCTGGGTCAACCAAGGTCACTGGCCCCTACTTGTATCTTAGATTGAATGATTACCAATATCTCACCTGAGCTAGTCATAGGCATAGAAGGGGTTCCCCATAGAAATTTTTGTGTTTTTAGAGTAAAGGAGATGCATCCCCAACAGCCCCCATCTTGCCATATTCCTCCATATTTCTCCGTATTTCCAAACAATCTCTGGGTCCTTCTGTTGGGGAAGATTAGGTGGGGAAGGAAGATATCACTGGTCTCAGCTCACAACCCCTGAATGTGTCACGGGCTCTAGAGATGCAGGGTAGACAGTGTTGGTGGTTGTTGGCATTTGAGAAGGTGCCACAGGAGCTAAAGAGGGGTTCTAGGAGAGTTCTGTGGCACTTAGCTCAAACTCTATTAACAGAACACGGAAGAAAATGCTCAGAATCAATTTCCTTCCCCTCTGCCCGTCAGTTACTGTCTGCTTTGTTTTGTGATAAGGGATGTTATTTTTTTTATTTAATCAGAACTTTAAATCTGGAAAAGATGAAAAAATGTATTACTTAAAAGTAGACCCCAGAACCAAAGACTGAGCTGCAGCCCCACCCTTTTCCCTGCCTTGTCAATAACCAAAAATAGCACAGAAGCACAGAGACTTCTTGTAAAACTGTCATGTAAGCAGAGAAGAACCAGACAGAGTGCTTACCATTCAGAGTCTATGATGCAGAGACTAGCCACACCCAGATTAACAAATTTCATCTACTTAATTCCATGGTGGACACAGAAGAACAGCTTTACTCTAAAATATTTGTTCAAACGGAAATTCACCTGGGTTATGAACATGGAAATTGACAGGCAAATTAAGTGTCAGTAAAGGAAATGTTAGCTTCCATAAATGAATGACATTTCCACCAAGCAATACGTGCATCAATCACAAATTGTTCTTATCCATTTGTTAATGCATTCTTTTCTCTGTGTCAGAAAGTCTATTCTCTAACTTTAGAAGTAACAAGAAGTAACAATAATACTCATATGTAACAGTTAGTGAGCAGTTATTGCCTGACAAGTAAGCAAGAGCTAAACACCCACTCACTGGATTTGTGCAACAAGCTTAATGAGGCAGACGCTACCAGGTCCCTATTTTACAGATAAGGAAACTGAGGCACAGCATGGCAGAATACCATCTCCAAAGTCACATCGCAAGTAGGTTCATAGTCCACACATGGGCTCTTTCTTTCTTTGATTAAATCAGTCTCTCAGTTTTATTCATGCAAATCTGCCCCTCCTCCCTCAAGGAGAGTTAATTAACAAGTTAAAGTGCCTTGAACTCTCTCTGGGAACAGGGAGCCTGGACTAAGAAGCAAAGATGAAGCGAGGGTGAGAAGCTGAAGAAATCCAAGGCAAACGCTGAAAGCAGGAAGGGGAACCTTAAAGAGACAGGACAGAGTAATGGAGAAAGACAAGGGGAAGAGAGAAGAGAGAAGGAGAACGAAGGAAAGGAGGGCTGGCAGGGTCCAAGTGGAGAAAACGTATACACAAGCAAGCGTTCCCAGAGCAGATGTCCCCACTATTCCATACCTAGTAACTGATTCAAGTCTCAAATAAGGTCATGATTGAAGACTTTATAGTAAGATTTTTTCCTTTAAAAAATTCATTGAAGGTGGGGGGGGGGGGCGGTCCTGGGTGACTCAGTCAGCTGAGCAACCCAGTTCTCATTTCGGCTCAGGTCATGATCCCAGAGTTGTGGGATCAAGCCCTGGATCCGGCTCTGGGCTGAACATGAGCCTGCTTGGGATTCTCTCTCCCTCTCTCCCTCTGCCCCACTCACTCCTGTATGCGCTCTCTCTCTTAAAAAAAAAAAAAAAAAAAGTCATTAAAGGTAAAAGGAGAGGGTGTATAATTTGCACCAGAAGAAAAAAATTTTCCTCTTCCACGATTCTGTCTGAGGCAGGTCAAGCTTCTCCCAGCAGAAGGCAACCCACAGGAAACAAGGAACGTCTACAAAGCACACGGCAACGCAGAGAGAGGCAGAAGGTATATTCCTGAGAAGATTCTACCAAAGTCATGGCTTTCCAAATAAATTTCAAGGAAATGTATTGGCATTACAGTTGTTAAGATAACGATGAAAATAAACACAATGGTTTTCAACTCTGGTGATATCTTAGAATCTCACTGGGGAGCCTACCCCTCATCCCCCCCACCTCCAGTCTAATTATGGCAGAATTCTTAAAGGGGGCAGGAGGCAGAGTGTGGGGGAGGAGGGAGAGCTGGTTGGCCATTAGAATTTATCAACAATTCTCTAAGATAAGCCACTCCAAGAAATTCCAGGTCAAAGAAAGAGCAGCAAGTTATTTGTGGATATCAACAAACTGATTCTAAAGTTTATAAGGAAAGGCAAACACCCAGAATAGGCAATAAAATAGTGAAGGAAAAGATCAAAGTTGGAGGAATGACATTACCTGATTTTAAGACTTACTGTAAAGTTACAATAATCAAGATAGTTCCCTGGGAAAACCCAGAGAACCTGCAGGGAGACCCCTGTGAATACAGTTAACTGATCTTTGATAAAGGGGCAAAGGCAATATAATGGAAGAAAGATAATCTTTTCAACAAATGATGATGGGACAACTGGACATCCACATGGCAAAAAAAAAAAAAAAAAAAAAAAAATGGCTCTAGACACAAACCTTACACTCATCACAAAAATTAACTCAAAATGGATCACAGACCAAAAGGTCAAATGCAAAATTTTAAAATTCCTGGAACATAACATAAGAGAAAGCCAAGATGGTGTTGGGTGTAGAGAGTACTTTTTAGATAGGACACCAAAGACAATAATCGCTTAGCTGAATTTGATTCGAATTAAAAATTCCTACTCTGAGCAAGGCATTGTCAAGAGAATAAGAACATCATCCACACAGTGGGAGAAAATACTGCAAAAAAAAGTAGCAGGGGGGTGCCTGGGTGACTCGGTTGTTTGAGTGTCCAGCTGCAGCTCAGGTCATGATCTCTCGGTCTGTGAGTTCGAGCCCCGCGTCGGGCTCTGTGCTCACAGCTCAGAGCCTGGAGCCTGCTTTGGATTCTCTCTCTCTCCCTCTCTCTCTCTCTCTCTCTCTCAATCTCTCTCTCTGCCCCTCCCCACTTGCACCTCTATCTCTCTCTCTCAAAAATAAATAACCATTAAAAAACATTTTTTTTTTAATTTTTTTTCCATGTTTTTATTTATTTTTTTGGGACAGAGAGAGACAGAGCATGAACGGGGGAGGGGCAGAGAGAGAGGGTGACACAGAATCGGAAACAGACTCCAGGCTCTGAGCCATCAGCCCAGAGCCCGACGCGGGGCTCGAACTCACGGACCGCGAGATCGTGACCTGGCTGAAGTCGGACGCTTAACCGACTGCGCCACCCAGGCGCCCCTAAAAAACATTTTTTTTAAGTAGCAGGAATGAAAGAAGGATGGGAACATTTTGCAGTGAATTTCATTACAAATAAAATGCACTCCACTCCTAAGGTTATCTACATGGTGGTGGAATCTGGGTAGGAAGGTGTGGAGATGGGAATGGATGGGGGCGGGGGGTCTTCTGTTGTTTGGAGATGGCAATATTTTTTTTTTTAAGCTTTATTTACTTTTGAGAGAGAGAGTGAGACAGAGAGAACACGAGTGGGGGAGGGGCAGAGAGAGAGAGGGAGACACAGAATCTGAAGCAGGCTCCAGGCTCTAAGCTGTGAGCACAGAGCCCGACCTGCCCCGACCCAGGGCTTGAACTCATGAGCCGCGAGATCATGACCTGAGCCAAAGTCGGATGCTTAACCAACTGAGCCACCCAGGGGCCGCAAGGGGATGGCAACATTTCATAGTTGCCGTCACTAGGTATTCTGGTTTCCTTCTCCGACGCTGAGTCCGAAGAGCCTCTCGATTCCTAACAGAACAGCACAGCGCATCCGGTCAATGGATGTAGCGTGGGCATCTGAGTCACAGGTGTGGGTGTGGCTACAACTCCTTTGCTCTTCGTGTCACTTTGGCTACTTTGGAGCTTGCTTGCAGTTTTCTGCAGGAAAGCTACTTAAGGGAACACTGCTCAAACTCCAGCACATTCCCCTCCTCACAGCCTCCCGGAAAAGCTCCTCAGCAGAAGCTCGGGTCCTATAAAAAAAAAAAAAAAAAAGCAAGTCCGCCCCAACCAACCACCCTGGTCATTTCCATTTTTCATACATCTGCTTTGGCGGGCCTGCCGCATGCAAGCGACGCCTCCGTGCAGTTGCCCCTCGTTTGCCCACTGCCATGGGCTACGGTGTGGAACAAAGTTCGCTTTCAAATTCAATCTCCCGCACAATGAAAAAGCAAGAAAGTCATGAGAGGGAAAGCTGGCCACAACCATTAATATGGATCTGACTGCCAGATTCTTCTGGTTTATCCATCAAATGTGAGGCAGAGGAATCTGCTCCCGCGAGCAGCTGTTGAAGCTCTGACCCCAGTTATGAGGTGCCGTCAATCAGAGGACCGGCTCCTATGACAGCCCAGAGAGAGTTCTGGTGCCAGCTGCAGACGGCCAGACACGCTATTGAATAACACCCTGAATGGCGCTGGACCCCTTTCTCTGATAACAGTAGCAGTCCCTGGAGCCTCTCAACAACATAGTGGAATCCCTCCGAAATTTATTTCAGACACCAAGTTTAGGATTAGAGGACCAGAGGAAATGGCAGGGTTTCCAGAGGGAAAGGACGCATTTGCTTCAAAAAACAAAAAGCGTTTTACAACCCGCACTGCCTTCCTTCACATCTCTGCTTCAAACCAAGTGGCCAGCCCGCGATTCTTTAAATACATCAGTGGGTCCTGCTGAATTATACATGCGGTTGGAATTAGAGAGGCCTGTGTCCTACAACTGGGTTTATTCCGACTTGCTGGGTTATCTTGGAGAAATCAGTAATTCCAACCCAAAATGGAATTGAGGTCTGGCCACACGCGTGCACGCGCGCGCGCGCACACACACACACACACACACACACACACGCCATGGGGCAAGGTTAAAGCTTCCCTGTAGGGAGGTGGAGTAAAGAAGACATAAAACTGTCCCATAATTTTATCGCGAGTAGTCCTAGAATGAACATGGTAGAAATCCTTCAGAGTGGACCCAGAAATGAGCCAGCACCGTTCCTAGAAAATCAGGCAACGGTGCACTTTATTAGTTCAAAAACTTGCTCCCTCAGTTTGAAATGCTACGTGCTGGATATACTCGGAGAACAACTGAGCCTTCTAGATACTGAAGAGTCCTAGTCTTCTATTTGTTTGCTACTGAAATTCTCTTTCCTTCCTGTCTGGGTAAGTGAATCGTAAGAGAGCAGGACAACGGTACCGCCTCTGATTTTGTGGACACGCATGATAGGTGCCAACGGGCCGCCTCTCTTCCAGGAATCCTACGTGATTGATCCTCTTTAAATAAACCTGGCTAGCGAACAAATAGCTTTCCTTTGCCAGCATTTTCTCAATATGGTCTCCAGACTCTTTATGGTTTAAAAAAAAAAAATTACCAAATAAAATTCATGAAAAGGCAACAAGAAACATATCTTGCAAAATTTCTGTACGGAATTCAAACATTGTTCTCGTGCCAGAAACACACAGCTGTGGGCCTGACGCGGCAGAACCATCTGCTATACGCTCCACAGTGTCGCTGCTTCAAAGAGGGAGTGCTGGGTAGGTGCGTCCTTTGTTGGAAACACAGGAACACCGTGGCTGTGGGGCTTTCCTGTTTCTCCCCCCTCTTCATTGCCGTCTGTCCATTTGGAAGGAGCTGTCACTAGAGTGCTATATGTACAAGATGGTGCAGCCAATGTGGGGAAAATACAATGCTTAAAGCAAACGGATATTTGTACCCTCGCATCTTAGGATTCCTGATTTCAAGTGGGTATGGGATCATTATCCCTTCTCTGAACAAGGGAATGCTCAGAACAGGAGTTTGAGCCCATTGTTGGGCTCTGTGCTGAGAGGGTGCCAACTTGGTGAATGCTTAAGGCATCCCTGACTCAGAGCAGGTGTCATGAATGTCATTTCTATACATTTGTTTCCTCTAGGAATGCAATTATCAGCGTAATACTATTTTATATTAACAGGTTTTAATTTTCTAGAGGAATCTCATCAATCTGTCTTACCACCAAGGCTTATTAATAACGCTAAGACAGACACCCCATGCGACAGGAAGAAGGGACTCCTTCCTTCAAATGCTGCTTGTAAGATTTGGGCCCCAGGCTGCCTGGAGGATGCCTGCCTCTGTCACCTCAAGGAAGACATACAGGAAGCTTGAAGAGTGTCCACAGATGCGGTGGACTCCCATGCCCCTCAGACCAAGTGGGTTGTTTTATAATAAATCTGTATTTTTTTATTTTTTTAATTTTTATATTTTGAGGGGGTGCAGAGCATGAGTAGGGGGTGGAGCAGAGAGAGAGAGGGAGACACAGAATACAAACAGGTTCCAGGCTCTGAGCTGTCAGCACAGAGCCCGACGCGGGGCTCGAACTCAAGAGCCATGAGATCATGACCTGAGCCAAAGTTGAATGCTTGACTGACCGAGCCACCCAGGCACCCGCCAAGTGGGTTGTTTTAGATGGAATGTTCTTTCTGTGTCTAAGGTAGGGAATCTCAGCTGGAGAAGTCTGGGAACCTCTTCTCATCATAATGTGCTTACGTGCATAAGACAAAATTCAGAAGAATACAAAGGAAATCATGTATATTCAAAAATACTTATCAAAATGTCTAAACACATTCAGTGACAGACATTTGTGACATAATAATCCATGTGCTTAGTTACTAACTCATCAAACAACAGAACTGGGCAGAGGGTCAAATACACATCGTCATTTTGAGGTAAGTGATCAGGATCAAGTTTTCTGCAGAAACTCTAACGTGATACAAAAGCATCTGTGAGTCTCAATGGTGACAAAGTCACAGGTGCCTATCATCCTACTTACTACTGAGGTCTTGCCTACACTCATAATTGAAAGAAACGTCCCCTTTAGTTACAGATTAGTCAAAATAAAGGATTTTTCCCTCCATCCAAGTTCATGGGCCTCTGATTTCTAACCACAGACCATTTATGAGTCCTGGGTTCAGATCCCTATTTTTGTTCTGCTTTGCCTTTCAGACAACCAAAGCTCGGGACAAGATGAAAGAGATCTTACTGTCTAGGTGGTAAGCAAACATGTTAGATGACTATGGAAGACAATGTGCTTTCGGATTCGTGGATCTTGGGATTTTTTTGGTCAAAGACAATCAGTATACTGCTGTTTAAACATCCCAGGGTTGGCCTTTTTAAAGTTGTTTGAGTTTGGGGCGCCTGGGTGGCTCAGCTGGCAGAGCATCCGACTCTTGATTTCGCCTCAGATCGCGAACCCAAGCTTCGTGAGTGTGAGCCGCACATGAGGCTCCACGCTGACAGTGCAGAGCCTACTTGGGATTCTCTCTCAAAATAAATAAACTTAAAAAAAAAAAAGTCACTTGAGTTTCTCTTCTCTACTGAAGAGAAACTTCAGTTTCTCATTCCATCTTCTTCTGCCCCTGCCATTGTTCCTTCCTCTGTGTGTCCTTCCTTATTTCATGCATCCTTGGATTTCTCTCCTGTCTGGCTTCTCCATCCACCCTAACTGTGTTCAGATCCTTTATCACCAACAAATACAGTGATCTCCATTATTTATCCAACAGTCGCATCATACTTCTCAGATGGTGGTCTAAGAACTTCTCAAGACCCCCTGCTCCCTGTTCTCAACCACAATCCCCCCAGCGGTCCTGAAACTACAGCCATGAGAATTCACCTGAGAACCCCCAGCAAACATCATTAACTGCTTTCCGAACATATTCTCAGGGAGATTACAAAGCCTGCTCTTTCCTCTTGAGAGCTCTGGCAAACTGTAAATGATCAGAACCCTGCTCCCTTCTCATTAAATATAAGTGCTACATGCAGGAAGGGAATCAGGTACTAGGTGGGCAGTTGAATGAAATGACCTTGTGGGTCTTGCCTACCTTTGGAATTCTAAGATCCCTGAGGCAATTGCATCTGAGCAACTCAAAATTTCATACCCAGATCCTGTACATGCAAATTGATTCTGACTGATACCTTCCCAGACTTTACAATGACGTACGCAAGAGAGATTAGGGAAACACTGACTATCCCTATTGTAGAGCGCGTGAGTTTCATTTATAGTTGCTTGTCAGTGTCTTTTATATTCCTGCTTTATTGTGCTATGGAAAGGTAGGGTTAAGGTTCATCCAAATGACTGTCTGGTGTCTAAAAATGCCTCAGTCACCAATAATACACTTTGTAAATGCTTTCTGATACTGCTGAAGAAGATGAAATTGCAAAGCTTCTCGATGAAAAACCAAGAGAAGACATCTTTTATCAAAATGAAGTTAGCTTTGCTTTCTCTTGCTACTAAATAGGAGATTTTCTCACTGTGAGAAATTTTTAAATTACACACACACACACACACACACACACACACACACACACACGAAAATAAAGGTTTCCAGCTATACTGGCATATGATTGACATACACCATTGTATACATTTAAGGTGTAGAGTGTAATCTGTGATAGATGTGTATATTGCAAAATCATTACCACAGTAAGGTTACTTAATGCATCTATCACCTCACCTAGTTACGACTGGGAAAAAAAATTTTTATTCACATAAAAATCTACCACCCAGAGATGACCAGAGTTAATTTATAAATAACCCTCTAGACATCTGTCTACACATATAAATATATATGGATATAAAAAGCTATAATTTTACCTAAGTGGAATAATTTTATACATGTTATTGTGTCATGAGCATCTTTCCAGGTCAATAAATACAGTGCTACATCATCCTTTCTAGCAGGCTCTTGGGAGTCCATTGAATAAAGGTACTAGAATTTATTTAGCCAGTTCTTCTGTTATTACTCATAATACACTTTCCGAAAAACCCAAGCTCATAGATACAGGGAACAAACTGGTGGTTGTCAGGGGGGGGGGGTGATGGAGGGAGATGAAATGGGTCCAGGGGATCAAAAGACGCAAAGTTCCAGTTATAGAATAAATGTCACAGAGGGGCGCTGGAGGGGTTCAATTGGTTGAGCATCTGACTCTTGATTTCAGCTCAGGTCATGACCCCTGAGTCATAGAATCGAGCCCCACATTGGGCTCCAAGCTGAGCATGGAGACTGCTTGTGATTCATTCTCTCTCTCTCTCTCTCTCTCTTCCTCTGCCCCTTCCCTACATTCATTTTCTCTCTCCCTCTCTCTCTCCCTCTGCCCCTTCCCTACACTCATATTTTCTCTCTCTCTCTCTCTCTCTGTCTCTCTCTCTCTCCCTCCCTCAGAAAAAAAAAAGAATAGATATCATGGGGATGTAATATACAGCATGACGACTACCGTTAATAATACTCTACTGCATATTTGACAATTGCTAAAGAGAGTAGATCTTAAAAGCCTTCATCACGGGAGAAAACATTTTCTATAACTCCGGAGGGTGACAGATGTTAACTAGATTTATTGTGGTGACCATTTTGCAACAGATACAAATGTCAAATCATGCTGTATACCTGAACCTAACATAATGTTAGTATGTCAATGGTACCTCAATTAAAAACAATTTCCTTTCAGAAGCTCATTTACTACTTAGTGGTACCTGCGATGCTACCTCGGCAGGCTCTGAGGTAATCCTGCCCTGCTTCACCCCAGACTATGTCAACATGAGCCTTGGAGTCACTCAATAAAAGAAGTAGATAGTTACCAGGCCATACTCTCACACACCACAGTCCACATATTAAAGACCAAACCAAATGCGCACAGAGAGCTGAAAAGAATCACAAAGGCAGGAGCGCCAGGGAGGCTCAGTCGGTTGAACCTCCCTGACTCTTGATTTCAGCTCAGGTCACGATCTCACAGTTCATGAGATCGAGCCCCACATTGGGCTCTTTGCTGACAGAGCAGTGCCTGCTTGGGTTCCTCTCTCTCTTCCCCTCTCTTTCTGCCCCTTCCCTGCTCTCTCTCTCTCTCAAAATTAAATAAAAAAAAAAAAAAAAAAGAAGCACAAAGGCATTAATCAAAGACAAAGCTCCCCTTTTAGACTTACTAAAGTCAAGATACCTGTCCCCATGGGGCGCCTGGGTGGCGCGGTCGGTTAAGCGTCCGACTTCAGCCAGGTCACGATCTCGCGGTCCGTGAGTTCGAGCCCCGCGTCGGGCTCTGGGCTGATGGCTCGGAGCCTGGAGCCTGTTTCCGATTCTGTGTCTCCCTCTCTCTCTGCCCCTCCCCCGTTCATGCTCTGTCTCTCTCTGTCCCAAAAATAAATAAACGTTGAAAAAAAAAAAAAGATACCTGTCCCCTTGTCCTTCCCCTGGGGGGAAGAGAACCTCTGACTGAACCAGCAGGCTGTGGGCTGGTAGCCCCGCTCAGTACCACAAGGAGAGGGGAGCCAGCCCTCAGGCACACATGCTCAGCGGCTCCCTGGCAGGTCTGGCACATGGGGAAGGACAGACCCTCTTCCCAGATGGCGCTTTCCATCCCTTCGCGTGGCCAAAGCAGGAAGTGGTGACGTGGCCATTGGCAAGAACGTCAAGTGGTTGGCTCCGAGAACTAGAACAGTCTCAGAGTTGGAAGATTTATCATTTTCACGTAATCGGCATCCCTTATATGGAAAAAGAAACTGGGTCCACAGGTTGGAGAAACTAGGACACACAGTCTCACGGAATGTGCCCCAGAAGAAGGCTAGATAAGAACACCTCAAGTCCGTGAGGAAAAGATCTCACACTTGGAGAGAGTCTGACTGGATACACAGGTGGCGTGAGAGACAAGAAGGAACAAAAATTGCCGAGCTGACAGAGATCATTCCAGCCTTAGGAAAGTCGGAGGAGATATGTGGCTTTTGACACACCGAGAAAAACACCATTCTACTCAATGCCTCTCTCTGAACTCTTGCTTCCGCTAAAAAGTAATGAGCGCTCTGATGAAGGGAAAGACCAGCTTAGTGGGGAAGCTTCTGGAACCACTATGACTATGGGTGTGTCCTCAGAGCGCCCACATAGACTCAGATAAGAATAATGACCCTATCTCGTAAGACCAGTGTGAAAGTTAGTTCACTTTTGAAAGGGTTAAAAAGACATAAAAACGCAAATTTTTCCCTACTCCCTTTATGACAAACTTTGAGACGAAACTATTGCCCAGATAAGACCTGTGGGCAAATATGGCAGCCACCACCACCTACGAGAAATAACTTGCTCCAGATCACACACAGGTATGCCCTTCAAAAAAAAGGTCCACAAATCAGATACTCCCTTGAACAAACCTATTCAAGCAGAGGTAAAAATGGAGATTTCTTTGAACTCTGTCACCTCCCGAGAAACGGGAGATGCTGATTTAAACTGTCAAGAAACCCCAAATCATAAGGGCCTGGGGTATCATCTTTCCCTGACGGTGAACTCAACCAGACAGCCAGAAAGTCATGTCGAGTGAGGGTGTCGGGGGGAGGGAGGGGTGGCGGGCGGTATAAATTCAATTTTGCAGGGAGATAATGTTAGTTCTTAACAAGTGGACATGTTGGGGCGTGTCCCTTTAAATATCCACACGGACTAGAGAGGAATCTGATCTGTTTATTCCACTCTACGCAGACCCTGGCATCCTGTCGCCAAAACTACCCTCGCCTCCCCCCTCCTGCCTTCCTGGCATTGTCTGCAGGTGCCTTCGCCCTGAAAATGAAGTCCTCTGCACGAGGCTGGGACTGGCTCCCTGTGTTTGGCAGTGACTGTGGCTTGGCCCATTTTGCACATGCGTTTGGGAGATTTCCAAACAGATGCATATGCATCTTCACTTTCTTGGCAGGAGGGCTGAGAATTAAAGAATTCTTGCGGGGAATTTACACCGCTCTGAAACCTTAACCCATCGTGGAAGCGACATAAAAGAGCGCCTATAAAAGACATGACCTTTTGCCTCCTTTTGGACTCTATTGCTTGGTCTCCCGCGTCTTTGTTGCCTTTCATGAAAGCTTTGGCGACTTTCTTTGTGAATGGGTGATTTTCACTGTCCTGAGCTCTCTAGGGTCTATTTTCTTTCCGACAATGATTTCCATTTCATCTGAATCTATTGTCGTGGCCAAAGATGTGTTTCTTTATTCAGAAAGTCCCATCAGTGGGGATGGAAAAAAAAAAAATGTCTCTTGAAAGCCATTTGGGGGCAATTAAAAAAAGAAAAACGGGGGCAGATACATTGGAGTAACCTATCATTTTATTATCTGGAGCTACATGCTAACGAGGGCAAAACCAGAAGTCCCAACAATAACTTGGGTGAACCTGAGATGGATCGGTGGCCTGATTGGCAAATGCTCAACAATAACTCGTATTCCTCTGAGGCATTTAATCCCCAAATGATCAGAGAGAACAAAGGAAGCCCTGCAAATCAGGAAGATTTTATAATTTCATATCTGCCTGTATTTGTCTGGGCTAAATACAGCCAAGAGCTTTTTAATATTCTCCCCAAAGGATACTTTGAAAACTCACCAAACAGGAATTACCCTGTAAAAAGGCAGAAATACAATGCTCTGCAAACAATATTTTCTCAGGCTGCGTAAACTGCAAATAAAACAAACACACAGCGAAAATTAAACACTAGTTGAAAAGAATAAGAAAGTAACCCAGCCTCCTTTATTTGACATTGCGGATGATTTAAGTCCTGTTTTGCCCCAGCCTTCTTTGATACATACATGGAGGGAATGAAGGGTTATTATGATTATTTTTTTTTTTATGTCTGCCTAGATGTCCTGGGTCTTGTTTTAAATTTGCTCCGTGGGTTGTGATGTGAGCCGCACCCCGCTCCCCCTCTCCCCCCCGCCCCGCCCCGCCCCGCAATTCCTTCCCATCTTTCCTCCCTCTTACCTGTGTGACCTGATTATACCCTGACACGGATACCTCCCAGGGCCGCCTCCCACCGCTCAGACACTGGGAGTACAGCGGCAGGCATTTATACATCTGCACTGACTCACTGAATCTATTCTTCCGCTCAGTAGGACGCCCTGAAGAAAGGTTCTCAAGCAGGGTCTAACAGGATCTTTATGAGCTGGGAGTTTATTTTCCCCTCTTCAGGGGAATCGCTTTGCTAGGAGATAACAGAGATGCCGAGACCCCGCATCAACCTCCCTCCCGGCACCCACCACTAGGGATTTCTGATCAGCCAGGACCGGGGAGCGCCCCCACCGAGGACAACGGCTCACGAGGCCTTGCAAAACAAAGGAAGTTTCTTCAAGCAGCTTATCTGCATTAGCGGCACTTGATTCTAGATAGGCTAGTGCACCAACAATTCCTCCTAGAAGAATAACAGTGGCTGAGGAGAACACACTTCCAACTGTGAAGCAATTAGAGAGCTGTTGAATGGCTGATTGCTTGCGTGTGGTCCCCTTAGTTCCCTGGTGGAGCGTGCTTAGAGTTCTGCAATTGGATAAAATGGATTGGAATGAGCGCTGTCATATAGAACTGCCAGCTGTTCTACTGTTAATAAAGACACTATTTAGCTATTAATACATCCCATTCTTCCATGTTGTGCCCATTCAGACAAAATATCTTTGTTTGCGGAGGGGGTGTGGCTGCACCTGTTCTCGATTCGGGAATCTGCGGCCCATGGCGGACCCCGTGGTACTCTGGGCACCAACTGTGGTTACCAGGCAGGGTCTGCTTGTGAAAGAAACAGGGCGATCAGACAGTGGGACGAAAACCAGAAAAAAGCAAAGCTCTGGGTTCAACGGAGCGGCCATTTCCTCAATAGTGGCTATGTAACAAACAACCTGGTTTGCCAACCCCCCCCCCCAGCCAAGTTAAAATCCACTTGTAAGCAAATGCCATGCGACTTGCGATCCCCTCCCTTTTGTGGGGGACTTAATACGTTTTAAATATTCCTGGGTGTGAAGCAGGATTCTCAACAGTGATACCGGCAGGTGACGAATGCAGCCCAAGGCAGAGGAACTAACAGGAGATACCACTTCTCGGAGAGGCAAAACAGCAAAGATCTTTGTCCCTACCAAGCACTATCCCAGGCTGTTAGGAGCCCAGGCTTCGAGAAATTGACAATGGGAACGGAGAGGTAAGACTTACACACCCGGGGGGAAGTGACTCACGGGACACAAGGTTCGTTGCTTCCGTTTCTATGTGGACAGACGGAGAACGCAAGAGGATGCCGGGGAGGATCTATCCAAAAATGACGTCAAGACCCAAGGTAGTCCCGTTACCCACGATCACTCAGAGCAAATTTCCCTGGGGTTCGTGAAGACCTTGCTCTGGCACTGATACAACTACACCACCGTGGCTGTCACCACCCGAGTCCATGTAAACAAAGGAGAAGAGAGAATGGAGAAGCAGGATTTAAAACAGTCACTGCCAACCCGTGGGCATTAGATGGTCCCAGCTGTATGGGTCTCGAGCCACTGTAGCAAAATACCACAGACGGGGTGATTTCAACAACACAAATTTCTTGTTGAAATTCCTAGTGCTGAGCTAGGAGGTCCAAGATTAAGGTACAACAAGGTCATCTCATTTTGAGGCCTTTTCTCTTGGCCTGTAGGTGGCTGCCATCTTGTTGAATCCTCACATGGTATTTCTCTGTGGGCATTGGGTAAGGAGAGAAGGAGTCTCTTCTTACAAGGACACTAACCCTATCATATCAGGCCCCGCCCTTAAGACCTCACTTAACCTCATTCGCCTGCTTATAGGTCCTATTGCCAAATACAGTCACATTAGGGGTTGAGGCCTCAACATAGGAATATGGGGAAGGGGACACAATTCAGTCTATAGCATTAGGCGATGATTTTCCTTTTGTTCCTCGTGAGGGGTGAGAGGTGAAATGTACTGCTCAATCTTGCAAAAATAATGAGGGTGATTTCAAACAGGGGAGATAGTCTCTGGAAGCCTCTGTCTCCCCGGGTGGACTTTACCTGGAGCACAGAACCCACAAGCTATCCGCTCTCCTCAGGGCTGCTTTCTCAGAGGGGAATGATTGGAAGGAGTTCGAAAAATAATCTGACAGTCTTCTGAAGCATAGGAAATGTACCTAGACGTAGAGACTGTGCCTTTTCTGGTCTAGAGACTTGGAAGGACTGGCTGGAAGGGTATAAAGGGGCCACAGGGAGAACGGCTATTAATCGTGTCATTTTTTTTTTTTTTTTCAATTTTCTGTACTGTATGATGTTTTCACATCTTAAAAATCTTGCTGGCCAGGGAAAGACTACCCCTCTGAGAGCGAGCCGATTCTTAAAAGAGAGCAAAGGGCTAGGGCTAGGGCTGGGAACACAGCTTTCCTGTGTAAACCACCCAGTTCCAAGCCCCAAGTGCCAAACCACCTCATTTCTCTAACTCACACACCAAGCCAGTCTGTCTCCTGCTCTCAGTCGACCCAAGGCCAAGGACCAGATGACTAAGAATCTACCCAAGGCCGAAACTGCTAGCCCTATTCTGCCTTTTCTTTCCCACAGAAACACCAGTGAAGCTTCTTTCCCAGGTTTTCCCTTCACTTGGGCTTGTGCCTCCTGGTCAAGACCCATTAGGCCTGGCAAGGAATGGCGTACCCCCTTCTCTTAAGAAATAAAAGCAACTGGGGCGCCTGGGTGGCGCAGTCGGTTAAGCGTCCGACTTCAGCCAGGTCACGATCTCGCGGTCCGTGAGTTCGAGCCCCGCGTCGGGCTCTGGGCTGATGGCTCAGAGCCTGGAGCCTGTTTCCGATTCTGTGTTTCCCTCTCTCTCTGCCCCTCCCCCATTCATGCTCTGTCTCTCTCTGTCCCGAAAATAAATAAACGTTGAAGAAATAAAAGCAACAAAGTCTTCTTTCAATGGCACTGATCTCTCTGTGTTTCCACTCAGTCACCAATATCAACGGGAACCCTGCCGTTCTTTTCAAGACAGGGTGCCATAAAGCACCTTCGCCATGCAGAGAAGAGGATCTCAGTGGTCCTTGTGGCTCCAGCCAAGGGATGGAGAAGGGCAAAGGGGAGTTGAGTCAGTAGGCCACAGAAGCTTAGCCGTGCCTCTCTGAGGTGCCTTTGGTGACTGGGGTGGCTGGATCTGAGCACAGCCCTAAGGCAACTGTATTCACATACTCAAGACCATAATTTCAGCAGAGGCCACCAAGAGCACCTGGGACTAGGTAAAATGAGAGATGTGCAAGCCAGGGGCACCTCTGGCCACGGATGTTGTAACAGACCAGTAACTGAAGGCCATCTTTGCCTTGCCAGAGGAGGAAAGAGGAGCAGAAATGAGAGAGAAGGGAAGAGGGATGGATGTACGAGACCTATTTTCCCTCTTGTCTTCCTCATTCTGACTCCTTCTGACTTGGCATCCCAACTGTCCAGGAGATATTTAAGGTGGAGACTAGAGAATGAAACTTGCTGATAGGAGTTGGAATTTACAGAGTGGAGTTACAAACTGATTGGCCTATATTGTCATAATCAAAAGGATACGGAGGTTATAGAGTCCGTCCAATATAAAGAAGAGAATTGGATAGAGTTAAAAACAGGAGCAGGAAAGACCGGTTTAAACTTATGCTGTCTTATATTTTACTTATCTTTATTAGCAGTCCTATTTCTTTATGACAGAAAAGGTGTATAACCAAACAACTTGGGAAAGATTAAGAAACAAATTACCTAATAGAGTACCTGCCACAAAATAGGCCCTCGATATAAATTTGTTGAACAATCACTAAAAGCTCCCTTTTTCTCTTCAGGAATTACTACAAAGGATCAGGGGAGTATGTGTCTTTATAGACCGTTCACCCACGAGTCCCAAACCACTAAATATACAGAAAAGATGGCAACCCAAAGAATTTGATAGCAGGTCTTTAGAGCAATTCTCTAACATGACATCAGTTTACAGCACTTTGTCCGCTCTCAACCTTGCAATCTGATGCTCTGGCCCTATGGCAGTTTTCTTCTACAGATTAATTTTGGAGGACAACTGAGCACCTGACTTCTCCACAGAGGCACTTCCTTTCAGGTTTAACTCAGTTTCCTGCTTCATCAAGCTTCTCAGTGATGACCTCTTTCCTGGTATTTGTTGGTCTTGATGTATACAGCCTTCCCTTTTCTCAGAGTTATTCTTCATGTCCAACCCCATTCTTCTGGATACTTCTTTCATATCATTTCACGTGGGCTCTTCACAACAGGGAGGCATGATTTGTCTTTTGAGACATATGTCAGGTGCACCTGGGTGGCTCAACTGGTGAGGTGTCCAACTCTTGTTTTCAGCTCAGGTCATGATCTCACAGTTTGTGAGTATGAGCCCTACGTTGGGCTCTGCGCTGATAAATAAATAATATAAACTAACTAATTAACTAACTAAATAAATAAACGAACGAACGAAGGAATACACATGTTGGACCAGGAATCGGGATCAGAATAGGTCCCAGTCCTTCCAGGACCATGGGTAATTCCACTTTTTCGGCCCTCAGTCTATGCACTGCATCCCATGTCAAACCTTTCCTGATCCTTGGGTAGAAGCATAGCTTCCCCTTCCTTCTATTTTATTATCTCTCCCTCTGCATTTATATCTACTTGTTTATCTATTCCCTCTCCTGAGATGTGAGCTACACACAATGAGGGTCCTATGTATGGTTAGGTTCCCAGGCTGTGCTATTAGGGGTCCGGTGAATTCCTTGAAATAAGGAAGGGATGATCAATACTGGATACAGGGTATTTGATCTAATTCTTACTCTCCTAGCTCCTACTGTCACCGTGACAACATTGTGCTCAGTAGAATGACATGCACTCGGCTTTCCTGGGTCTACGACCACTATCACCAATGGATGAACTTGGCCTCTGGCTTTAGTACTTTCCCACAGCAAGTTTCATCTTTTATTCCATCTCTCCCCTACTTTCCACTGTGACAGCTGGGCCTCACCGGATGCAAAGAGACAGTATTAAGAGAAGAAGGATGATCCACACCAAATCTCTTTACTCTGACAAGATAAAATGCTTTGGCTCTCCTAGGGATCAGTGAATCAAAGGAGGCCTTAAGAGTGGCCTTGGATTTGGTCCTAGACATCTTTTGATCCAAATGGGGTGCCATTCTTCTCAAATATATGGGGTCTAACCCAGAAGGTCAGGGTAATCTGATGATCTCAGCACCCACAGCCACAATGGGACCCACAACAGAACAAAATGTCCAGCTAAAAATAGGTGTGGAAGTGGGATAAATAAATGGAATTTGTAGACCAAAAAAATAAAGGTATAGCTTCTTGCAATGAGAGATTCTGCTTCTTTGTATTCTTTGATACATATAGATTTTTGAAATATAGTAGGTATTCAATATATTCTTACTGAAAGGAGGAAGGATGTACCATGGAGAATACTTTCCATAGCAAGCAACTGAAAAGCCACATTACATTGGCTTACGTATTAATTTATTGGACCACATAAATGAAAAATCCAAAAGTTAAGAACTTCAAAGCGTTTCATCAGTTCTACCTCTGTTTTTCTGAGATTCTCTTGGCTCTGGCTTCTTCTACAGTAGTTTTATCTTTGAGTTGGTTTTCTTCTTGTAGTAAAATAACTTCCACAGTGTCAGACATTCAATTTGCACAATGTCACCACCCAGGGGGTGTGAAAAGCCCACCTAAGCTTAGGTGATTGCCTCCTGTTTATGAACTATTGGTCGGGAAACGGGGGATAAGATTATAACGACCAGCTTAAGCTAATCAAGATCCATGTCTGGATCAGGAGGTGGCGTCACCCCCAACTTAACAACCGATAGGGTAATATCTAGAAGTTGAAAGTAGAGAATGGACACTGATGAGGTATCCAGAAAATTCTACAAAAGGGAGCAAGTAGAGAGATAAGGAAGGAAGGAAGGAAGGAAGGAAGGAAGGAAGGAAGGAAGGAAGGAAGGAAGGAAGGAAGGAAGGAATAAGGGAAAGAAGAAAGGAGGGAAAGAAAGAATGAAAGAACAAGGGAGAGACAGGAGAGAAGGAAGGCAGGAGGGGTTGAAAATAGAAACAAAACTGTTCTTATACCCAGTCTCCAGGTTATTCATAGCAGAGAGGATGCAAGTCTATACTGGGGATGGTGGCAGAGGGGGTGGGGGACGCAAGGAATGAAGCATTAATTCAACTATCCTGGGGGAGACTCTGATATTCTGTATGATTGTACCCTTCTGCTCATTCTAAGCTCAATTAACATAAAACTAGTCTGACATTTCCACGAGCCAACTGATTGACAATGATCTACCCAGAGACGTGAAACACAGATCTTCTCCCCGGTCTGAGTCTCTCTTCCCACGTCTTGATCACATACAAACCTGACTCCGCGGATATCAAAGTCAAGAGGAGGGGGAGAATGCGTCAAAAACATTAAGTGTCTGCTAAAAGATCCAAGTTCAAATCTGGTCTTCCATATCTTGTATAAAGCTCATCAAGTTACATAATTTCTCTGAGTTTTAACACCTGTATCAATAGAATGGAAATAATATCTACCTTACAGTGTTATCGTGAGGAGTACATAAAGTAATGTACATATAAAGCGACCACAGTGGGTATTTTATAACCATCTGATCATTTCCCTTAGCAATTTCTTCTGAAAATTGATTTTTTTAAAAACCAGTTTTAGGACATTCAGGTATAATTAGTTTCAGATATGACATTGCTCGATCAGTTCCTAAAGGCTCTTAACCCTTTATTCGAAGCTTTTACAACGGCAGAAGAACGTCTATTAATTCTCATGACAAACTGCTGTCTAATGTACTGTCCTTCCCCAAAGCTTAGTTTCCCGCAGCAAACATTTTTTCAACATTTCTAAACAGCAATTGCCTGCAATGAACTCGATGGAAGAGAGAGGGGAAGAGGAGAAACAGGAAAAGAGAGAGGAAGGGTGTGTGAGTTCAATTATTTACAGTTTAGCAGATCCATCACCATTTTATCCTTGTATAGACGTTTCTCAACAAAATAAACAAAAGGTAGCCTTGCCCTTGCTTTTTTCTCTCTTTTCCCAAACTTCAGGTTTTTCATTGTCGAAATCCCAACAAAATGTACCCACGTGGATGAACTATAAAGATTCCATGGGGCACCTGGGTGGCCCAGTTGGTTAAGCATCCGACTTCAGCTCAGGTCATGATCTCATAGTCCATGGATTCAAACCCCGAGTTGGGCTCTGTGCTGACAGCATAGAGCCTGGAGTCTGCTTCAGATTCTATGTTTCCCTCTCTCTCTCTCTCTGCCCCTGCTCTGCTTATGCTCTCGCTTCCTCCCTCCTCCCTCCCTCTCTCTCTCTCTCTTAAAAATAAATAGAGACATATTAAAAAAAAAAAAAAATTCCAGGCACGCAAGTCACTGTGCTTCCAGAATATTCCAGAGTCACTTTTAGAAATAGTAACAGTTCCCAATTTGAAATTCTTTCAATTTTACCAGCACAGACTGCATTTTATTGACTGATAAGGTGAATGGATAATCTTACCATTTACCTAATACTTCATTTTTTCCCATCTTTTCACATGCCTCAATGAACATGCAGCTATTGATTTTCACCATTCCTTCCTCAGCTCTTCAGTTTTTGTGATTTCCCTTAGTAAGGCTGAATCCAGTCACTTTGTATTGGTACATTAGCAATATACAAAAAGTTACACAAAGGCCTTCCTAAATTTCCAAGATGCAAAAAGTACGCTATTTGTTTAGTTCACTTACTCATTAATCCATTTCTAAGGATATGATGGATAAATATGCTTCCTGATCTAAATTCAAGAAGAAAATGCAGTAGCAGACAAAAAGTTCAGGGCTCAGTTGTAATTTTCTCACCGAGGAAAAGAAACACTGGAACGTGTCTGTCTGACCCAGGATTTATGAGTAAGATGGTATCTTGTGTAAGTCTTAAATTATTGATAAACTTGGTAACTCAAAGAAGGTTATTCCAAGACAAATAGTACTCAAAACATTTGCTGATTTTAAAATAATGGCAAAAAAAAAAAAAACCCCAAAGCTTTCTTCTCATCTCTAGCAAATGAATAATAAACCAAAAGTTCATAAAATGCTTTTCTTGGATTGCCTCATTGAGAAGGTAAAGAAGAGAAATAAATACACAAAATGCCTCAATTTCTTATTCTGGGGATTTAAAGTGACTACTAACAGATAGGTCATTTGCAAATATCTTCTCCAAAATCTGTAGATTGTCTTTTAGGTTTGTTGATTTTTTCCTTAGCTGTGCAGAACCTTTGTATCTCGATGAAGTTCCAATCATTCACTTTTGCTTTTGTTTCCTGTGCCTCTGGAGACGTGTCTAGTAAGAAGTTTCTCCAGTTGAGGTCAAAGAGGTTACTAGCCGTGTTCTCCTTGAGGATTTTGAGGGTTTCCTGTCTCACATTTAGATCTTTCATCCATTTAGAATTTATTTTTGTGCGTCATGTAAGAAAGTGGTCCAGTTTCATTCTTCTGCATGTTGTGGTCCAGTTGAAGAGACTGTTTTTTCCATTGGATACTCTTTCCTGCTTTGTCAAAGATAAGTTGACCATGGAGTTGCAGGTCCCTTTCTGGGTTTTCCATTCTGTTCTATTGATCGATGTGTCTGTTTTTGTGCCAGTACCATACTATCTTGATGACTATAGCTTTGTAATATAACTTGAAGTCCAGAATTGTGATGCCTCCAGCTTTGCCTTGCTTTTTCAGAATGGCTTTGGCTATTTGGGGTTTTTTGTGCTTCCATACACATTTTAGGATTGTTCTAGCTCTGTGAAAAATTCTGGTGGTATTTTGATAAGGGTTGCATTAAATGTGTATATCGATTGGGTAGGATAGACATTTTAACAATGCGTGTTCTTCCAATCTATGGGCATGGAATGTTTTTCCATTGACTTGTGTCCTCTTCAATTTCTTGCATTAAGTGTTCTATAGTTTTCAGCGTACAGATCTTTTACCTCTTTGGTTACATTGATTTGTAGTGAACCACTCTTGCAGTCCAGGAATAAGTCCCACTCGGTCATGGTGAATAATTCTTTTAATGTACTATTGGATTTGATTTACTAGTATCCTGTTGAGAATTTTTGCTTCCATGTTCATAAGGAATACTGGCCTGTAATTCTCCTTTTTAGTGGGGTCTTTGTCTGGCTTTGGAGGTAAGGTGATGCTGGCATTGTGGAATAAGTATGGAAGTTTTTCTTCCATTTCTATTTTTTGGAATAGTTTGAGAAAAATAGGTATTAACTCTTCTTTGAATGTTTGGTAGAATTCCCCTGGGAAGCCATCTGG
The DNA here is from genome assembly GCF_018350155.1 of Leopardus geoffroyi. NCBI lineage: Eukaryota > Metazoa > Chordata > Mammalia > Carnivora > Felidae > Leopardus > Leopardus geoffroyi. The sequence continues at coordinate 102,123,606 of NC_059326.1, forward strand.
CCCTGGAGTTTTATTTGTTGGGAGGTTTTTGATTAAATGGGTGGTAGTCATTGTGAGGATCACTGAGTATTGTATGTAAATGACAGAAATAAAAACTTGAAACATTAAACAAATTACTACTCTGGAGCACCTGGATGGATCAGTTGGGTAAGCGTCCAACTTCAGCTCAAGTCATGATCTCACAGTTCGTGAGTTTGAGCCCCGCATTGGGCTCTATGCTGTCAGCACAGAGAAATCCTGCAGTTATAATGAACAGATAAAAGTGGCTGATTTTCTTTTTATTTCCTCTATTGAATAATTTTTTCTGGTAACACTTGTTAACATTCAACTCTTGGGAAATACTTCATTGAGAACATCCTTCTTTTCCATGAGACATCCAGGAATTTTAACAACAAAATGACACGTCTTGTCAAGGCATAAGAAAAAATGAGCATCCTTAATGCCTCGACTAGATCCAAATAAATATTTGTAAATCTTACTCCCTTATAGAAAGGTGATATAATCTTGCTTGTTTATTACATCAACCATATTCTTTTTTTTTTTTTAATTTTTTTTTTAACGTTTATTTATTTTTGGGACAGAGAGAGACAGAGCATGAACGGGGGAGGGGCAGAGAGAGAGGGAGACACAGAATCCGAAACAGGCTCCAGGCTCCGAGCCATCAGCCCAGAGCCCGACGCAGGGCTCGAACTCAAGGACCGCGAGATCGTGACCTGGCTGAAGTCGGACGCTTAACCGACTGTGCCACCCAGGCGCCTCACATCAACCATATTCTTAACCACTACTTCTAGAATACTACCTGGCACGTAATGAACTTTCAATAAAAAGTGAGTTAGTGGGAAATACTTCTGAAATTCTAGGAAGGTTCCATTTTTATATCTCACATACAAAAACCAATTTTTCCATGTTTATCCCAAGTCAGGTCAGTGGTCAGATAACTGGAAAAGTTATGTGGAATGAAGCAAGAACCAAGGAAAAGTTTGAGAAAAGTATGGCAAATGTTGAAGACATACTTTGTCTTGGTGACATCTCAATAGTGTCCTTCAGGGGCGTCTGGGTGGCGCAGTCGGTTAAGCGTCTGACTTCAGCCAGGTCACGATCTCGCGATCCGGGAGTTCGAGCCCCGCGTCAGGCTCTGGGCTGATGGCCCGGAGCCTGGAGCCTGTTTCCGATTCTGTGTCTCCCTCTCTCTCTGCCCCTCCCCCGTTCATGCTCTGTCTCTCTCTGTCCCCAAAATAAATAAACATTGAAAAAAAAAATTCAATAGTGTCCTTCAAAACACAAAGAATGATTACATGATAAATATGCCAATGACATACTAACTAAAATATTTGCCAATTCTCTAGTAAATATGGTCTCTCTCCTTTGCAGTTCGTGCTATCCTTTTCACCTAAGACACACTACCTGTATCATAATTATTGTAACTGAATGCAGTGGAATATCCTGAAATTTCACACTGTGCTGAGTGCCACTATAGGCGGGACGCTAAGCTAAAGAGTTGAAAGCACAGTGTCCAATTTCTGAAAAGGGAGAGAAAGACACATATAGGGAAGACTCTGTGCCAGAGTGGTTGATGGTGGAATCATATGGCCTGAACTTGAATTCTGGCTTTGTTAGAGATACACGATCTTGCACAGTGTACTCAACTCTTTAACATTACACCTCCCCGTCTGTAAACAGAAGTACTAATAAAACGTGCTTTGCACAGAGTTTATGGGAAAGTTAAATGGCAGTGTACAAATACCTACACTGTGTTACATGCTTCGCATGGCCAACAAATATTTGCGATGTTCATTAGGTGTTAAATGACTGGAAACAATAGCATATAATAGCGTGAGAGTAGAGGTGTGAACAAATTTCTACGTGAGTGCAGCTGAAAGGCCAATTTATTCTGCCTGGAGGGCACACACTCAGGGAAAGTGTCCCTCACGGTCTTTGCTAGGCCATGAAGTCAACAGGGAGAGGTCGGGGGCGAGACATCGCAGATCAAGGTGACGGCATGAGCAAGACCAGAGGACATGAGGCGGCATGACACATTCAAGAAAAAAACAAGTCAGGTGGTGCATTAATTTCCTAAGGCAGCTGGAATAAAGTACGACAAACTGGGTGACTTAAAGCAACTGAAATTTATTGCCGTACAACACGGAAGGCTGGAAGTCCAAAACCAAGATGTCAGCAAGGAGGGCCATGCTCCCTCCGAGACCTGTAGAGGAACCACTCCCCTGCCTCTTCCTATCTGCTGGTGGTTTGTGGCAAGCTTTGCCATTTCTTCACTTTTATTTATTTATTTTTTTATCTATTTTTTTAGAGAAAGAGAGAGAGAGAGAAGAAAGCATGCACAAGTGGGGACAGGACACACACACACACACACACACACACACACACACAGAAAGAGAGAATCTTAAGCAGGCTCCACTCTCACTGTGGGGTCCAACACAGGGCTCGATCCCATGACCCTGGGATCACGACCAGAGCCAAAATCAAGAGTTGAACCCTCAACCGACCGAGCCACTCAGGAACCCCTACCATCCCTTCACTTTTAGATGATTCACCACAAATGGACATCTTCCCATGATATTCTCCCTGTGTCTCTCTACATCACCTTCCTCCTATGCATGTCTGTCTCTATGTCCAAATTTCCCCTTTTTATAGGAGCATCAGTAGCATCTTTAACAGGAGCATCGGGAAGACCAATTCTAACAGACCTAATTTTATTTGTAAAGAATCTGTTTTCAGATAGGGTCACACTCTCAGATGTTGGGTTGGGACTCCATTAATTCAATCCATAACAGGTGGTACTGCCTGAGTGTAGGATTCATACAGAAAGAGGAACAGGGAGCAAGCCGGCAGAAGTCATCAACCAAATCCTGTGACGCCGTGGAGATTGCACTTTGTTTTAGAGGAAACAAATAAACACTAATGGGTTTTACCCGGAGGAGCATTTTGATAAGGCCCACGTTTTAAAAATTATCTCGGTTGGCGGTGGTAAGGATGGATGGGACCGTGGGATCCCTGGGAAGAAGAGTATCATGCATGAGTATGACACTGTTCCATATGACATGGGCATTTATACTCATGTGGGGTCCATCCTGGAGTGGAACTCGTGGCTGAAACACGAAGGAGCAGATACAGGAGAGATTTGGGCAACAAAGCAGAACAGACCAAGCACCAGTGTGCATTCTTCCATCTTCTCTGGAGAGAGGTCCTTGAGGGCACAATCCACACCTTACTCATTTTGAACCCTTTCGCCACGTCTAAACCGTGCCGTCGATTTTCATTGGCTCGTGTTGCCACAGACTGTGGGGCTTAGGTGACAGAAACTTATATTCTCATTATTCTCATAGTTCTGGAAGCTAGAAGTCCAAGATCTGGGTGCCAGCATGACTAGTTTCTATCCTGTAGGGCTCTTCTCTCGGCTTACAGGTGGCCAACATCTTGTGTGCTCGTGTGACCTTTCCTTTGTGGTGCGGTGAGGGAGGAAGAGAGGGAGGCAATGAGAGAGAGCATGTGCACAAGCTCTCTGGTGTCTCTTTTTACAAGAGTATTAAGCCCATAGTGGGGTCTCGTTCTCATGATTTCACCTACCCCTCATCATCTCTCAAAAGCTCCGTCTCCAAATACCGTCACATTGGGTGTTAGGGCTTTACTATACAAATTGGGGGTGGGGGTTACATAGACATTAAATCCATAATACCATGTACCTAACACTTCATAGGGGATTCAAAAAAAACGAACAAGATGAAAGAATACACTTGTGGCATTGGGATTTAGGTTGCCATATTAAGTACAGGGCACTCCATTAAGTTTGAATTTCAAATAACCAATAAATTTTAGTGTAACAATGTCTAATAACTAAAAGTTATTTGTTATTTCTATAAAATTCAAGTTTAACTGGGGATCCTATATTTTTATTTGCTAAATCTGGCAACCCACATATATAGATATTTATTTTAAAGGCATATTTCCTAATGCAGTAAGACGTGTATACATTTGAGACATGCAACATTTGGAACACATTTGTACTAAAAAACGTTCATTGTTTATATGAAATTGAAACGTAACTGGCCCTGTATTTTTATTTACTAAATCTGACAACCCTCATTGGGATGATTTGCTGATCAGTAGGGTTGGAAGTAATAAAAAATAATAAAGAAAACTTCCAAAGGACATAAGCCAAAAAAAAAAAAAAAAAAAAGAATTCACTTTCATATGCCAATAAAAACTGCAGGCTGTCTATTCCAGTCCCTGTCGGTACAAATGGTATCTTGCCCTCTTCCCACAGTATCTATAAAAGCGTTTGATAAACATCATCAAATAAACATTTATTGGATTTCCAATGGACTCTGAATTACGATAAGTTCCAACAGATACGAAGAGAATCGCGTCACTACTCAACTCCAACTTTCCAGGTTCTAGCAGACTCCAGACCTGCAGTCCACGTTTAGCCCAAAGGGCCTGGACGTTTGGGAACAAACACTGAAACACAGAGATCTTGAACCCTGGAAGCTCTCAGCCAGGTCCGGTAGCCTATGGAGGCCACACTCTGGAGCATACGCCTTGTGGGAGGCTGCATGTGCCTGCCTCATGCTCTTGGCACACATGGTTTGCTGTGGTGGACAAGGTGGACCTTTGACTCTCTACCTCTTCACAGAACCTCCTGTCCCATTTTGTTCTTGCCTGTGCTCTGGCCCAGGTCTCCTGCTGTGCACTGGGATAGGTTTGTTCCTGTTGCCTACCTTGCACACAGGAAACTCCTGATGGGAAGCACCAAGAGATTTCCTGCACCTCCAGCTGAAGAGCCAGGGCTCGGCTGCGGGTCCGCAGTTTCTTTCTCTACCTTCTCCGGGTTGACTCTTCTTCTCTGAGCCCTGCAACATTTTCATTTGACACATTTGCAACTTACTCTTAAGCCTCTGAGATCTCCAGTCAGATGCTAATCCTAGAGCTTAATGCCTTCGATGCAATGTTTATTTTGGACAAGATTCGAGATTTGCGTTGAAACCTCAAAAAAGCCAACAGAAACCTTTCCTTGCCCATTGTTTACTTAAAGTGATCCTACCTGCCTCGAGATTTCCCACATTAAGATAAGTATGGCTGAGGCCTTTAGCACATAGCTCTTAAAGCATTCAGGCCCAGGAAAATCTCCCGGTTGACCTGGATTTCTCGTCTACCTACTCCCACACCTACAAACACAGGATGGTGAGGAGGTTCTCGCAGTGACCGTGCCCACTGCATCACGTGGTTTCTTGACTGCTAAGTGTTCTCCCTTCTCCCTCTAGGCTAGTATTTTTTAAGTGCTGCGCTTTCTAAATACCTGCCACATAGTAGATTTCCAGTTTTTGTGTCCTTCCTGGTAAGTGGTCCCTGATGAGACATATATTCAGCTTTCAAGTGAGTGTAAGCTGAGTTTCAAAATGAGGAGTCTCCGAGAAGGGCTGACAGGGCTTCTCCTTCTACATTTCCTGTAAGTTCTGAGAGGTATTTTCTGAGTAGAAGGATAGGCCCCTAAAATGAGAGCATTGCCCAGTGAACATGAAGCCCAGTGGTCAATACAGTTTTAGAATGTACTCGAATGATGTCGGTATACTCCCTAACTCTACCAAGAGCGGTCTTCAAATCGGAATTGTGAAAATATACATCTAATTTCCCTAATGGATGGGGCGGGGGGGGGGGGGGCAAGGTAACAGACTAAATCACTATGGGAACAATAGATTTCCTTGCTTGAGTTTGGATCTTTTTCATTGGGCTATTCCTCTAAAGAGAAATCTTTAGGAGAGCCCTTCTTAGAACCAGAATAATACATGTAATGACCTTTTGAGCACTTCTCCCAGGATCCTATGAAACTTTTCTATTCTTACATTCAACTCCTTCAAACTTGCTCCTTACCACTGAGATTTATTTTTAATCTCATCAGACCCAAATCACCTCTGTTGGTAAATTATTCATGTAAGGCAAAAGCTTTTCAAGAGCTCTGACAAGACAACTTCTTAAGCAAAGTCATTAAGATAAGAGACCTCGGCGGGGTTGGACAGTTCCTCAGATCAGACACAAAGCCTCCCTGTGTGAGCCATACTTTTCTCCTCTCCTCTCCCTTTCTACCTCACTTTTTTTTTTTTTTTTTTTTTTGTATCTTTAACTAAATGTCAAGCAGTGTAACAGATCACCACTTCACGACAAGTAATGTAGATTTCTGGCGTTGTGCAAAACCATTTCACTTGTAGTATTATCAAATATTGAACTTGGAAATACAGCTCGAAGAAAAGTAATTCATTCGAAGTTCAGAGGGGGGTCTTAAAGACAGCGAATATTAAATAGAACCTCTTTCTGGACACCTGCGTGAAAACAGGAATGGAAGGGTTAAGACTGGTTACAGTATGTATGTTTGCCCAAGATGAACACATGAGTGACATTCTCTAAAAGCACATATGTGCTTATTTAGACAATATTTCATGGCTGCAGAATTTTCCTGCTAACAGAAGACATATGTTCAAACTTGAGTTTACCAGTTGATGACCTCAAAACCCAGTGTCGGCCTGAACCCAGAAGCATCAACATAGTTGATCACGTGGGGCTTTTAGGCAATGAAGTTTAAGGGGCAATCTGAGTCGGGAGGCAAGTGTATCAGCCAAATTATGATATTATTCAGGAAGCAGAACACAAAAGCGATCTGAAAGCCTCAAAGTTTCTGCCCAGCTGTTCAGAGCTTCTTCTCCATATATAATTAATTAATTCAACTCCACACATAATTAGAGGCAATTTGCATTCAACCTGGTGCTAATGATTCAACATTGCTGACTGTACAACTTTGCCCTCTCAATTTTGTTGATTAAACTGGAAAAGGAATCCAGGTTTGGGAAAAGACCTCGTTTGTTCCGGACTCATCCGTTGTATTGTTATAGTCTCTTGCGTACTCTCGCGCGTCAAAAACTGTCTTAGTCACCTTACAAAAAAAAAAAAAAAAAAAAAAAAAAAGATTCAGGGTATGGAAAACGAAGGGAGTTTTTCCTGGATGACACGGTTCTCCTGTTTCAGTAAGATCCCCTTGTGAGGTGATCTTGTGCTGAGGACAAATGTTATAGACCCAGGTAGTGGGCAAAACACAACCAGAAAGATGATGCAAAGGACCAACCAAGGCCAAGAGCCAGGGAGGCCCTCAATGGATCGTTAAATGTTCCTCTCGTGGTTTCGTGTTGCCGTTGTCCACAAGGAGAGTACGCATTACAGTACGTGAAAGATGACATAACTATTATTTCTCCCGTCTGACATTTTCCACCTAGGAAGCATTTTAAATACTCTTTATCCCAAGGTCACAAAAAGTCCACAAGCTAAACATTACCTCAGATATATTTGGTTGAGGTCATCAAACGATTCTATAGTATGTATTAATAATTGTACATTTTATTTTTTTAGTGTTTATTCATTTATTTTGAGAGACAGAGAGAGTGAGCAGGGGAGGGACAGAGAGAGAGAGGGAGGGCTTTGCCAGCACGGAGCCCTATGTGGAGCTCAAACCCACGGACCTTTGAGATCATGATCTGAGCTTAAATCAGGAGCCAGGTGCTTAACCGACTGAGCCACCCAAACGCCCCTAATGGTAAATCTTTAAGATGATGACATTCCATATATAAACATCTGTGTCTGATTCCCTTTGGATATCTGGAGGCAGGAGTAACATGTGCCGCGAAGTTTTTGTATCCCCTTTAGATCCACTGTATGGCTTTAGTGAAGTTTCAATCCAGCCTGCAAGCTGATTTTCTGCTCGAGCCCACACCACTCATTTTTCAGAGGAGAGCGCCAAGGTTCAGAGAAGGTGATTTGTTCAGAAATCAAGAGCCAATACCAGAGTCATGCCTGGAGCCTGGTTGTTTCTACTGTACCTCTGTACCTGTCCTTTTTCATATCCTACCTAATCATGAGTCCAGAATATGGAATGCAATGGCACATGGCAATGACAATAACCCTAACTATGAAATACACCTTTCGCAACGGACGAACTCGAAGGGTTATAAGGAGATCTAAAAACGTAGGATAGAAATAAGCCTCGAAATCGGTGACACTTATCAACTGGTGATTTTTAGGATTTTCACAGTATTTTTAAGCGACACCGTCCACCGATTAAGGCCATATTTGGGGCCAAGATAGGTAGGAGGATGTAGCCACCGAATTATGATATCCTTTAGTAAGTAAGACTCAAAAGAAAACCGGGAATGTCAATCTTCTGCCCAGCTGTTCAGAGCTCCCTCCCTCTATATAAGTGTGCTCATTAGAATTTGAAAGATGTGGAAACTAGTTTTTGGTTTGAATCCAGTTTGCTTTGGGCACGTAGGAGAGATCATGCCTCTGTCACACTTTTGGACTGCTTCCTGGGAACAGGAGGTATTAACCCAGAAGGCGGTGAGAAATCTATGATTCTTTGATCATTGCATCTGATTTAATTTTTATTAAGACCACTGTAGTTGTTAGCTGTAGATCACTGTTTACAATCGACTTTTAAGGGATCCTTCACAAAGCTGTGAATCCCTGGTTAAGACATCCTCACTGCACCTGCACACCTCAGTACTTTCACAGTCAGAGGTAACCACAGATGGAATCTAAGCAGCCTGCTAGGTCTCTGAAGCCCAAGCCAATCAGATGGGAGCGGGCACATTAGGTGGTATGGCCGTAAACCAAGCCAATCAATAATTACTGAATCCTCCCAACGTTGAGAAGCCCCGTTCTGCCGCACAGTGAATCACCACAGTGAGGTCACCAAGGGCAATGAGTGACCCACCGATGGTACAAAGGCTCTGAGGCTCTTGGCATTCAAAGCCAACAACCCACATTATAGAAGTATCTCCTGCTCTCTTCTGGCACAGAGTCCCAAACTGTAAGGGATGTAGTGAGAGCCCTAAAATGTTGTCATGAAGTTCATGTTTTACTGCCTGCTTCCACTTGCCAAGTCTTGGGGTCATGCCCCCTTCTCTGGGTTGTCAATAGGGAATAATGGAATGCAGGGGGGATGGTAGGGATATAGAGACAGAGATTCACAGGGAACCAGGAGGTTGGCACATAGGCACAGATTTCGGCTTCCCAGGTCCAACCATCACAATGACAGCCACACAACCACACCTTTCTGCTAACTCAGAATCCACACTCTTGCTTTGAAAATCATGAAGGTGCTACAGCCCATGATTCTGTAAATGATATACCATAGTTTTCTCATTTATTTATTTTTTAAACATTTTTAATGCTTATTTTTGAGAGAGAGAGCGAGCGAGCATAAGCACGCATGAGGGGGGAGAGGCAGAGAGAAAGGGGGACAGAGGATCCAAACCAAGCTCCGTGCTGACAGCAGAGAGCCCAACGTGGGGCTCAAACCCATGAAGGGCCAGATCATGCCTGAGAGGAAGTCGGAGGCTTAACCGACTGGGCCACCCAGGTGCCCCAGTTTTCTCATTTATAACATGAAGGAGTTTGGACTAATCTCTAAGATCAAAAGGCAAAAGTTCTAACATCTTTTATTAGTTCTAAAGATTATTATTAATTCCTTAGTGAAATCCTACTAATTCAGAAATACAATACCTTGACATTGCAGAGAAGTTACCATGGTGTGGTTAATACTCACCTGAAGAAAGGCTATCGTTTCTTGTCCTGGCAGTGGGTTTCAGAGATCATAGCGCATTTTCAGATTAGCTCAACAAACACTTCTTTAGCTCTGTTAGGCATGGGGCCACAAATAGGCAATCGACCATGCCACAAATATTTGAAGAGATAACATTGAACAGACACACCAATATCATGTCTAGGCAGAGAAAAGAGCAAATGTAAGGACCCCAAGACGTAAGTTTGGCACGTTGGAAGAATGTGAAGAACATCAATAAAGCCAATATTTGCAGGGAAGCATGGGGGGAGATGAGGCCCACAGGAGGACGGGTCAGAGCATAGAGTCCAGGGAAAGACTAGATTTCATTCTGCTTGCAACTTAGATTTTATTCTATGCGCTGCTGGGGAGCTTGGAAGAGTAGCATCTAACTCAACAAGACGGGTGGGGCGAAGTAACTCAAAGGTACTGCAAAGTGTATAGGTAAGCCGGGTCTTACACCTTGGATTAACAAGTTTGGGCAGGAGAAAGGAGAGTAGGGAGGGGAAAAAAAGGCTACAAAGGAAAAGAGAAATAGACAAGAGAGAGAAGGCATTTGAGGTGGAAGAAACACCATGAATAAAGGCAGGCGATTGTCATGGCGTTCTGCAGAAGCCATGGGGGGTGAGGGTTGCCAGAGGCTAAAACAAGAGAGAGGACAGGGAGCAATGGAGACAGAGAAAACGCACAAGTGCCAGAAATGTTGCTATTACAATCACAACTACCCAGATCTATAAGACACATCTGCATTATGTACACTAAGAGTCTGTATTTTATTAGACTACACTTGTGGCCAAGAGCTTATATTCTTAGGCAATGTGCTTTCCACCTCAGCATCTAGATATCCAATAAAGACCTGTGGCTTGAGGACCATTAAGCAAACCTCACTGACAGGTTCTGCTCGTTGCTGCCAAATGTATCACCAGGGTTTTCACCAAATCAGGTAGATGAAGAAAACACGCGCCCTGATAATTGCTGCTTAGAATTCACAGCGAAACAACGTTCTAAGGGGCCCATCACCTCCCTTATTTCTGGCCTATGAAATTAACAAGGCATCCAATTTGTTACAACGACTTGTCTGGCTGGAGGGATGCTTTATCACCTCACCTAAAGTGTGAAGCACTTCCTTAGGGAGGCAGATTTCAGAGGAAATAATAATAATGGACATCTCAGAGCTTTATAGTTTTCAAGATGCTTTTATATATATATATATAACGTTTTACCCTCCTAGCAGCTCTTTGAGTTAGGCAAGATAAGACATTACGATTTTTACTTAACTTTGATGGAAAGCGAGGCCCAGAGAGGTCACACAGCTAACGGAATGAAGCCAGGGTTAGAACCGAGGTCTTTGGTGCCCATATTTTGTATCACCGAGTGCTTTCCATCAACTGACAAATGCATCGCAATATTATTACGTAGGCAGAACAGGGGCAAGGAGTTTGCTATAGGCTAATCTTTGGTTATATAGGCATAGAAAGAGCAAATGTAAGGACCCCTAGCTGTAAGGAACAGCTAGCTCTGTTCCTTTATCCCTTTTCCAAATAAATATTACTCCAGTGCCTATTAAGGACTACTGGTCACCAGGGATATGACAAAACCCAAAATCCCTGACCTCGTGTGTTTCCATTCCAGCGGGAGAAAGACAATAATCAAGTAAATTACACAGAATGCCAGATGATGACGAGTGTCGCAGTGACTAATAAAGCGGGGAAAGGAGATGGAAAGGGTAGGCTGGGAGGGGGTAGTTCTTAATAGAATGGTCTGGCATTGCTTAGACAGTGGCATTCAAGCAAAGGTCCGAGTAAGGTAATGCAGAGAGCCAAGGGGAGAGCCGGGGAAGGAGTTGCCAAACCCTGATGTGATAGAATGTCTGGTTTCGTGGAGAATCACAAGGGGTTCCACACGGCTGGAGCAGCGGGGAGAAAAACTACCAGGAGGTGCTGGGAGAGTCAGTGATGCGTATGTTGGGGCTGAGGAACGCACTGGAAGCTGTGGAGAAGAGTTACATCATCTGTCTTACCTCTAATTGTTTAATTATTTTTTTAAGTTTATTCATTGATTTTGAGAGAGAGAGAGAAAGGCAGGGAGGGGCAGAAAGAGAGGGGGAGAGAGAGAGAGAGAGAATCCCAAGCCAGCTCCGCAGGGTCAACGCAGAGCCCGACGCAGGTCTGGAACTCACAAACCATGAGATTATGACTTGAGCAGAAACCAAGAGTTGGACACTTAACCGACTGAGCCACCCGGTGCCTTCATCTGTTTTATTTTTTCAAAGGATTATTCTACTTGCTATGGGAAAGAAAAAAGTTACGGAGAAGGTGGTAGTAACGGACAGAGCAAGACTCGTATAGAGATGGTTGTAACACCCCAGGCAAGAAATGAATCGGCTGAGTCCAGGGTACAAGCAGCGGAGGTGAGGAGTGGTTGGGTTGAGACAGATTTTGAAAGCGGGGCCACAAGGACTTGACGGAGGATTAAACGTAGGTTGTGAGAGACGAACATTTTTATCGAGTCCCCACTCTGTGCCAGGAACTTGGCTAAACAACGATACACGTCTGTGGACAGACAGGGTTCCTGCCTTGCTGAGGAGTAAGTGGCCACACCAATCACAATGGCCTCCTTGGTTTCAAGGCTTCTTGCCGACCGCATTCGTCCCCATCACCCGTCATGCCAGGTCTGAGGTCAGCTATTTTCACTGGGCCTCAATTTCCTCATAGGGGGTTGATAAAACAAAAAATAAACTAAGGTGCTTTTTAGCCTCATTACTCTAAGAGGGGGTGCATCAAAAAAAAAAGGGGGAGAGAGGTCTATGTTTCATTTCCTTCTAGGAGAAGGGACTGCATTTCTTAGGGAACACCGAACCTCTCCCAGATTGGAAATACTGGGACCAGGGGATACGAGGAAGGCTCACCTACATCTGCGCCCTCCCCCGAGAGCATGTGACGGCCAACGCGTGTCACAGACTCTGAGCTGCAGTCAACAACCTACTAAAGCGCTCCCTCCGACGTCCAGAAAAATGAGATCCAAGAGTCTCCTGCCTTGGGGGAACGCCCTGCCTGCTTCTTCCTGATGCCGAGAAGAGCCCCGAAGCGGGATGCCTGGCTCTGCCGTTCTCCAGCCGAGGCACGGAGAGCCAGGTGTATGGTCCAAGCCTGCACTCAACCTGTGTCCTAGTGTGATCCCTCCAAGCTGGTAAAAGGCCTTGTTTAATTCTCCATGTCTCAATATTTACCAGTGCACCTGCTTTACCTCTGGGTCCCCAGTGGAGAAAGCTATACAAACTTGAGCGGATGCTCAGCGAATACTGCAACCGCTCATTCCCTCTTGTCACTGCGGCGGTCCGATAGGGGAAACAGGAACAGAACAATGGCCCAGGTGGAGCCCAAGGGTCAACAGTGACTCCCTGACTTCCTCCCACAGAGGAGGACTCTGCCCAAGGACATGCGTGGGAACTGAATGGCTTCCTCCACTCCTACTTTGCTCCCCCGCCCCACTGAGGTCTCTCCCTGCCTTACTTAGTAAAGCTGTGACCTGTCACTCAGGCCGCTCCCTTCTCTCTCCGGGGTCATGGAACAATTGACGTAAGGTAGATTCCTGCAGTCCTTGGGGCTGAGTGTGCAGAAGTTAAGTCTGTGTGACTTGCTTAGAGCTTTGAAGGCTCTTGGTCTAGTTCTAACGGAAACTTCTAATCCAAAATGGATAGTATTTCCTTTCTCCAAGATCGGAGCTAACCCTCAGCTAACCCTGTCAGCAAATGGAGCTTTTCTCTGCTCATCCTCTCGCCGAACGGCCCTCAGACACAGGACCTAGCAGAGAGTCAGAGCTTTAAAACAAAACAAAAACGAAAACAAAAACAAAACACGATGCTTCGGGAAATTTCTAGACAGAATCCTATGACACTTCCACCCCACTTGGGTTTCTGGAAGATTCTTTTCTATGGGAAAAATCTGTCCCAGGGTACAACAAATCCCTGGGCCAAGAGCAGACTCAGCACCGTTGCACACGCATCCAGTGTGCCTCTGGACTGTGGTTTTTTTTATCCCATTCCTTCGGCCTTTGTCTTCTGTGGTCGCTGTCCCTATTTTCAGGCATCCAGGCACATTTTTTCCTCTTTCCTCTTCCCTACAGATTCGTAACTACTTTGAACTTACACCTGGATCTCTTCCTGTAGGTTCTGGGCTTAAAACCTGTAGATTATTAGACGGAGAGCCACGGCTACTTTCTGTACAGTCCTGTATTTCTTCCAGCGACTGGGAGGGTTTTTCTGGATAGGCTTATACATGTTTGTTTGTGTGTGGGAGGAAGTTGTTATTACTTTTAAAGCAAAAATCTTCTGCAGCACTCTATAGCCCTTGCCAGAGGAAGTCACAATCTGGCTCTCTCTTCTGGGCAGGGCGGGGGGGGGGGGGGGGGTGGGAGGTGAGGAGGAACCTCTACCCAGCCATTCCTTGAGCTGTGCCCAGAGTCAGCATGTGGCGGTGGCCTGAGGCCAACAGGGCTCCCGCTCTTGGCAAGGAGGTGGCGACAGGCTGAGGCGGGTCAGAATTCTCTCATCACCCTTTCTCAGGGAATCTAGTCCAAGTTCATTTGCCTGGTTCATACCCTCCATTAGCGCCCACGCCAGCAAGTGCGACGTAAAATGGAGATTTGTAAATACACTAAGGCTACAGGGTTGTTTTCTCACGATGGGGTTCAGTAAATTACAGGGGAGGAAAGGACCTGGGAGCTTTTCTTGTACACAGAAAGCTTTGAGATTAGGGGATAAAATGAATGCCGGTAACGTGTTCTCCAGGTAGAGGCAGAGAAAGAGAGAGGCTTTAGGAGGTCCTTCGTCGAATAGTGGTTGTGACCTGCCGAGTTCTTCTTACACGGACGCCTGCTTTCCTGGGAAGGTCCGGGATCCAACGGGCACCAGCCAGCTATGAAGACAACCCTTCAACCTGTCCACGGCCCCTCCTGCGGCTGGGAAGTGCCATGGCTCGTCCACCTGGCTGTGTGCAAACAAAGAGGTCCTTCTCTGTGCCTGGAGCTTCATGGGTTGGCAGCTCGGAAAAAGCCTCCCTTTGATCTTAAGCTTCTGAAGGGATCAAACAAGCTGCTTTAATGGGTGGGAATGCGGCTCTGAAAATCCTACCTTTTGTCAGTAAAGTATTCCTCCTTCTCCTCCCGGGGCAGGTGCAATGACAAGATCCAGTCTGCTTTCCAGGCTCTGAGCCAGATGTTCCTTCTTGCGACAAGTAGAACAAAGAAGTAAAAGTGAGATCAGGCGGCAAATGACAAGGCCTTGTCCACAAATGAGCTCTGCTGGGTTTGGGAGTTAGTTCTTGATGTGCTCCTTCCTGAAACCCGCTTTAGGTCCACCGCGTTTTACAAAGGCCAGAAATCAGCTACTCTGGTGTTAACTGTGCCAATCGCGACTTCTCAGAGCTTTTAGATTACGTTTGGAAGAGGGCTCACCTTTAAGCAATGCGATTTGGGCTAACGTCCTTTGATTTACGAGATGTGTTTCAAACCCGTTTCAACCTAGGATTCCACGCTCCTTCCGAATGCCAAAACAGCCTTTAAATAACCACTTTTATTCCCTCAGCCTACTCTAGTCCTGTGACAGCAGAAAGAGAGAGAAAAAAAAAAATGGATCATGGTTTATTTCTTGAGGACCATTCCAGCATGGACTCTAAGGACATGCTCTTAAAAATCTCCCATCAGAGAGATATGTAATCCATTTCTCAAGTTCACTGGAAACAAGCAAATTCAGCACACTGTCTAATTTCTGGACAAATGTGTCACCGTTTCCTTAGAAATGTTTTCCAGAAATCGCCTTAAAATACCTTTAGGGAAGAGACACTGATGATTATGCCTCCAAATGATTCCAGAACTGTTCAGGCTGTTCAGGCTGGCAGTGGAAGTTTTCTTGGGGATGCTTTTATTTCATTAAGCACCCTTTGGATCTAGATCTCCCAGGGTATGCCCTGCAAGTTCCTCATCCCCAGAGATGCCCCTTGAAGAGAGGGATCCATAGCCCAAGGACTTAGGCAAGCATATGAATATCAGTTTCTCCTTGAAACCCTCACTATGCATCAAATTTGGAGTCTCTTAGAAGAAACCAGTTAAATATCTTATAATCCATATGTCTCTCAATCATCTGACCTGGGGAAATATTTTCCATAGAATGATTACATTTAAAAAATTTTTTTATTATTTTTATTTAAGAGAGAGAGCATGAGCAGGGGAGAGGGGTCCATATACTGATTAATATCTCATGAAACTAACACAGATGGGATATTCTGCCTTAGATCATGATCACGGGATATACACATTTCCAAGATCTTCCTCAGGGATCTGAGTAAATAGATCTGGAGTAGGGACCTGGGAACCTAATTTTTAACAAGGACTCTAGGTGATTCTAATTGATGAGGTAAGTTATAGCAATTGTGGTTTTCTGTATATCTACCCTTTCAACTCTCTGCCCACCCCGTATACACACAAATATATGTGAGTTATGGAAGCACACCATAAATTATACAAGACCCTGAAGGTAACAGCACTGATTTCTTCTTGGAATACCAAGGCAGACATAATGTAGGCTGTGGCATTCTAGCTCAAGTTGAGGCACCCAACGTAAGTCTACCTTTTTACTGCCAGACCTCTAAGACCACATCATCCTAAGAGTGCAGGAGGTTAAGCAGGCAGCTGTGGAACGCAGCCACCCGGTTTGGGATCCTTGCTCTACCGCCCTGCATTTTCCAAGCCTCAAATTCTCACCTATAAAATCAGAGATGATTGAAACTAGAGTAGTCCCCAATATAAAGTGTTGCACAGAAATAAATGAGACAACACGCTATAAATCACTTAACATAATACCTGGCATGCTTCTTAAGCGCTTGATCAATAGCTATTATTTTTAAGCAAAGATCTTAGGAGTCATGAAAATACATGGAAGGAGGGAGAAGAGAGAGTGGACAGAAGGCCTGTCTTTGGATCCCTGGAGAATCGGCCCAGCAGAAGGCTCTTGGGAGTAAAACACAGTATAGGACATGGTGAGTTTGCCTGTCATCTCACCTGCCCTGCTCTCCGCAGCTTCCAGGCTCCTGTGGATGGAGTAGGTTAGCATTTCTGGGCGCCTCCCCCCCCCCCATTCCCTGTGCTTTGAAACCTTCCAAGTTCCCGGCCACCGGCACCCAGGACAGGGTGATCACCTTCACTTTCTCAGCGAACAAACATAAGGCAGCACCCAAAGGGTTACCGCCGTGTTTCTAAACAAATAGGAATTGCCAAGGCTTGGTGCTGATATGAAATTATAATCAACGCATTCACGGATTGGTAGTATTTATCATGCTGTTAGCATTGTAAATTTGTACCATTGTAGATAGGAGTCACACAGCTTGGGGCCCTGTAGCTTCACCTATTGTTTTCCCTGTGTTATGATAAATTTCCAGCAACACTTGATTAAAACTGCCAATTTGTTGGGAATAAAAAGAATCTCTCGACACCACCAGGACTAATTACGTTGTCCTTGCCAAAGGGGTAGTTGAATAATTGCATGCCATTATTGCACAGGCATGGCGCTTTTCACGTCAGTAGCAAAGCAATGAAGATTGATTCCCTTTAATTAATCATTCAAAAATAGCCGCCTTGTATCACTCCCCAAATAGGAGGGAGCATGTTCCTACAACTTGCTTCCAAAAGGCGCCGGGATGCAGTTGGTTCCCTGATGAGATATCAAAGTGTGTGTGCCTGTCCGAGATAGGAGGACCTTCTCTGTAATTGATTGTGGATCCCATTCTCCCAATTTTTTATCCCCAGCCCCGAACTCTCTTTGTAATCTTAACAGCCTGGAGCACATTTACATAGCTTTCATTAATTGTACTCTGGCTTCCCATTAGAAAGGGAAGCAACAACTCTTAACTGATCCAATCTAGGCTTTATTTGTGCATTTCTACTAACATGACATATTGGGCTTAAGTATTCCTTAGCGTTTGGTGTGGAGGGTCAAAGTCAGCATAGGACAGTATCTTATTAGAAAGCCTTGAAAGACACTCTTATATATTATTTGCAGTATCTGTTTCTTGCTTTTTTGACAATGTTCAATATCAGCCTTATCTATGCTTTGAAGACACTGATGTCTACTCCCTGGATTCAACCCTTTCAATTTTAAGACACAGTAAATCAGCAACTTCAAATGTCGCTCTTTTTTTTTTTCTTTTTTTTCATGTACTCTTGTGATTAATGTGACTCACAGTCTTTGCTCTGGAAAAAGATTCAAACAGAAGTATTTGCTGATGATCTTCTGTAAGAACTGCACTTGATGCTTTGATGCGATGTCACAGGAGGAGGACTGCCCTGGTTCCTGACTGGGAAGCAAAACTGTGAAACGGGAAATGTCCAGTTTGGGCACAGCTCCACTTTCCACATCCTGCTCTCACCAACTGTTCCTTTCTCTTCCAATTCCAAAAAATACTAGATTAATAACTTCTTAAATATATAATCTAGTTTTCAACTTTTTTTTAAAACATTTTAATTTTTTTTTTTTTTTTTTTTTTTTTTTTTTTTTGAGAGAGAGAGAGAGAGAGAGGGAGACACAGAATCCAAAGCAGGCTCCAGGCTCGGAAGTGTCAGCACAGAGCCCGACGCGGGGCTCGAA
The DNA here is from genome assembly GCF_018350155.1 of Leopardus geoffroyi. Taxonomy (NCBI): domain Eukaryota; kingdom Metazoa; phylum Chordata; class Mammalia; order Carnivora; family Felidae; genus Leopardus; species Leopardus geoffroyi. The sequence goes on from NC_059326.1 coordinate 102,141,863, forward strand.
GTCGCGAACCATGAGATCGTGACCTGAGACAAAGTCGGACCCTTAACCTACTGATCCACCTAGGCGCCCCTAGTTTTCAACTTGTAAGTCACTAGAGGAATAAGAAAGGTGCCCATCTTACGAGGCTGTCTCCTCTGTTTTTGTTCTGAACCTTCCTCTCCAAAGCTCCTTTTCCTTTCCCACCTCTACCCTGCCCACGTCGGCACTGTGCCCCAAAGCCCTTTCCCTGTCATCTTTCAAGGCTTAGCCCATCCAGTAGGGACAAAGGATGAAAAGAAAAGGGATCTGTGGGGATCACGGATCATGGCAGGCTTTGTTATGTGTGTAATGTAACTGGATGCCCATTATAGGTATTTTTCTTTCTTTACACTTAAAGATGTGGATTTTTTTTATAAGAAATTTATTGTCAAATTTGTTTCCATACAACACCCAGTGCTCATCCCAACAGATGCCCTCCTAATACCCATCACCCCCCCCCTCCCTCCCCATCAACCCTCAGTTTATTCTCAGTTTTAAAGAGTCTCTTATGATTTGCCTCCTTCTCTCTCTGTAACATTTTTCCCCCTTCTCCTCCCCGCTGGTCTTCTGTTGAGTTTCTCAGGATCCGCACAGGAGTGAAAACATATGGTATCTGTCTTTCTCTGCCTCACTTATTTCACTTAGCATAATGCTCTCCAGTTCCATCCACGTTGCTACAAAGGGCCATATTTCATTCTTTCTCATTGCCATGTAGTATTCCATTGTGTATATAAACTACAATTTCTTTATCCATTCATCAGTTGACGGACATTTAGGCTCTTTCCATAATTTGGCTATTGTTGAAAGTGCTGCTATCAACATTGGGGTACAAGGGCCCCTATGCATCAGCACTCCTGTATCCCTTGGGTAAATTCCTAGCAGTGCTATTGCTGGGTCATAGGGTAGATCTATGTTTAATTTTTTGAGGAACCTCCACACTGTTTGCCAGAGCATCTGCACCAGTTTGCATTCCCACCAACAGTGCAAGAGGGTTCCCGTTTCTCCACATCCTTTCCAGCATCTATAGTCTCCTGATTTGTTCATTTTAGCCACTCTGGCGTGAGGTGGTATCATAATAACACTGAATGTAAATGGACTAAACGCTCCAACCAAAAGACATAGTGTATCAGAATGGATAAAAAACAAGACCCATCTATTTGCTGTCTATAAGAGACTCATTTTAGACCTGAAGACACCTTTCAAATTGAAAGTGAGGGGATGGCAAACTATCTAACATGCTACTGGAAGTCAAAAGAAAGCTAGAGTAGCCATACTTACATCAGACAAACTAGACTCTAAATTAAAGGCTGTAACAAGAGATGAAGAAGGGCATTATATAATAATGGTCATTCATCAGGAAGAGCTAACAATTGTAAATGTCTATGCGCCGAATACAGAAGCCCCCAAATATATAAAACAATTACTCACAAACATAAGCAACCTTATTGATAAGAATGTGGTAATTGCAGGAGACTTTAATACCCCAGTTACAACAATGGATAGATCATCTAGACACGGGATCAATAAAGAAACAAGGGGCCTGAATGATACATTGGATCAGATGGACTTGACAGATACAGTTAGAACTCTGCATCCCAAAACAATGGAATATGCTTTCTTCTCGAGTGCACATGGAACATTCTCCAAGATAGATCACATACTGGGTCGCAAAACAGCCCTTCATAATTATAAAAGAACTGAGATCAGACCATGCACACTTTCAGAGCACAATGCTATGAAACTTGATATCAACCACCAGAAAAAGTCTGGAAAACCTCCAAAAGCATGGAGGTTAAAGAACAGCCTACTAAAGAATGAATGGGCCGACCAGGCAATTAGAGAAGAAATTTAAAAATATATGGAAACAAATGAAAATGAAAACACAACAATCCAAACGCTTTGGGATGCAGCAAAGGCAGCCCTGAGAAGAAAATACAATGCAATCCAGGCCTATCTCAAGAAAGAAGAAAAATACCAAATACAAAATCTAATAGCACACCTAAAGGAAATAGAAGCAGAACAGCAAAGACACCCCAAACCCAGAAGAAGAAGAGAAATAATAAAGATCAGAGCAGAAATAAACAATATAGAATCTAAAGATGTGTTTTTTTGAACAAACTGTAAGACTTAAGTGGTTATGGGATGCCTGGGTGGCTCAGTAGGTTAAGCATCCAACTCTTGATTTCAGCTCAGGTCATAATCTCTGGGTTTTGAGATCAAGCCCCACATTGGGCTCTGTACTGATAAAGCGGAGCCTGCTTGGGATTCTCTCTCTCCCTCTCTTTCTCTCACTCTATCTCTAAATAAATAAATAGACTAAAAAAAAAAAAAAAAAAAGACTTAAGCACCTGTAGGTGGCTTGTGTGGGGCTGCCTTTTTCGTCAATTATAGAAACATGGAGTTTGATAGTATCTCAAAGAGAATCCATTCCAACAGGTATGGATGAGAAAACTGGGTTTCTGAAAGATGTGGTTCTTACACTGAGTGCTCAGCAGGGCATTATGAAAGGACAGAGGGCAGAAGAGGGAAGAAACACGGCAAATGGGCAGAAATACAGCCCAAAGTAGGCACTAAAGTCTTTGGAGCGGGCTATTACCATCCCAACCCTGGCACTGTCCAGGCTAGCCCTTGAACTTCAGGGTCCCCACTGGACATGCAAAAATGATAACTATAGGGTTGCTGTAAGCATACGAAGGCATACAGGTGAAGCAACGGACACGAAAGAGATTCTCGTTTGAAGACGGTGAAAATGATAAGGGTGACAACAAAGTGCACCCCCTGCCACCATGTTTTCCAGGCCTCAGTGTTTTGAGGTTTGTTTGCTTGTTTTAAGTTTATTTCAAGAGAGAGACAGTACGACTGGGGGAACGGCAAACAGAAAGGGAGAGAGAGAATCCCAACCAGGCTTCACACTGTCAGCACAGAGTCCAACGTGGGGCTCGAACCCATGAAACTGTGAGCTCAAGACCTGAACTGAAAGTGAGTGTCAGATGCGTAACCAACTCAGCTACCCAGGCACCTCAAACTTTTCGAGTTTTGAAAAGAGCTTCATTAGGGGCGCCTGGGTGGCGCAGTCGGTTAAGCGTCCGACTTCAGCCAGGTCACGATCTCGCGGTCCGTGAGTTCGAGCCCCGCGTCGGGCTCTGGGCTGATGGCTCAGAGCCTGGAGCCTGTTTCCGATTCTGTGTCTCCCTCTCTCTCTGCCCCTCCCCCGTTCATGCTCTGTCTCTCTCTGTCTCAAAAATAAATAAACGTTGAAAAAAAAAAATTAAAAAAAAAAAAAAAGAAAAAGAAAAGAGCTTCATTAATCAAATGTTCTTCTGTGGAGTTTATTTTTCCTCTGAGGTCTGTCAGGAATAAAATACCGTAAGAAAAGCATCATCTGTGGCTCCAAGCTTCTCCTCCATCACTCACTGCCCTCTCATATCCCACTACTCGATCCAGAGAGCAAAGGTGGATGAGGAGATGCACGCGGGTGACCTTGAACAACGCAGGGGCTAGCGTGCTACCCTCCCACGTGGTCAAAAACCTGCATGCAACTTTTGACTCACTCCAAAAACCTAACTAGTAATAGCCTACTGTTGCCCAGAAGCGTTACCGATAACATAGTCGATGAACACCTATTTCGTGTGTTATATGTATTCTATACTGTTTTTGTACAATAAAGCAAGCTAGAGAAAAGAAGATGTTAAGAAAATTACAAGGAAAATACATTTACAGTACTGGACTATGGTTATTGAAAAAAAATCACTTACAAGTGGCTTCATCCAGTTCATATATATCTATGTCGTTCAATGATCAACTGAGTATAGAATGGATAGCTGGAGGGGCGCCTGGGTGGCGCAGTCGGTTAAGCGTCCGACTTCAGCCAGGTCACGATCTCGCAGTCCATGAGTTTGAGCCCCGCATCGGGCTCTGGGCTGATGGCTCAGAGCCTGGAGCCTGTTTCCGATTCTGTGTCTCCCTCTCTCTCTGCCCCTCCCCCGTTCATGCTCTGTCTCTCTCTGTCCCAAAAATAAATAAAACGTTGAAAAAAAAAATTTAGAATGGATAGCTGGAAGCTGGTAAATTTCAGTTTCTGGGGCTCTGAGCTCATCGGAGGATGGATGGATCACTAGAACACTCAAAAAGCTCCTGGAAGGAAGCTTCTGTTGACCTACTCCATCTTGGAGAAACGTGTTAGTGACAAAAAGAAGCTTAAAAGATCTTCCCCAGCTCTGGAACCCTGTACCTTAGGTGGGATTGAGCTTCACCAAGTGCCCTGTGAGACCACTCTACTCATCGTCTCCCCATGTTGGATCCTTCTCTTGGCAGAGGTATCTTGTCGATACTATACATTAGTAAGGATCAAATTGTAATCGGTATTACTTGGAGATGCTGCTAAAATGCAAATTCTGGTTCAGTAGATCTGAAGTAGGGTCCAAGATACTGCATTGCTAACGAATTTCAAAGGGCTGCCGCTGCTGCTGATCTGTGACCAAACACGCGTGGCCGGGGTGTCTGTACATCACCACCCCCTGGGTGCTGCGTCAATGTTCAGCTTCAATCTCAGTCTCACAACGCTTTTAGCCAAGTGATCTCTCCAGCCTCTCAATGGGTTTACAAGAGTGAACATATATTCTCCTGTGAAACACGTAGTTACCGTGCATGGTGATCCGTTTATAACACCAACAGTCCTCGATTTTATTCTCTCACGCAATCCATACTCATAACCACCAGGCAGGAGATGGGACCGGCGGAAGCAGATATGGCTCATAAGGCAGTGAATAATTTCTCCTTCTCTTCCCTAGCACCTTCCCCAGCAATCACTTCGATCTCACTGCTCGTAAGACTCCTCCTGTTCCTCAACCAGTGTCTTCTCGCTATTGCCCAACTGTATTGCAGGTTAAAAAAAAAAAAAGTCTTTAAAACTGTAATGGCAGTAGAGATATAAAGGAGGGCTTGGATAGGAGAGTCACAGGAGAAGGTCAAACACCATATAAGATAATTTTTATTCCACTAATATATTCTTGAAACTCATTGTAATAGTTTGCTAGGGCCGCCATAAAAACCTATCACAGACGCGGTGGACTAAACAAAAGACAAGTATTTTCTCACAGTTCTGGAAGCCAGAAATCAATGATGAAGGTGTCAGGAAGACTAGCTCCTTCTGAGGCCTCTCTCCTTGGCTTGTACATGGCTGTCTTCTTCTGGTGGTCCTTCCTCCATGTCTATGTAGGCCCTGATTTCTTCTTCTTCTAAGGACGTCAGCCATATTGGATTAAGGCCCACCCATACAACCTCATTTTATCTTAATTACTTCTTTAAAGGCCTTATCTCCAAAAATAGTCACACACACCGCCAACAGCCTCTAAGTAATGTACCAGCCTGTGCCTGACTGCATTACCATGTTTTTAAGTCCTGAGGTGGCAACAGCTGATAATCAACATTCTAGGTGTAATCTCCAACTCTGTGCTGTTTTCCAAAAGAGCGTCAGCCTTCAAGGTTCGCATTAGGCAGTGTAAAGTTTCTTTTGATTTGTCAGTCACTATCACCCCTAGGTCTCCTCCTGCCTCTCTGCTTCCGATGTTTCTCCCACCTGCAAGGTCTGGGCAATGCTATGTCATGCTATAAAGAAAAATAAAGTACTTTCCAGCTTCCCAAATTGTCTCTTCTGGGAGCCTATTTATCAGGAGGCGCAATACAAAAGAGAGGAAGTGCTGTAGGTAGATATTATAAATTCCATTGGGGTTTCAGACGTTGAACCATCTATTTTATTCTAGCAGGAGATGTTTTCTCTATATCTGCTGATTGCAAATTCATTCTTTAATCTTTATACATGAAAAGCTAAAAGCAGAAAGCCGCGGACTAAAATTTTCTCTGGAAATTGTTGAACATTTGCAACAGATATAGAAAATCACAGTGTGAAAGCTGTTAGAGCTGTGGAAAAATAAATTGGAGGCACCACAGGAAATGAAGGTTTTACATAAGGACAAGGAGCCAGCCCGAGTTTTCAAGTCCATTTTGTAATAAAGGAAATTATGAGCCCCATAAAGCCCTCTTTGGGAAATTTACATTTTGATGGATAATACGCTTATAACAATTAGTATGAAATGTTTCTGGTTTACCTACGACATGTTTCTAATAGATAGTCCACATGCGTCTTTAGCAGAATGTAACTGCTAATATTTGAAGTGCAGGTAATTCCTTGGTTCTCATTTAAAATACCATAATGCTCTCCTTGCTCGAGGCAGGCGAAAATAAAATCTCAATTAAAATAAAAGCAGGCCTGGTTCCAGTTAAGCAATGATCATTTAGAGAATTAATGCAATAAAGCTTTTTCCATAAAGTGCATAGTCAGCACGGCGCGGGAGCCATAACGCCAGATTGGGATTCCAGTCCCCCGGATCCAGAAACATTTCAACTTTTACCAGGTTGTTTCATTTCCAATACTTCACTTCACCTCTCTGGGCAGCGGCTTCCTCATGAGAAAATGAAATGGGTGTGCCTATCATCTCTGGGGGCTCATTCAGCTTAGAAACCCTGGGCTCTAGGATCCAAGCAACCTGTTGAAATCCTTGCCACGCCGAGAAATGAAAGCCCTTGGAGGGGCTTGGTTTCACCATCAGCTAAACTCACGGATTACAAAAAATACCACAGCGGCCAGGTACCGAGATCACAGCCTTGGCCGCTCTGGGCCAAACTTGGTCTTCAGCACTTTTGCCCAACGTAGCATTTTAGTAAAAACTAAAAGGCAAGAAATAAAAAACACCTACGAGTCACCTTTTTGAGGTCCGCAGGGTCCTGCTTCCCTATCATCCTCCCTCCTGCCTGACCCCGGGGCCGGGGTGGGGGGGGCACGTCCCCCACTCATACTGTGCCTCTCCCTCTCTCTGAAAAATAAATAAACATTAAAAAAAAAAAAAGGGCACTATACCGACTGTCACGGTGCCTCAGAAAATGCAGAGCAGTGTTGCTATCATCATCAACTTTATCAGGCACCTGAGCTTCATACATCATTGCCACCGCCTCCTTCTGCTTCTGGCAAACATTTCCCTCCTCCCACATCTCTGGGGTTTCAGAGGGCTTCATCGCACTGGCAACGAGCAAGAAATTCTAAGGCAGAAGGAAGTGGATCCTTCTGGTTTATGTTCCACCCCGCTGTCACCTTGTCCCCATGTCTTGTTCTGTTTCTTCCTTCACCCATCTGTTTTCCATCCCGCATTCCCTTTCAATCCACTGCCAATCCCTGAGAGAGAGAAAGGCAAGGTACAGCCTCAACTATCAATGAAAAAGCACCATAAATATTTAACTTTTTAGGTCTGTCTGCTTGCCTTTGCGGGTCGGGAAAAGGATAGGGAGGGGAATATTAACGCAAAGCATTGACACGATCGTTACAACAAGGAAAGAAGCTAGGGAAAGAATCCATGTAATCGTGAAACCGACTGCCCATCGGTGTGAGGGGAAAAGAAGACCTTGCAAACTAGAGAAGCTGGCCTCGCTTCTTCCTGCCTGCGATCTCCCAACAACAAGAAAAGCCCAAGTGTAGGAAAAAGCAGACTGGACCAACTATCGGACTCCTGAGCATTTATCTAAACTCCCATGTCCTGAGTCCTCGGCCAGCCGCAGCTTCTATTTCTAGAAATGAAAACAGTTGGATGACACTGGTTTTCAACCAAGGTTGCACATGAGAAGGACCTAAGGAATTTCTTTTTTTTTTTTTTATTTTTTAAATTTTTTTTAATGTTTTTATTTATTTTTGAGACAGAGAGAGATAGAGCATGAATAGGGGAGGGGCAGAGAGAGAGGGAGACACAGAATCGGAAGCAGGCTCAGGCTCTGAGCCATCAGCCCAGAGCCCGACGCGGGGCTCGAACTCACGGACCGCAAGATCGTGACCTGAACTGAAGTCGGACGCCTAACCGACTGAGCCACCCAGGCGCCCCTTTCTTTTTCTTTTTTAAGGCTGATGCGTCCACTTGACCCAGACCGATGAAATCAAAATCTTTGGAGGGAGGGCCTAGACCACAGAAAAATGGACTGCTCCCCAAGAGATTCTAACATCGGGCCAAAGCTGAGAATTAGTGGCTTCAAAGATCCATCAGAAAAACCACCTGGGTAGCCGACTCTAATGTTGATTAAACCAAACAAAGGAGCTCAAAGTTTCTAACTCCAAAACTTTATCATTCTTAGTATCCTTTCTAGTAATTTTATGTGGCCGTAAAACTTACTGTAGCTAAAATGGCTTTTCAGTTTTCCCTAAAACTTTAGAGTTTCAGCGGAACCAAAAGCAAACCCAAACCAACCAAAACAAAATGGACATTACTCTCTGATTACAGGACATGAAAGTGTCATTCTAAGCAAATGAATAAATAAAGCCTAAGAAGAATCTAGGATACATGCTCGGAGATCTGAATACAAAAAATCTAATGATTTTGCGTATCAGAAAATCAAAAGTGTCAGTACTAAACTGGCAAAAATACATGTACATGCATGAGATATAGAGGGTTGAGGTCCTTATTACATACAATATTTTTATAAATTAATAAGTAAAATATAAATAACCTAACAGACAAATTGAAGAAGGACGTGAATAAACAGCACATGATAGAAGTGAAGAGCAGATAAAAGCTAGCTTAAACCTGGCAATCATTCTATTTTGTTAGAGAACCTTTTTTAAAGAAACATAATGTGTATTAATAGACAGTATTTTAATCTAACAAATATGACAAATTAAATTCTTTTTATCTTCCAAGAAATAATCAAACACCATATTAAACTGCCAGGGCTCCTATCTTTGTCTTCTGATCAGGACAATGTTCTTGTTAAAATAATCACTCCCCCCATTTGCAAATATACAATATGTGCACGTTTGTGTCTTAAAAGCCTTTAAGAACCTCTGGGGCACCTGGGTGGCGCAGTCGGTTAAGCGTCCGACTTCAGCCAGGTCACGATCTCGCGGTCCGTGAGTTCGAGCCCCGCGTCGGACTCTGGGCTGATGGCTCAGAGCCTGGAGCCTGTTTCCAATTCTGTGTCTCCCTCTCTCTCTGCCCCTCCCCCGTTCATGCTCTGTCTCTCTCTGTCCCAAAAATAAATAAACGTTGAAAAAAAAAAATTAAAAAAAAAAAAGCCTTCAAGAACCTCAAAAACATTCTCCGCATGAATATTACCCATGTCATTTATTTTTCAAGTAAGTAGGAAAATAATCGAAGGTTGGGGCGCCTGGGTGGCTCGGTGGGTTGAGAGTCCAACTCTTGGTTTCAGCTCAGGTTTCAAGAGTTCAAGCCCCACATAGGGTTCTGCATTGCCTGGGTAGCCTGCTTGAGATTCTCTGTCTCCTCTCTCTCTCTGCCCCTCCCCGACTCGTGCTGTCTCTGTGTCTCTCTCCAAATAAATAAACTTAAAAAAAAAAACAAACAAACAAACAAAGAATTGACAGTTGAAGTCTTCACTCCAAGAATAGATAAAGCAAGTGGATGGAAGTGAAGCCAGAGCACAGAATTACACATTTGCTGGTAGAGAGATCAAACCCATAGCTTGAGGGGAAGGAAGAGTGAGGGGACGGGATGGGGGGGTTTGAGAAATACCTACAGGGTGTAAGGGAAGATACATAACAATCACCCACGCTTCCACCATTTGCAAATCTTTCTGGATTAGGAGTGCCTTGTGGCCCCCAGAACACAAGAACCAAGAAATGTAAATGACAAAATAACAATGGTACCAAATGTGTTTATGAAAAATGAGTCACGGGAGGGAAAACCCTCCTCTCGTATACACTGCCTGCAAAAAAGAAAATGTATTTACGGGGGCGCCTGCATGGCTCAGTTGGTTAGGCATCTGACTTCGGCTCAGGTCATGTTCTCACAGTTCATGAGTTCGAGCCCCACATTGGGCTCTGTGCTGACAGCTCAGAGCCTGGAGCCTGCTTTGGATTCTGTGTTTCCCTCTCTCTCTGCCCCTCCCCTGCTCGCTCTCTCTCTTTCTCTCTCTCTCTCTCTCACACACACACACACACACACACACACACACACAAATAAACATTAAAAAAATTTTTTTCAACATTAAAAAAAAAAAGGAAACGTATTTGCAAACAGCTCATTGAAGCTGCAAGGGAAAAAATGCATCCACTGCATTAAGTTTCAGTTAAAGTTAGTAACTGTGGTTTCTTCTTAATATTGTTTACCTGTTGTTTTGTTCTGTTGGATATGTAAGCAGTTTACTTACATTTTTTTTTTCTCCTTGAAAGGTTTTAGACTTTCCAGCCAAGGAGATTTCTACTCACCAGGCTTTCTTAACCAGCCTGCAAGGCAGGCAAACCTTCTCCGGGAAGTTTACCGATCTCACACTGATGGGGTTTTGGAGTGCTGGGGGTTTGGAGCTGGCGGCCAACAAAGAATTCTGGAAGGTGTCTTTGGTGCAAAAAAGGTGGCTTTATTAAAAGCACGGGGACAGGACCCGTGGGCAGAAAGAGCCGCAGTGGGGTTGTGAAGAGTGACTGCTTATATACCGTGGAGTTGGGGGAAGTAAAGTCAAGAGGAAGTTTCTAAAGAAGACTCAGATTACTGGAGGTCTAACTGTTGCCAACTAAAAACTGTTTTTCCCTCTAGCAAAGCATTATTCTTAAGACTGGAGGAAGCTCCTGGAGATGAGGCTATTGATAAGATTGCCCCTTTCTTGTAATACACCAAGATATCTATAAAATGCTGGAGACTCTCCCCATTTAACCATTTGTTTTCTGTCCTTTGCTTTGCCCTTGGGCAGCCAGGAATGCCTGAGGAAAGTCACACACATCCCACCTGGGGGGCAGGGGGGAAGGTCAGCTTGTGCTTTGCCTTATGCTCTGGCATCAACACGGCTTCAGGGTCCATTCCAGGGCTTGGATTTCTGTCCTGAAGAGGAGACACCCTTTCTCCGTCTTCCAGAGCTACCCAGTCCCATTTATTCATACCATATGTTTTTCCCTGGCCACAAAATCATATTAGCCCAACAGAGACCAGTATTCTACCTAAAGATACTGACTGAGAGGTCGAGTAGCAGGGCCAAAGGATCCTCTCCAGAGTTTAAAAATATTGGGAGTTTTTGGTTTAAAAATGGTTAGGTAATTAATCTGAGAGAGAGAATACTGAGTGTTGCCCCCCCAGTTATCACCCACAAACCCTGCTGATGAGACAGGACTCAGTCTATTACTTATCACAACAATGGAGAACACTGCCTTCACAGAATTTTGGTCGTAACTCAGAGTCAGAAAGTAGATCAGAATCCACTCAGAACTGGAAGTTTGCATGAAGTTAGGACTTTCGATGGGTAGACTCCATAGGATTGGGTGAGGACCACGATGTAACAATTAGGACAAGTGATTAAGGGAGGAAATATCTTTCCCTCTCCTCTCTTAAGCTTAGTGATGGGGGCCATGAACGAAACTGACAAAAGATTCCCAGGAGGAAAACGTTTATTTGTTTGCACATGGCAGCCAGCAATAGAGGTCATAGACTCACTAAATAATTACAGGTTTACAAACCTAACTTAGTAGGGGAAAGGGAGATGGGGAGAAAGGCTCTGACAGAAAAAACAAATAGGTTTCTTTAAGAAAGCCATGTGGGTTTTTAGGAAAACAATTGGGACATACAAAAGTCTGTGATAATGGTTATCTATACACTATGAGAGGTCTTTCCTTCTCTTTCAGGGCCATAAAATTCCCCCAGAGAAAGGATTTCAATATATTTTATTCACTTTTTTTTTTCTGCGAGTAAATCTGCCTAAAAGAAGGAATTTGGGGCAGCCTTATTTTCCAGAACTTGCTCTCTTTTCCAGAAGTTTAGTTAGATATGGGAAGCTTCGAGATGGCTTCTCTCTGCCTCTGTTCTCAATTATCTTCACACAGAATAATCCTTATGTGAAACGTGGCATATTTAGGGTGGCATGTTCTTTAAAAAAAATTTTTTTTAACGTTTATTTATTTTTGAGACAGAGAGAGACAGAGCATGAATGGGGGAGGGTCAGAGAGAGAGGGAGACACAGAATCTGAAACAGGCTCCAGGCTCTGAGCCATCAGCCCAGAGCCTGACGTGGGGCTCCAACTCACAAACCGCGAGATCGTGGCCTGAGCTGAAGTCGGACGCTCAACCGACTAAGCCACCCAGGCACCCCTAGGGTGGCATGTTCTGACCTCCTTCAAGTGGAAAGAGCAAGGCAAGGATCTCTGAGGGTAGGAATTCAAAGAATCTTGGGGTTTAGTAAACTGTTGATACTTTCCACTGAAGAATTGATGAGTCTTCCTGGAAAGTTCCTATAATGAACAATCAAGTTATCTGCTTGTGCAAGATTCTCCTGGAATGGTAGCTATGTCATTAAAGACAACAGAAAAGTAAAGTCCTATTAATGCAAGCTCTATGGAGTTGGGTAGTTTAAGTCTTTAGGGTGCGTGTGTGTGTGTGTGTGTGTGTGTGTGTGTGTGTGTGTGTGTGTGTGTAGCTGAGATGAAGGGGACACTCAACAAATGTTATTTCTTCTCCAGTCTGTAAACAGTGCAGAAAACATAAGAATTGCCTACTATTGTACATTAATCTCGATAAAGTTCAAAATGTTGAGACTGCATTCAAGACTTTTAACCTTGTCTAAGCTACGACCTACCAGAATTTTCTGCCAACCTGGAACACTCAAGTTCCCCCTCCCCCCACTTTTCTCTGTTTCATCTTAAATTACCTTTTCTTTATGTGTGTAGTTTTGTTTTTTTGTTTGTTTTTTTTTGTTGTTGTTGTTGTTGGTTTTTTTTTTTTGCTGGTTAAACATCAACCAAAAATTATCGTTAAACCAGTATGGGCAAGGCTGAGTAAGGTGCTGTTTAGGAAATGCCTTTACTAAAGGAGTTCTCGAGGTCTTTAGTGATCTTTTTCAGAGATAGGTTTATAGTTTAACATAGTCACCAAATTTCTTTGTATTCACTCACATTAGGAAGAAAAATTAACCTTCTTGGCACCTAATGAGTACTTTGGGTATTCTACACCAGAACACAAAGAGAACGATCAGAAAGGTCTGGGCATTCCACAAGCTCTTGAATGAGTGACCGATGCTACTAGAATATGTGGGGAGAACCACACAAGTGGAGTCTACGAATTGCTCCATACACCAGTACTGACTGAGCTTGCGGATACAGCAAGCCCAACAGCCATCAGATCAACGTCAACTGTCCCGAAAATGAAAGCACACTGACACAAAAGAAGTCAAGTGTCAGCCACAAATACCCACCTATTTGTGGGTATTTCATAGGCAGCCTATAAAATGACCGACCTATCATCTTCAAAAATGATTAAGATCACGAAAATCAAAGACATACTGACGAACTGCTCCACATCGAAGCGACAACTGGGACCAAGCCACGACTCTGGACTGGATCCTTTGCTATGAAGATGTTGCCAGAATAAATGGCAGAGCTTGAATCCAGTCCCTGGGCAAAAGGTGTAGAGAAGTTACTTGCAACTTCTCTGTCGTTTTGAAACGTGTTCCTTTTCTCCCCTGAATTCGAGTTTATTTACATGTTGTCTTCCTGTCTAGTTCATCTGCTGTTTGACGTCAGGATCCACAACCGGTTCAGTCTCCTCAGTGCCTGGAGCCTTGTAAACCTTCATAATTGTTTGCGAAAGACAGGCGGAGAGGGAGAGGGAGAGGGAGGGCAGGGAGAGGGAGGGGAGAGAGAGGGAAGCCAAAAGTAGACATGTTACCCCCTCTGCCAGACAGTTCAGTTGGGCTAGGTTCCTAGATGACACTGGGCTGGATAATGATTGTGGAAAATTCTATCCTTGCTCTCCTTAAAGTGCCTCTGGAGGAAAGAAAAATCATTGAAGTGTGTTTTTGGACCAGCTTGTCATTAAGCTGGAAAAAGCTATTTTGTTGCCTTAATTAGTTTTATTGTTTTGACATTTTAGCTTTTTAAAGGCTTTCTGCTGGAATTCAAGTGCAGGATTTCATTGCCACCGAGCCTATTTTAATGAATGATTATTATACAAATGAACCTGCTAATAGGATCCTTTTTTTTTCCCCCCAGAAAACAAACAAAATCCACATGGAAAGGCTCAAGGGCACCCACTTTATATTAAACCTGTTTGTTGCTGCCTTCCTTAAAAAACAACCCCCCCCCCCAAAAAAAACCCCAAAACAAGACCAAAACAAACAAGAAAAAACACCAAACCTTAGTTCTGCTAGAAAAATCTAAATGGAAGTTACGGTAACTCAACACATTAGTAATGCAGAGTACTTACTGATGAGGACCCGTCTACCTGATTTTTTTCTCCCATTAGAAGAATAGTGCAATAATGCTGGTAAAATAATGCATTCCTGGAGGGTCCTCAGTTTGTGCAGAGCTACCTTTTAAGGACATGGATTCTCTGCCTCTCCTTTTCTTAAAACCTAGCCTTTTCCGTGTGAATCTGTCACCTGTCCTCAGTGGCCATGCCTCCGATAAGCCGCCGGCCACGCAAAACACAAGATCTCGCTCCTGAAAGAAATGCCCCACCCATCAGCCCATAAACAATGACAGCATTTGTGGGAGCTAACCCTCCCCCAGATTTCAATGAATTACCATTACCACTTCCTAGGGGACGCCTGGGCATATCACCCAGCAGGATTCCAGTTACAAGAGCACGGTAAACAATTAGACCTCATTTACATGTTACAATTAGGTTTCACTTACATTTGACTGTGATTTTTACACGCATCAAAGGCTTTATTCCACATCTTTACTAAATCCACAAACCGTGAATTTAAGCATCCCGTATTTTTGACATGTTATTCCACACGCTAACCGTCGGTCATCTCCATTTGGTTGAACAAAGGCTAAGAATTATACAAGAGTGTGCCCAATGACTCTGAAATCTAAAAGCTAAGCTAAATCATTTACAGTGGCTTCGTCAAAGCCTGAGAGATGAAATGCAAATTTCCTCTGGTGTTAAATAAAATATGTTTAACTCATGTCATGGATTCTAAAGGTCTCCCTGGATAGATTTCTGAAGGTCTGTCAGTTTATTAGGGCACAGATGATATCCATCAATTGGAAATCAATACTTACTGCTGAGTTCTAATTATAAATTATTGGGAAAATGCAGGTGGTAAATAGGCCGGGCATTTCTTGCTAATAGTTTGAAATCAAATTGGTTTGATTTCTAGCATGTGAGCTGAGAGAGAATTTTTTTTGTTCATGTGTATATAAAATGGGTTTGATTTCTAGTATGCAAGCTGAGAAAGAATTTTTTTGTTCCTATGTATTTGCTTTTAATCCTGATTTTTTTTTCAAGGCTTGGCTGCCAGAGGAACAATTTCTCTCTATGGATTGTTGCATTTTAAACTCTGGGAAACAGTGCTCTACAAATCCAATATGATGATGTTCATAGAGAAATAACATGCATTTACATTTTATTGGTACAAATACGAAGGAGTTTTTCTGTCTCTTTTCTTTCCTTTTCATGGTCACTTTACTCCCAGATATACAACAGTATGCATGCATTAGCCTTTTAAAACATTTTCTATACAGAATTTCAATTGCTTTGCTTTCGCAAAGTTCCTCATCCTGCATTTATGCCTATATAATAAAGCCAGCCTCCTTCCTTCTCGTCGAAGTATATAAAAGAATTTTACACTCAGCAAAATAAGCTGAAACTTCAGAGAGAAAAAGAGGTTCTTTTTCACATGAGCTGTCTCACTTCTCCACTAAATTCTGCCACTAATGTTATTTACAAGGTTGTTATTCAAAAAATTGGCTTTGTTTGCCTCGTCAGCAGGGGAGAAGGAGTCCATTTCCAGGACTAATTCTTTATACTCAGCATTTGCATTAGATCTTGGGAGCTTTCCCCACTTACCTGCTATTGATTCATTTGTGCCTTCAGGCCAGTGTTTAGTGGGTGGCCATGTACCGGGCACCAAGCACAAATAAGACAGCCTCATTTGCGCTGTCTTGGTACCCAGAGTCTAGTAGTAAAACACGACAACATAGAATGACACTCACTGTGGCAGTCGAAAAGAGGTACTTGGCAAGTACCATGGGAATGTCATACAGGATGCATGCTACTGGAGGGATGTCTATAGCCTTTCCACTATGGGCACTGGGAAAATCAGGGGAGGGGGAAAATTCCAGACCATCTCCAATCCTACTTCCCCGATGGCTTATTAAAAAGGGGAAGGGGTGCCTCGGTGGCTCAGTTTGTGAAGCGTCTGGCTCCTGATTTTGACCCAGGTTTTGACCCCACAGATTGTGGGATCAGGTCCCACGTCGGGCTCAGCGCTCTGTGCTGATAGCATGGAACCTGCTTAGGATTCTCATTCTCCCTCTCTCTCTGCCCCTCCCCAGCTCATGCTCAGGCATGCTCTCTCTCTCTTTCTCAAAACAAATAGGCAGGGGCGCCTGGGGGACTCAGTCAGTCAAGCGGCCGACTTCGGCTCAGGTCACAATCTCGCGGTCCGTGAGTTCGAGCCCCGCGTCGGGCTCTGGGCTGACAGCTCAGAGCCTGGAGCCTGCTTCCGATTCTGTGTCTCCCTCTCTCTCTCTCTGCCTCTCCCCCGTTCATGCTCTGTCTCTCTCTGTCTCAAAAATAAATCGTTAAAAAAAAAAATTAAAAAAAAAAAACCAAATAGGCATTATTTTATTTTATTTTTTTTTTCAACGTTTTTTTATTTTTATTTTTGGGACAGAGAGAGACAGAGCATGAATTGGGGAGGGGCAGAGAGAGGGAGACACAGAATCGGAAACAGGCTCCAGGCTCTGAGCCATCAGCCCAGAGCCTGACGCGGGGCTCAAACTCACGGACCGCGAGATCGTGACCTGGCTGAAGTCGGATGCCTAACCGACTGCGCCACCCAGGCGCCCCAAATAGGCATTATTTTATACCTAAGATCCTACCTCTTCTTTTTGGCAAAGACTTCAAAGGAGACTGTATGCCTCAGGAAGTTATTAATAATTTACTTTTAGTCACGCGAAAATGGTAATTCTACTCACAGAGTCAAATATCATAGAGATGCTGCACATGCAACAATAAAAATATCAGAACAGTTCAGGCTATCAGTTCACAGTGCTAACCAAACATTCTATCATATAGCATAAAATCTCCCCGCATACACATACATGCACTACATACACATGCCTATGTGTGCACATCAAACATACAGACCTACACACATGGGAATTATATGCATGGCAACACGGAGAGATGCAAACCCAAATATACCTACACGGAATATCACTCAAAAACAGCATGATGGGTATAAAGTAACAAAAAAATACGCACTAGCTACTCGAATTTCAATACAGTTTCACAAACATTGTTGCCATGGATCTTTACCAACTTCCCTCTTGGTTGATGTCCTCCATATTGGTGATAACCCAAACATGGTGCCTACATCCCCAAAGCCCACGTAGGCTTTCTAACTCCAACGTCTGCTCTACAGTTGGGTGATACTCGCTCACTATGACCTGTACCAAAAAGCAGATTAGGTAGGAAATGCAAGTTGAGGGACAGGGAAAGGAATGCTACAAATGCATCTTGAAACCATCCTGGAACCATTTTAGACACACTTATTCTCCTGATAACCACAGAAAGGTCCATTTGAGCCATCTTTAGTGACTGGACCATCTCAGCTACCTCTGTAGGTCAAGAGCAGAGAAGCTTCATCCTTAAAACCCTTTTATGAATTCCATGAAGCTCTATTTAGGATTTTGTCTGTGTACAAAGTAGAAAAACATGAAATGAGAAAACTTAGTATCAATCCCAGACCCATTTCTTCCTGGCTGTGAAATACTGTATATGAATCTTAACTCAGTCTCAGTTTCTTCCTATATAAATAGCACGTCAATCCACCTTTGAATTTTGTAGTGTGTGTGTGTGTGCGTGCGTGTGTGTGTATACGTTAAGAAAATAATAGACATGATCACTTTGTAGGGGAGGGAAAACATCTTTCCCTCTACCCATGTTAGGTTCTCTAGCAGAGGCTCCCATAAGTGAGAGTGATAAAAGATTAACACCGGAGAAGGAAACAGAAGTTCATTGACATGTGCATCGCGCACACACGAGAATACCTCATGATGAATCGATCAAAGGGGTTGCTAACACTTGGGTCCATACAGCATCATGACAAAAGAACAACAAATTTTTAGTGGATTAACAAGAAAAGGGAAAAGGGCTTTGAGCCCTCACAGTGAACAAATTCTAGGAAGGCAATATATTGGGGAAACCAATGGTAGTTACAGGCCAGTTTAAGCAAGGTCTGTTATGTAGCTTCCTGTGACTCTGTTCCAGGCTGATGAGGGTCTAGAGTTGTCTCTGATGGTTAAGTTCTGTCCTTCCTGGTAGAGGAGAACCCTTTACAAACGCATATTCTGCTTTTAGCCAAATAGAGGGAGGGCAGAGAGGTTTTCTTTCATCTGCTTCTTCTCAATTGCCTTCAGCTCAAAATAGTCAGGCTAAACTGACATATTTTGGGTTGGCATATTGTGCTACACTTCAACTCCATTGGCTATAAGGTACTAGAAAAATTCAAAATGTTATTATTGCTACCCCAATCATATTATCATCACACAGTAAACACAGTGCCTAAATATGGATGATTCGATGCCAGATCTAAACAGATAGAGATGAGCAGAGATGATCTCACCCTGTGCAGATTTACATTCTAAAATATTTATCCTTTGACCAGATTAATTCTCTCACCCATAATGTATTTTACCTTTCCTTGACCCACTATTTCAGCATAGCCTTGAAAACTCATTTATCAAACAGTTTGGGGGTATAGCAATGTTGCAAAGCTGAGATGTACTTTCTACAGCACGCCCAGTTTTGTGAAAACATAGCTTTTATATGTTTACATGAATACACATTAACCATGTCTGGCAAGAGGCGGATTGTGTTGTGAGCTTACGCACCCTGCTTTTTTTCGTCCTCCGTAAGTTCATCATCCATGGATCATCACATGGTTCCTTCCATTCTTGGTCACAAGAATAATGATTTTTTTTTCCTCTCTGATCAGATACTCAAGCTTACAAATTGGATATGGTGGCAGTTTTCCTCCATCTGGCATGTAAGCAAGAGACTTGGCAAGCGCAGGTTTTATATTATTCAGTGGTGAGATTGACAGTCTTGCAGAGTCAGAAATGGATACAGTAGATTCAGCTGCCATGTCGAATCAGATGGAAAGTCTATCCTTGTTTGTGATCTGATGAGGACGGAGGAGTCAGCATTGTGGTCTTACATTCTCCAGTTGAAATCAAGTGATAGAAATTTATAACTTTCCCAAGGTATCATTTATCTAGCTGTGGGGTTATCCACGGAAAGAGTTACTCAGCCTAAAAGAGTTGCATTTCTACAACGCCTAAAGCAATGAATCTCTAATCACGGTAACCACAACTCTACAAGGCTTCACATGGACCAACAGACCGGCTCTGTGCCTCACATGTGTGGTTGATCAAGTTGAAAGAATGAGTTTTGTAAATTACGTAATGTGCGTTTGATACATTCACTGGTGAATTATATGAAGTGAGAAGAAGAATTTGCCCATGAGGGGCTCCACCCGTGGAACATACTGCGTATACTCATCTGATAGCACTATCTTCCCCCAAAGAGAGGCATAAGAAAAAAAAAAAAGATCTTCAGGATAATCATTAAAATACAATCAGAAATGTGAACAGTGTTCTTAGTTCAAAGATCTCCAACACAGATCAATTACAACAAAAAAACAACAAGTAAATGTCCGACAACATAGGAATGAATGAATGCATCCCGGTCTACAAGTATGGTGAAATATAATGGTGCCATTAAAAGGATTATAATTTTGATGAAAAATGCCTATCACTAAATTAAATAAGTCAGGGTATAAAGCTATATGTACATTACAGCTTTAACTATAGGAGAAATGTGTATGTGTGGACCAAAAATGGTCACAAAATACAACTAAATATGTTTTAGAGATATTACTGGTAAGAGAAATATCAGTGCTTCTTTCTTTCCCTCCATGATTTTTTTTCATTTTTCCATTTTTTTCTCCAGTGGAAATGCATTACTTCTTTTTAAATTTTTTTTTTTCTTTTAACATTTATTGATTTTTGAGAGAGAGAGAGAGAGAGAAAGAGCGTGATGAGGGGTGGGGCAGAGAGAGAGGGAGACACAGAATCCGAAGCAGGCTCCAGGCTCTGAGCTGTCAGCACAGAGCCTGACGCGGGGCTGGAACCCACGAACTGTAAGATTATGACCTGAGCCGATGTCAGACACTCAGCTGACTGAGCCACCCAGGCGCCCCTGGCTTCTTTCACTTAGCCACATATTGCCAGGTTTCATCCATGGTGTAGCATGTATTGGCACCTCTTTTTTTCAAACGTTTTATTTATTTTTGAGAGAGACAGATCATGAGTGGGGGAGGGGCAGGCAGCGAATGGGACACAGGACGCGAAGCAGGCTCTACATTCTGAGCTCTCAGCACAGAGCCCGATGCAGGGCTTGAACTCCCAAACCATGAGATCAATGAGATCATAAGCTGAGCCAAAGTCGGATGTGCAACCCATTGAGCCACCCAGGCACCCCGGAAATGTATTACTTCTATATTCAGGGGGTGGGGGTGGGAGGGAATGAGCAGAATTAAAATAAAGCCCTTGACACTGACCTATTGTGGTGATTGGCTGGGAGGACCTTGCATATAAACTTGCGCGTTGTTATTTACCCTTTTCAAAAACACCCTTCCGTGAATTTTAAAAAGGTAACATGCTCTTTGAGGCATTTCTTTAATTTATAAAAATAAATAGGACATGCGCAAAAGATGCACGCATGCCTACTTCTGCCAGTTTTAAGGGCCAAAAAACGACTTTCCCTTGCAATGGCCCATATTTCCCTCTCTGCCTTGCATCTCTGGAAGGGGCTCTGGGCTGGCCCCCAGGCAGCGGGCAATCCCGCCGGGTACTGACTGACCCTCCTACCCTGTGACCTGAGGCAGCTAGGGAATTTCTGACCTGTTCTGTTCATTTTATCAATCATCAACACTTCAGCTATATGACATGTTGCTGTTGAAATAATTTCACCTATGGGGTTCATTTGGCTTTAATCATTCACTTCAGCTTTCAATCCCTTCCTCTCTATCCCCATCAGAAAACTTCTCAAGCCTCCAGCCTGGCATGGAGATTAGCGTTGAGGGCTGTGGGTTCCATCAGCCTCTAGGCTTCATTATGATCCACGACGTGATGACAGTATGTGATTTGCCCCAACGCACTCTGAAGTGACTTGCTGTTGTGGTGCAGGACGGCAGCAAGAATTTCTGAGAAGCCGCATTCCTGTTGAGAGCGCACCTTTTACAACATCAGATTTCTCACCGATTTGGTAGAAAATTCAGTTTATATACGACCAGCTCCACCATGAGACCAACCTACACCACTGTGTACAGGGTCACGCTGGCTTAAAATGAAAATCTTAATTATCCTTTGATTTTGTAGGACTTGCTTAACAAAGTTTTGGATATATTTTTATTTGGCTCAATAGCGTGTGTGTGTGTGTGTGTGTGTGTGTGTGTGTGTGTGTGCGTGCACGCAGATATCGAAGATGAAGACAAAAGATGGAAAAATAATTTTTCAAGAGAACGTTGAAATATACGAACCGTATTCGTTGCTTTCTACTTTTTGTTGTACACATGGGGTTACCTGACACAGTGAATTCCTTTGCAGGAATCAGATATATGCCTTCCGCGTTTAAGGTAAAACCACAGAATCTCACCTTCAGTTTTTGTTTCCATTGGGCACCTACAGGCAGGGAAAGCACACTATGTTTTCAGTCCATTTACCTTAATTTCCCAGAGATCCAGTCATGACCTCCAGACGGGTCTTGGAAAGATGGGACTGTACTCAAGCTCAAGGATATGCCGCCCTTTATAGGACTTTCTCTTGGATCTACTGGCACAAAGCTCTCTTCACACCCAGCTCCGGAAACGAATGACACAGAATTTCGCAGGACACCAGACCACTACTCTTCAGTTAATTGCCTTCTTTTCTTCTAGACTACCACTTCAAATCCAAGCAGCTTTTCCCGAGTTGTTTTCTTGACTTAATCGTGTATTTTGCATAAGCAGTCACTGGCCAAACATAGTCGTAAGAACATACAGATTTATTACTCTTGTTTCTAACTTAAAGCAGGGTCCTCTCTGAATTAAAATTATTGGAGAAACATAAAAAATGATGTCATCATCTTTTCTGCCTTGGTAACGCAGGACTCCTAGCATTGAAAAACGCTAGAAAACAGCTCACCGTTTTAAACAACAACTTTTCTGTAGACATAGCAAGCATGATATCCTTGTTGAAATTTAGTAGCGTGCAAGTGTTGAACCTGGTTTTGGCCACGAGCAGGTTTCTTGTATCCTGTCCCATCCCACTTCGTCACCAAGAAGACTGGCATACTTATGGTTGCTACTAGACTTAAGGCTGGTAATGAAGAAGGATGAGATATGTGGACCGTGGACCAGCCCATCCACTATCTGCCCACCAACAGAGTCAACTTTTGGATTAAGAAAAAAAAAAATTATAGTAGGTGGAGTTGGAATTCAATTCTACTGCAAAACTTAGACCAAATGCATTATCTAAACTGTTCTGAAAGATGCACTACTTAATTCTAAATCAATTCAATTGAAAAGTTTCACGGAGCTAGATGTAAGGCATGTGAAATCGATGCTAAGCAAAATGGGCCTTTAGAAAGTAACTAAAGATTGGAAAAGGAGAAAATCTGAGGAAATGCCTAAGAATCAATGCATAGCTCTTGAGAACAGTCACCCAGTTTAGCGTTTGCAGCAGAGTTTAAAGCAGCGTTCTGGAGCTCACTGCTTGGGTTCAGATACTGTCTGTCTCCTGCTCCAAGAATCCAGATAACTGATTTAATCTCTCTTAGCCTCAGGGCATCGTTGGGAGAATGGGACCAATCATCTCTCTGACCTCCCAGGGCGATACAGATTAAATGAACACAGGTAAAGTACCTAGACAATGACCTAATACGCGGTAAGTACCTCATAAATATCATCAACTATTCCAGACTGGATAAAATTCCATGACGACAGCAGGTAATTGGTTTTGATGTTAGTGGAAAAAAATAAATCATATGACTATTTTGATTTATAGCAAGTGTTGTTCTCCGCTTAACAAAATGGGAGAACCAAGTGATTTTTATTGGATGTATTTTTCTGTTGTTAAGAGACACAGTCATTTTGACCTCTGTCAGCGAAGCCTCTTCCAAAGCAGGTGAGTCTTAAGATACTACTATGAGAAGCCAAAGGTACAAGTGATACTAAATCTGTAACTTAAATTTTCAACAGTAGACTAGTATCTCCCTCTAATTGGCAGAAAACAGATATAAGCTTTTATTTCTGGCTACTAATACTAATTTGCTGGTAGACTGAGATTTGTGTACCCTAAAAGGAAACTCTTGTGGGGCAGTCCAAAGGGAGTATGACCAAGGAAATTATCAGGAGCAACTTAGAAAAATCTGGTGACCGGGGTCATTCAGCCCCAAAGCAAAGAAACACAATTATTGTAAATAAATGCACGCTAGAATAAAAGGCTTTTCTTTTACCAGAAAAGGTACTAAGGAAGATGCCGAAAAGATACTTCTGAGAGTAATTTGCCTCTACTAATAATTCGGGGTAAATTGTAGAGTGCCTAGGTCATGGGTATTCTTGGACCTGTGCAAGCTCATGGGTACTCTTCACCGTGAAAAATTGTGTAACCAAAAATAAATACCTTTAAAACTCATGACCCATGAGAAATAATAATGATGGAAGAGTGCCACTGGGGTTTAAACCAACCCAAGAGACATTAAGAAATGGTAGCCTCTATTCATAAAAGGCTGTGTATATTGGAATACATAACATGAGTGGAGGGATTGTTGAAAGGCCAAGCGCTCAGAGGCAAGAGAACAGGAAAGTTACAAGATGATGGCGGCAGATGCAGAGGACCTAGCCCCCAAGACTTCTGTAGGTTGATGGCCCTTAAGCTTTCCTTTCTTGGTAGAGAAAAGGGAAGTCATCTACTTAAGGTGGATTGTCTTCTACTGGTGAATCTCGCCTAGGATCTGGCACATTGTAAGGGAGTTGTGTAGATTAAAAGGGATAACGCACATGAAGTGCTTGGAGCAGTGTCTGATGTAAAGTAACCATAACCAAAGTTTACTGTTAGTATTATTTTGGAAGCACAAAAGACACACTGTGACTCAGGGAAAGTGCACCTCCTTGTCCGGATAACATCACTTGAGGTCAGAACTGCAGGGGATGTGTTAATGGCAAACCAATCACCTCTTCCGATAGGTTCACAAGTGATGAGTTTGTGTCACAAGGTATAAGCCAAAATGAGGTCATCTTGATGTTCATGAACTTCTATCTTTTCCAGCACGGCAACAAGAAAAGTAGCTTTAGAAAGGATGGAATTTTTCAATGACTTATGTCATTCTCAATAGTGAAGTTAGAAAGATACCGTAATAGTAATTGATTATATTCATTTACAGCTTTCGATTTTATAAAGCATGCCCACTCATTTCCTAGGGGTGCTGAAACAAAGCACCACCAACTGGGCAGCTTAGAACAAGAGAACTTTTTTCTTTCACAGTTCAGGAAGGCAGACATCCAAGATCAGGGTATTGGTGAGGTTGGTTCCGTCTGGGAGCCGCGAGGAAGAATCTGTCCATACCTCTTTCCTCCTTCTAGCGATGACAGATGATATTTGGCATTCCTCAGCTGGCGAATAAATCCCTCCAATCTCTGCCTCATGTTCACAATTGTTTTCTCTGTATCTTCATCCCTTTACACGCCCATCCCCTTATAAGAAGGCCACTCTCATCAGATGAGGGGACCAGCCTACTCCACTATGATGTCATCTGAACTTATTATATCTGCAGGGACCCTGTATCCAAATAAAGTCACGTTCTAAGCTACTGGGGGCTCAGACTTCAACCTATCTTTCTGGGGGAGACACAATTCAACCCCTAAGAGCAGCTTTAATAGCATTCAGAAAGTAACAACCATTATTCTCACTTTATATATAAAGAACCAAGGGCTTTACTAATGTGTCTTGTACTGGATGACACAGGTATTTCTTGGGTTAACCTCAGGTCTTAGGATTCCGTGTGTAATGTCTTTTTGCAAATACATCACCATCCCACAAGAGCTTTCCATTATTGTTCACCTGCTCTTTATTATGAGCTTTATATATAGGTGAATATGTTTTGGTTTGCGAATAACAACAGAAACCAACCAACTAACCCTCATATTGGCTTAAACTACAAAGATCAATTGGCTATTAAAAGTGAAAATCAATGGGTATAGTGGGTATAGGTTTGACTCTCCCTCCTCCTCTTCTTCCTTATCATCTTCCCTTTTCTTTCTTGTTCCTTTCCTTCATTTCCTTTCCTTTATGCTCTTAAACAATTCAGTCTACAAGCCAACAGGTGGGGCCTGAGCAAAGTAGGCATTGGTGTAGGGAGGGGAAGATGGGAGCTGTGGCTGCCCAGAGCAGAGTGTCAAAGCCTGAGCAGGGTCATGAGGGTGTTGACGGTAGGGGATTGAGTGACCGGATGTCATGTGTGGAACCTGATGGAGGTGAGGGGGGCATCCACGCAGACATCGTGCACCACTCACGGGCTGCATCAACTTCTGTGATATTCTTTTTTTTTTTTTTTTTCAATGTTTATTTATTTTGGGGACAGAGAGAGACAGAGCATGAACGGGGGAGGGGCAGAGAGAGAGGGAGACACAGAATCGGAAACAGGCTCCAGGCTCTGAGCCATCAGCCCAGAGCCTGACGCGGGGCTCGAACTCACGGACCGCGAGATCGTGACCTGGCTGAAGTCGGACGCTTAACCGACTGCGCCACCCAGGCGCCCCATCTTCTGTGATATTCTTGCCAACGATGTGTAACCTCAAACTAACCATGAGCAA
This sequence comes from Leopardus geoffroyi, assembly GCF_018350155.1. Lineage (NCBI taxonomy): Eukaryota > Metazoa > Chordata > Mammalia > Carnivora > Felidae > Leopardus > Leopardus geoffroyi. Next base: position 102,167,783 of record NC_059326.1, read on the forward strand.
ACAGGGAACAAACTCAAATGGAGGGATATTTCACAAAATAACTGCCGTGGAAGGAAGGACTGAAGGACTGTTCTAGATCAAAAGAGGCAGAAAGACGTGAAAACGAAAAGCATGGCGACATCTGGATTGGACTATTATGCTTAGAAGTCACTCATTGGACAATTGACAAAACTTGAATGTCATTTGAGAAAAAGATGAAAGCAATGGATAAATGTCAATATCCTAATTTTCAGAGTTCCATTTTGCTTTTTCAGGACAATACCCTCACACACACAAAAATATATCCTCATTTGCAAAAAAAGTAAGTTCTAAAGTATAAAGTTGCCATGCATGCGAACTCCACATGAAGAAGGTTTAAATAACTGAATGAAAATCTGGGTGGTTATCCAAAGCTGAGAATGGGCAGACAATTACAATACCCATACCGATGGTCAATATATCCTTGTCACTAAAAGCCTGGGTTGTGCAGCCAGACTATTTAGGAAAAATCTTGGTTTTGTTCATTTCTAGCTCTATGATTTTGGGCAATTTCTTGATTCTATTTTTGCCCACATGTGCACAGCTATGAGATGAAAGATAAGCTCACCTCCCACGCAGAATGATTGGGAGAAATCAATGAATCAGCACATTTGAAGCTCTCAGAAGAGGGCCTAGAGCACCAAGAGCATTCAAAAACCATTAACTATGATTATTATCATCTCACTTAATTTTTACAAAACCCTGTTTTACGGATACACGGATTCAAAAGGTCATTACTGGGTGCTTCCTATACGCACGGCACGCTCTTTTCTGCACAGTGAGAATATAGTAATGATCCAGACAGACCAGCTCTTTCTAAGGGGCGGTTACAAACACAGCTTGTTTAGGATTAAATAGTAATTGTCAGAGCTTGGACTTGAGGTCAGGTTTCTTACATGCTCACTTTCCCCTCCAAGGACCTGCTGCTGTTTAAGTAGAGGGGGCCAGACTATATACTGAAACCAGGCAGGATGTTCCAAAAACGATCATGCGTGAGGTGGCGTTTTTTTCCCTCCAAATTTCACACGCTATAGCATGCATTTGTGAACTCTGTGACTTGCTACAACTGTGAGAGACAGTAAAAGACTACACCGGAAAAGGAGAGTTTGATTTTGTTTTTCCCTAACACTTACTGAGCACTCACTATACATCACATACTGTGTATCATCTCATTCCGTTTTCAGTACACGCCTGTAGAGTCCATGATAATATTTTTCCTCCCACTCTAGATGAAGAAAGGAGGCTCCTAGAAGGCATTTGCCCAAAGTTACAGAGCAGTGGCTGATGGACCAACAATTCAAATCCAAGTAAGCCCAACTATTTAATTTTCTCCTCCTGCTCACTATGGCAGCCAAAGCAGCAGCAAATAGTAGATGCTTCATTCACTAGCATGTTCTGAGTTAACTACTATTTCCCAGAAACTATCTTGAATACTATGGGTGAGAGAAAGCTGCACGATTCCTACCTTCAGAGCAGTCCCCTGCTGGTCTAGTGCATGCAATATACATATGGAGTCTTCCTGAAACCTAGTCATGATGAAGAATACAGCCGGACGTGAGTTTTCAATGGGAAAGAAAGTATCTCACGGCTGCTACCACGCCGCAGCATCTAAGGGGAGGCTTAGCCTGCGTGCCAAATATAAGTGAATGTTGATTTTTAACACGTAGTGAAATTCTATGTATATACTCCAAGGACAATGGCAAGAGAGGCAATAATTTAAATGAGGGCAGCAGAGAAAGAGAAACAGACATAATAGTGGAATTCTCTGGGTTTATCGCATCTCCCCAGGAGGCTCTCGGGCACAGGAGGAAAACGGTCTTTAGAGAATGTAGCAAGTATTTGAGCTATGCATCTACTCCCGCCTTACACGCCTCCTGTCATGCTTTTTCTCTCGCTTGCTTTCTCTTTTTCTGTGCTCTTCCACATCGCCCTCCTCCCTCTGCTTTCTCCTTACCTTTCTATACCTTTATAATTGTGCTCTGCCCTTGCCTTAAATCTGGTAGTGGCCCTTGAGGGCTCTGCCTGTCCTGCTGCTGACATCTAGGGCAGCGTGTTTGCTAAACCTGTGTTCTGGGTGATAGGGCATCAAATGGAATCCCTGACTCGTGAGAACTATTAAGGATCCCGTGGAACTTCTCACCGTGGCGTTAACTGAACGATCTGGCCCCGTGCCCTCTGAGCTATTGCTTTGGCCTCCTGCAGACCCGTGTCTGAAGTTTCAATTGAAGACTTATCTCTCACATCTTCAAAGATTCCTCCACTGATTTGCCACAGTCAAGGCCATCTCTAGGCACAAATTTCCCATTGGCTGTTGGCCTCTGGAGTCTGTCTCCCCAACCACAGCTATTTCCTGCATTGCCCCAGTGAACTCACGCAATTCCCTAGGCCACCCAAGCCCCGAACTCGAGAGGTGCACCCAAGCCTGTCTTCTGAATGACATCACACGCTCTGAACCCGTCTTTTACTCTGCTCCCCTTCTCCTGCCCAAACGGGCTAGGCCTACATCCTCTTCTCCTGGAGCCTGTTGGAGACCCATTATCTAGGCTGAGAAACTCATCTGTGTTCAAGGGGTAATACCTGCAAATGATCGAGAGTTTGCCTCCCATCCCTCCAAAAATCCTCAATTCTCTCCCCCAAATTTTACTTTGGAATCACAGATAATAATCCGCTATGGAGAAATTAGCCTGGGTTGAGCGCTTAGAGAGGGGTTTTCCATTTGGCTTATTTGATATTTGTAACAAATCTGTAAGAGCTGTGGGTGCTGTGGGTAGCAGCCCCATTTTACAGACCAAGAAAGCGAGGCAAAAGGAGGGTAACTAACTCATCCGAAGTCACCCAGAGAAGAAATGACAGAGCCAGGATTTGCTTCCAGGCATTTGGGTCCTTGAGTGCCTGCTCTTTCCAACGCCCACGCTTCCTGGCCAGCCTACCCCCCCCACCTCCCTTGCTCTGCTATTTCCCCTCAAAACGCCCTTCAAGGTTATATGATGAAGCTGGAACCCACTAGAAAGCAAACAAGCCCTGCTTGGTCTCACCCTCACATTGCCTTTCAGAAATTAATCTCTATTTCTCTGCCCCACTTGCTGACGCTTGGAATGTCTATCCCCTTCGCAGACTGCACACTCTTGTAAGTCTGCCTTCAGGCATGAGCCTCTGTGTGAATGCCTTTTCCCCTGCTTCCTGACTGGAAACCTCTTTCTCCTGCTTCTAAACCCATCTCAAAAGCCTGGTCCCCTTTGAAGCCGACCTCCAGGCAGGTAATTAAGAATTGATACTTTTTTGCTCCCAACTGCTTTGCAATGTAGGCGACAGCGTGCAGACCAGCTTGGTGGGGGTAGGGTGGGGGAAGACAGCTTTACATATCCTGGGGCTCCAAATATATAAGCAGGGTCCTTGGTTCCCTCTCTGTCTCTTCACTCCCCATGAAAGACTCTGTGTGTGACAGGTCAGTGGCTAAGAGCGGCCCGAGACTCACAGCCTCTTGGTTTAGTGATGCTAGTGAAGACAAGGCTTTTTCTCCAAGACCGTTCACAGAAGTGTCACAGAGAGGTCTCTAATGAGCCTAGCTTAGACCACCTGTCCAATCCTAAACCAGTCACTGTAACTAGGGAGGGGAGAATTTAGTTTTTAACTGCCTTTTATATGACCATCCTATTCGTAGAAAGGGTAGCAGGACAGGATACAATGGTCCACTGATGCTAAATGAAGGAAAAGTTTAAACTACAGAAAACTGGGTTCTTTCTTTAACAAGGCATTAAAAGATGATGGGAAGACCAAAGATTTCCGTTATTTTCTACCCAGAGTCTGGCTAACATTCATACTACTCTTTTTTTTTTTTTTTTTTTTTTTCGCACATAGTATTTCCAGAACACTGTCGCTACCAGCTCTTCCACTAATGATCGAAAGCACATGATTCAAAACCGACAGTCAAAAAGTTTACCCGATGGCCAGGTCTACCTCCTGGTTCAGGACGACCTCTCTCAGTCCAAGCAAGTGAGGCTTGTACTGCTAGGAGCCTGTAAAATTAACCACCCAACACACTCCACATACAGTGGTGGAGTAAAGTAAGTTAAATAGGCCAAGAACAGCCACTGAAAAACCACCAGCGATGGGTACTGCTCTCCAACACATATCATATTCTGCCAGACGGGGATTGCAGAGGTTCCCTACCCAGCAGTAAAGTGGCGTTTCTAAATTAGTTAATACGACCTTCCGGTTCTTCCTCTGCAAAAAGACCATCCACGTCTGCTGTTCTTCAAAATCACATATGGGAGAAAACTGAAGAATAGTCTTTCCCTGGCGACTTAACTGCCAGAGTACCCCGATTTTTTTGTCCCTGAAGTTTTAGGGGCTAAGAAATTGCAGACCCAGACCTTGTAAAATGAGTACCTTAAAAATTCACTTGGCTACTGCACAGTTAACTTTCTAGAAAATCCAGAGGTGAATAATTGAAGTCAGAGAATTTGTCAAGGCATGGTCTCTGGATCTGGGTTAGGGTGAGGGTTACCCTTTGTGTATCTGTCTCTTCGTGAGAGGTCCCCTCACGGCCCTCAACTTTTAAATTGTTCTCATGGCAGAGCCCTCTCCTCTGTGCTAAGACGATCTAGCTTATATCCGAGTGAGGACCTTTCTTACAACATCTTTCTGAGAACTTCACAAAGTGATCAAGAGGGAGGTTGTAGGTGTGTAGGGGTAAGGAGTATATGGGAACTCTCTGTACCTTCCGTTCAATTTTGCTTCGAGCCTAAAACTTCTTTAAAAATTAAATTAATTAAGCCTATTAATTTCTTTCTTTTAAACTTTATTTATTTATTTTGAGAGAGAGAGAGCAGGAAAGAGGCAGAGAAAGAGGTAGAAAGAACATCCTAAGCAGGGTCTGCACCAGCAGCATGGAGCCCGACGCAGGGCTCGAACTCAACGAACCCTGGGATCACGACCTGAGCTGAACAACCAAGCGTCAAATGCCTAACTGACTGAAGCACCCAGGTGCCCCATGCTTATTAATTTTTTTTTAAGTTGAAAATTCCAAGATGCCGGCATGTGTTCACAAAACCTTCCAAAGTTACGTTGTGTTGTAGGCATAGATCTGTATCAAAAAAATAACAAGAAATGACACCATCAGGAGGTGCTCCGCTGTCACTTAACAAGCATTGTTGACTTCTCTGTCAGAGGTGGGAGGATCTTCACTGTCCCACACTCTGCCATGACTCAACCAATTCCATCTTTTAGCTTTGGTTGTCCACTACAAGCCATCCCTGCCACCAATTTGTGGATTATCCATGGTCTTACAATGACAACAAAAGCAGTCCCTTGCTAATAACGAGAAAAGACAACAGCAACAACACAAGATACAATTATACAAGAGAAATCCATTGATGAGCTCTAAGTCTCTCAAAGACTTACAAGAGGACCATCAGGCCCCAGGAAGCAGAGAAAGAGGGTAGTTCTAGGAATCTTGGCAGTGGGGAATAACGGGCCATCTCTCCAGAGCGGTACCCTCAGGGGGACACAAGTCCTGTTTTCTCTCCTGTGCCATTATGCTCACGACTCAAACCTTTGGCAAAGAACGTGAGTCACAGGAGTCACATGTTCATTCCTGAAGGAATCCAGGAGGAGGCAAGAGATGAAGAGATGGGATACTTTCTCTCTGATTGGCTAAGTCTCATTGTTGGGCCCATATGTGAGGTTGATAAAACTCAGGGTCACAGTCAGAATCAGTTTTGTACCGCAAAGAGAATTTGTAATGCCAGAGAAAAGGTAAAGGGTGATGGGAAGGCCAGCTTTATAAATCTCCCCTATAGTATCAAGCATGGTACTTACTTCTCGGCCTTTTATTCTGTTGTTTATGTGTCCATCACTCTTACAGGACTTGGTGCTGTGCTCGACAGCGCCCCCGTATCTATTTGAAAACTAGACACATAGGGGCGCCTGGGTGGCGCAGTCGGTTGAGCGTCCGACTTCAGCCAGGTCACGATCTCGCGGTCCGTGAGTTTGAGCCCCGCGTCGGGCTCTGGGCTGATGGCTCAGAGCCTGGAGCCTGTTTCCGATTCTGTGTCTCCCTCTCTCTCTGCCCCTCCCCCGTTCATGCTCTGTCTCTCTCTGTCCCAAAAATAAATAAACGTTGAAAAAAAAAATTTAAAAAAGAAAACTAGACACATAGCGTTTTCTCCATATGTGTTTTCTAACCGCTGGCTTCAAGTATTATTCATGTAAGATATGCTAACAGGGATCTTTTAGGAACAGTGTGCCCCCCTCCCCACCGCTTTTAAGAGATGACATAAATGTCAGGTACCACTTTCGGGTAAGTGGTTCATCTAAGCACAAATCATTCCAACTGGTAACTCTGTTGGGGGGGGAAGTACATTCAGAATTGAGCTCCCGGGCCCTCTCCTCATCTTCACATCCATCCCAGCCCACCCTGCACGTGTCACAGTGAGAAAAGGACTTTCCCACAATCTACAGCAGAATAGCTAGATAGCCTAGCCATTCAGAAGACGGGCTGTGGAATCATAAAACCCAGGCCTACCTATGGACTACAGTCCGTACGTGAAATGGGGATAATATCATCGACTTCATGTTTGCCACGAAGACTAAATCCAATAGTGCTAATAAGTCTTAGCACCATTTACCACATATGGTAAAACCCAATAAATAGTATAGCTTTTATTAAATCCGACCTGCCATTATATTTGATATGTGAATATTTCCAGGGGATTTTTTTTTTACAATAAACACAGGTTATAAATTACCTAACAGAATAATCACGTTAGAATCTTTGCCACGTTGCTAGCTCTGATCCCATTAATAATGCGTTATCGGTCTTATTAATGATCAACATGCTATCCCTTACACAAATATTAAGTTTTGCCTTTTAGCCCTAGGCCCTTTATTCCTGTGCTCATTAACTTTGTACCATTATAAAGTCATTCTCTGTCACTCTTTATATTTGTTCCTCTAGGTGATTTTATACTATTAAGAACTCCTTGCATGTAGCAACCTTGCCACAAAGATCACTGTACCTTCTATCACAGGTTGGACAGGCTACTGCTCATTAACCTTGGAGATCAAGCTCAAGATTGAAAACATACAGTTTGCAGAGACCCCACAATCACTACGTTTATCTTCACTCCCCTTCTATTTTTCTCTTTTCCTTTCCCATTCTCTCTGTTCCTCACATACCTGAGGGAGAAACTGGACATCATGGCCACACAGGGTTGGTTCGCTGAGTCTCTCGATCCTGGCAGTAGAGAACCAGAAGGCTGGCACCTGCCGTGACCCTCCCTGAGTTATGTCGATGTGCGACTAATATGGGGCCCTCTGTAGACATTTGTAAGCATGCCGGGACCACATGTTATTTAATCTCCTCCTTCTCTTAGGCCAGGTCTGTCCGGGAATGTTCTAAAACTCTCTGATGAAAGGATGAAGTTGAAATATAACTTCTCTTACCTCTTTGACTGCTAAGTGCATGTTTTATTATTATCGTTAGTTGAAGATTGCTAGCATTGAAAATATCATGCACGTTCTTCTTCCAAACTTTAAAAAATACTCACTTCTCTACTCAACCAGCACTGACTAAACCTCTCCTTAGTTCAATTGTCCTAAACAATAGAGACCTAGTAGTGAGCAATGCAGATTATGGTCTGTACCCTTATGCCCATACAATCTAGTGTGGAAGACCGGTAATTACATAAACAATTCTAAAAGAAAGTAGAAAGCACTGCCAGGAAAGACTCTCAAGGTGACCCTTCAGAAGCAAACAGCAGGAATCTTTAATGGGAAAGATAACAGAGGAAACCTCCCAGGGAAAGTCCAGGGTAATGGGTGAGATTTAGCTACATTAAAAGGAAGATGGACAAGACAAAGAGTGAAGACAGAGTAAAGGCAGACCTACAAGTGGTTCTCCTGAATGGTGCTTAGCACCTAGTAAATGCTCAGTAAACTCTTGTTGACAGAAAGAGACAGGAAAAGGGTGACATATCAGTGGAAAGGAAGTAAGTTTACTACACCAAAGAGTAAAAGCAATGAAAAGAGGCAAGATGAAGTAGAATGGATAAGTAGAGGTGACATCATGTAATTCACTTAAAAAGCGTGAAAGTATTGTGTGTGTGTGTGTGTGTGTTTACACAATACCGAGCCACCGAGAAACATAAAACAAGAGAATGACTTGGATAGATTTTTGTTTTAGGAATATCATTTTGGCTGCAGTATAGAAAGGAGACTGGGAACAATACAGGAGCTAGACAAGTTAGAAGCGCATGGAGTAACCCAAGCAAGAGAGGACAGCGGCTGGGACTAAGGTATGTAGAAAACTGGATGGATTTGAAAAATAATTAGGGTTGTGTGAAGATGCCTTCAAGGCATTGAATGAGAAGCATCGGTTAGGGAAAAAAGATTGAGGAGAAATCTCAAGTTAGTAGCCTGAGCTGCAGCGTCATTTGCTTACGCAAACACATGGGAGAAAGAGCGGGTTTGAGACAAAAGATAATTTGTTCTGTACTGAGTTGGAGATGCCTGTAGAACATCCCAGCAGAGATGTCTAGTAGGTGACTGAATGAGTGGGTCTGAAGTCCAGTAAAGACACATGTGTTGGAAATAAAGATTGGGGAGTTGTGAGAATATGGATGAAAAATTAAACATAGTGAAACGGAAGAGGTCATATGGTCTGGGGAGAGTGTAACGGGGGCCGATACTAAAGACCTAAGCAGATAAACGATGAAAATGCAAAACAAAAAAAAAAATCCAAGAGGAAGTGGTCAGAGAATAATAGGGAAACCAGGAGTCTCTGATGCCATGTATGTCAATGAGAAAAGTGTTTTCAGATAAATGAAATTATCAGTTTCAAATGCTGCCCATGAGTTAAATATGAGTATTCCTAGAAAGTGTATATCCAATGAATTTTGCAAAAAGCCCATCTCTTGTGACCCACAAGAGTAGATTCACAAGAGTAGTGGGAGGAAAACCCAGATTACTTTGGGTTGAAAGATAAGGGCAGGTAAAAAAGAAAAAAAGGAAACAGCAGTGTAGGCTTCTTATTTCAAGAAGATTGGCTGTTAAGAAAAAGGAAAGTCAGTAGTCAGAGGAAGATACGAGATCAGTGGGGGGGAGGCTCAAGCATAGATTGGAAAGAAATCACCAAATGGAGCAAAGTTAAAGATATAAGGAGAGAAGAAGCACAACGAATAGATGAAGAGGAGTCCAGTAGGGAGGGGACATCTATTTGGAAGAAGGGACACGCATTTCACAGAAATATAAGGAGAACAAAATGGGCAGAGATGCAAGTGTGGGCACAGAGATGGGAGTTTGTAGGAAACCTGGTTGATGGCTTCCAATTTTCTCTGTACAAGATCCAGGAAGGTCCTCCAACGAGTGTTACCAGGAAGGGAGGGGGACAGGAAGTTGAAGAACGGAAGTGTAAGGAAAAAGAGCCCAAAGGAACACAGAGAAGGATAACAAGAGGACACTAAAAGCCCAGGAGGATGTATCGTAACAGTCTTCCTACCGTCCGGCACTTTTCCCTACCCATACTGAAAGGACAGGCACAGACGAGAGCTTAGGATGGACCTCCTTGGATTACTCTGCCAGCTTCAAGAGTCAAATAGCTAGCCCTCTTCTGGGCTTACAGGAAGGAGTCGAATCTAGGAATTTAGAGAGATTCATGCAAAATAGACATAGCGCTTACCATTACTGTGGCCCCAACGCCTGAGATAAGGAAAAGGGGAGGCAACAACACTTGGGTTAACAGTTGAGACCTGAGTTCTAACAGTAACTCTGCCCAAACAGCTGTGCTGCCTTCATCTGGTCCACTGGGTCTCAGTTTCCTAATCGATACAATGAAAGCATTAGGGGCACCTGGGTGGCTCATTCAGTTGGACATCTGCCTCTTGATTCTGCCTCAGGTCACAATCCCAGGGTCATTGGGGTCGAGCCCTGCGTAGGGCTCTGTACTGAGCATAGAGCCTGCTTAGCATTCTCTCCCTCCCTCCCTCCCTCCCTCTCTCTCTCTCTCTCCCCCTCCCTTGCATGTGTGTTATCTCTCTAAAGTGGAAAAAAAAATGAAAGGATTGTATGAGATGTTACCCTCCAAGTAAGTCATCTAGGTTTCTGGGAAAACAATGGGGCTCACCTACATCGGGTGGAAGGGTATCTCCACAACATCACCATAAAATGCCCATTTCACAAACAGCCAAACCGAGAAACTTCTAGAAACTCTCCTCTACAAGACAATAGAGATCCCCTGACGATCTCCAAACCCATATTTCATCCGTGACCAAAAACAGAATGAAAGGTCTACAGAATCTGTGGAATTATCCAGAAAACAGTTCGATTTGTTAGCATATCCTAGACAGAACCTCTGAGATTCTCAGAGAATCGCACAGTATCTCCCACACAGTGTGAAGTCACTGATCTGGGAATGTCACTTCCCAGACCCACAACAGCAATCTTGGTCGGACAGGGAAAGAGGAGGAGACACAATGAACAAACCTTTGGGTCACCCCAAAATCGACACACAGTTTAAAGTCACATTAAAAAAAAAAAAAACAACTTTTTAAAAAATAAGTTTCCTAAAAGCTCAGGCCAGAGAGCAGAAGAAGGATTTTTCTTTCCTTTTCTTTCCCTGCCAGATGAGTAATTTCAGAACAACTGCTGAGTGTTCAACAATGAGACATTCAAGGACCAAAACGAGAGAGTCATTTTTTTCACAACACCCTCGGGTGGCTGTTCACTGTCTCTGGCAGACAAAATTATTTTCCAGCCGGCTCCTGGAGGACCATCTATAAACAAATTAGAAATTTCAAAGGGTTTGTTTTCTGCCTTCTGGCTGCCAGTACGGGCCGTTCCCTTTGTGTCCTTCATATGAAAAAGTAATTTAACAAAGGATAAAGAGAGAGTGCACCTCAGTTCAAAACAGACAAGCGTGTACATTCTCTTCCCCCTCCCTTCCGTCATCTCCCTCTGTCCATTGTCATGTCTGGTCAGTTTTCTGTCAAAACAACTTTTATTGTATGCAGTTTGCAGTCCTGCAGGGCTCCAGGAGCTTGCGAGACAAGCTGTGTTCCTACAGCCCTTCCATCAATAAGAAGAAAATGGAAAATGAGCCCTGATTTATGGCTGATTCTCCTTAACAAATGGCAGCAAAAAAAATGCCCACCCGGCTAAGAAGGGAGGCAAAGTGGAAAAGGGTGTCCATTCGCCACCCGGCTCGGATTCAGACCCGAGAAAAGGACAGCCTCAAAGTAAGAGAGACCTCTAAACGTTTTACAACAGCTTGTCAAGCAAGGCACCCAGGACATATTTCAACGGGAAGGAAAAAATCTATCAAGTCGGCCTCACACCAGCTCAGAAGAGGAGTCGAGCTGAGTACCTTGTTCTCCTAAAAAGCCTTTCCTTGCAAAATATCCCAGCCGATGGAAAGCACCAGACATTCAGGTGGAAGAAGCCCATTATACTCCCCGGGAGAAAGCCAACAAAATCGGCCCCCAGGTTACTAGCCAGGAAACCGACCTCGGGAGAACGGAGGCTATGGGTACAGGGACCCGGCACGCTGTCCTGGAGACACAGGGCCGGTAGGCCAAGGTCACTGGTCCTTGTTTGACCCTGCCCGAAGTCACCCTATGGAGAGCACGATGCTTTCCTGAGTTTCGGCATGCGAGCTCCATTGTCTCATCATTATCTGAGTTTTCATTCTTTGGGATTGATTTGGGGCTTGGCTGGCAGTCAAGAGCTGAGGACCAGGAGGTTCACACACGCAGCTATTTCTAGCCTGCCGATATGCCCTACTAATGGTGGTTTAAGTGGCATGCCAAATCTAGACTGCTTTCTAGAGCCCCACTCGGAGGTTTGCCCTTTAAGGTGAAGAGGTCTTAAAAGCCTTCCTAGCGCAGCACATTTCATGCGAGGAAATTCTTGGCTCAGGAAAATCAATTTCAAACTTTTGGGAGTAGGCCAATAGCAAGAATACCGTGGGGCTTAATGCGATTCTGTGCTTTTTTTTTTTCTTTATTTCGCACACCTTTATTTTAATTCCACGTCTGCAGAGTCTCTGGATTCTGCAGGTAGATTTCCAGCAGCAATTCCAGTCTTGGGGGCAGAGAAGGAAGGGGAACTGGCTTGTGGAGCAAAGGTTCCGAGCAGCCAGACCTCAAGTCTGAAGCGCGTGCTTGTGCGTGCATGTGTGTGTATGTGTGTGTGTGTGTGTGTGTGTGTGTGTATGGACGCGCGGGCTCACAGCGCCGGGAGGCAGAGGTGAGTGTGCAGAGCGCGAGTGAATGAAATGGAAATGCAGGAAGGAAGGTGCCACCCCACCTGGGCTGAGACTCCAATGCCACCCCATAGCTTTGAATAAGCAAAATTCTCAGAACAACCGTCAGGCTGTGAGAAACAACGCCCACACACCGTCCGCGGACGTCGCTTTCCCCGGCCCTCCAATCTGACCTTTCCACGCACACCCCCAAATGCATGTGTGGGTGCCTCTTCAGCAACGAGCACCGTTTCTCCTTCGTTTGCTTTGGGAAATCACGCACCCACGAGATGCATTCCTGGTGTGGTTCCCTTGAGGGACAGGGAGCCATCCCTTTCTGCACATGTTAAAGAACAGCATCATCTGGGGAAGTGCAGAAAAGGAGTCAGATTTCAACGGGACTGTTGGGAATACCTGGACTGAGAAGACTGACCTAGGTTCAAATGACTAATAGAGAACAGACAAATATTCCTTCCCTTCCCCCAGTTACATGAAGGAATACAGTATTGTGCGGAAGACAAGATTTAATGAGGCTAAGCACACGTCATCTAAGGAAGATGAGATATAAACCAGAGGGAGCCTAGGTAGTATATTCAATACCATATGGCAGTTTTACAAATTGTTTATTTCCTTTACCAGACGGGCCTTTTTAAATTTCCTCTCTGCGTACCTTAGTTCTCATAGCAAACCCACCTGAGTGGCCTTGGTACCTCACGGCCCCCCCCCCGGTCTCGGCCAGACAAAGCATATGCAGGGTTAATACCCGCCTCGAGCAGCCCTTTGCCCTGAGTCAGGTTATTAAACTGGCACATTTGACTCATAATTTGTTCTCCTCGTGTTAAGTAGATTGCAATAACTCAACTGTCCAGGATCTGTTTATCAATGCTCTGTGGCTTTCAGCAGCAAATATTTTATAACCACTAAGTGGATATTCAGACCACTCATCAAATGAAAATCTCCTGTACTCAGAGCTGGTTTTATCATCACAACCCACCAAATGGAAAGCCCTGGAGAGGTAGTAACCCTGCCCCAGAGCCTATCAGGCTTAGCCAGATCCTCGTCCTGGGGAATTCTTTTCCACTAAACGAGTTTAATAGAAACGGGCCCAGCCCCACAAGAGGCTATAACATTTTAGGGATTCTTCACTGGCCTATCCTGTCCTAGCAAATTGTCATTTTATTTGGCTTTACTGTCTCCTTGCTAGGAATTCGAATGAAAGTGAGTTTACTTTATGTAATAAAGAGGGAAGGAAATAAGAAAAGAAATGGCTAAGAAGAAAGCAAAGGAGAGAAAGGAATAAGAGAGAGAAAAGAGAGAGGAGATCAAGAGGGGAGAAGTGAGAAAAAGAGAAAGGCAGTTAAACAGATCCCACTGCAGTCGGCATTAAGTTGACACTGGCTCCGTAAAACTACACCATTTGAAACTAATGAAAGAAATGATTATTGCCACCAATACGCTCTCTTCATAATAATCTGGTTTTTACTAATGAGGTGCAATGGTTCCGGTATTTCTTATTTAGCATATATTATCTCCAGTACGAAGGTATACAGCAGTTTAACTGTAGGATATTGGCCAATTGCTAAGGAATCAGTAATGAAACCAGATCCATTGACCTATCACAGCTATAAGGAACCTATGAGATGATATAATGTCTCAACTAGTGTAAGGACAGAAAGGCAACATGCTTCATTGCCATTACTCTATGAAATGAAGCACGTGGAAAAAAAAAAAAAAAGCTTGTGAGTCGATTTTTGAAGCAAGCTCTTTATACTTCCCAGTTACATAAACAAACGAATTCCCGTATTGATTAAGCTTCTTGAACTTGAGATTCTGTTGCTTGCAACTGAGGAGTACTGAGCAATATCGGTATCAAACTAGGAGTAGGGTACTACGGTTGGTTCAGCCTAGCTCACTCCCCCACTGAGAAGAGGAGAGAGGTACAGCTCAGAGTCGCTGCAGAATCACAGCCTCCTAAGACTACACAGAACCCGGGGGGATCATTTCTCCAAAGAAATGGGAGTGACTGATAGAACGTAACAGAGAAAAATCCAAGGCAGACAAAACACAGGTAACTATTATCCTGAAAATCTTTCTTCCTCCACTTCACCCTATTTTCCATGGGGAACAATAGCCACATTAACTACAGAGTATTAATCCCATCACTATGACAACTACTGAGAACTTCACAGAGAAAAAGATTTACAGTCAGAAGAGAAAGACAAAGATGATGAGAGAGGTCTCTCATGAGGAAATGATTTTTAAGCTGAAACCTGAAAGGTAAACAGAAGACAATTGCAAGAGTAAAGGTCTTTGAGGGGGAAGGAGCCCTACTTGTGAGGTCTCTTATTTCTAAAGAATTTGGAAAAGACTGCTCTGATTCATACACAGAAAGGAACAAGAGGCAGCAACTGCCACCCTAACGACAACAAAAGGTTGGAAAAGCTACAGAATCCGAGAAAAAACAAACGGACCAACGTGAGAGGAGGACACAGTGAAACCCAAATGGACTCACATTCAGAGTAATGAACCTTTTGTAGGAGAAGAAAGGCTTAGCATTGCTCCCCTACCTGGCAGAATCACAGCCTAAGGAGGACTCCACTTAGAGACTTTGTAGCCAAAATTCTAAAGACCTTTTAAGAGCCTCACGTGAGAAGCAGGACAGGTGACAACCCAAAGGAGCTTCAACAAGTCACAAAGCAGGTGTCCAACCACTCACCATGTCTTTTCCATGTGTCTTCACTGAGTGCTTGGGAGTAGTGGACCTAAAGAGTAAGGGTAGAGAAGTAGATCAGAAAGAGAGATCTATCTATCCACTAGAGATACTTGTGTATACACACACAAATGTATTTGTGTTATACAATATGTACTGTGCACATATATATGATTATATATTAAATTATATAATATATGTAAACATACGCAAATACAAATACATGATGTCTTTAAAATTTTGTTATGTTTATTAGCAAAAATTCTAACAATGGCTAAGGTATACACAATGAAAGAACACAGTGTGGGATGGAATCAAGGGAATTACTTTATTTTAAAGTCCTTATGCTGCTCATTGAAGTAGATGACAATTTAATAATTCATATTATACCCTCTAAAGCAATTACTGAAAGCAAATTTAACATAAGAGATAATATAGACAACACCTCACGCAAAATGAATACGATGAATGCAATTCACTCAAGAGGAGACAGAAAAGGAGGAAGAGCAGAACAAAGAACAAATGGATTAAATATAAAACAAACATTCACATGGGAGATTTAAATCCAACTATACCAATAATTATATTAAATGTAAACGAACTAAACACACTTATTAAAAGGCACAAATTATTAGGTAAAAAAAAAAATCAAGACCCAACTTTAAAATGTTTCTTACAAACTACATCATCACAAAGCACAGACAGGTTGGAAGTAAAATGGTGGAAAAAGGTTTAACATGTAGGGGAGAAAGTCTCCAGAGATGGCTGCCATCAATCCTACCTTGCCTAGACAAGCATACTGTTCCTCACATCATAAGATGCAATCTAATTTCCCTCCCCATGGAATCTAGGCTGGCTTTAGTGACTTGTTTAATGAATATAATATAACAGACATGACATTCTGGGACCTCTGAGGCTACTTTATCATAAACCTTGCAGCTCCTGCCTGAGGTTCTTGGAATGCTTACTTTTTGAATGTTCCCTTTGAGAAACCAAGCGCCACACCGTAAGAAACCTGGGTCCTCTTCTGTGGAATGAGCCAAAGGGGTGTGAGGGGGGCAGGGATTATGCTACTGGAGATCTCCCCTACATGGACAGCAACATCTGGAATGGGAAAGAAAGATTTCTCCAAAAGTCCCTCACCAGTGGAATTTTTCCTTAATACGTTGTGCTTAACTATGACATGTATGATAGGTGAAGGTAAGGGAGACAGATGAGGGACTATCATGCTGGGGTGAAAACAAGTGTATATCATAGCACCAGAATGACCCTTGTGAAGTCACTTTCCCGGTACCATTCACATTTGGGTAACCTCCTTGGATCACTGGGACCAACATTGACCTCACCCCCCCGAACCCCCATCCCTGCCACACACCCACCCAAGAACACTTTAAAATAAGTTTCAATAATGTAGTAATTAAATTATTTTCAAAGCTCTTCTGCATTCAAAGCTGAAAACCTATTCACAGTTCTATTTCTCACTCTAAATAATGTCCAGACACACTGTCTGACATAACGTATGAGAGTTAGTAATAAGATTAAGCGATAACATGAAAATATCCAATAAAAAATGTATAAAGATACTCCAATAATAAAATGTCAACAATGTAGAGATAACTCAGATTTTAATATATATATACGCTCCCATTATCACATTACAATTCAAAAGCATTACAATGCAAATATATGAAAGTCCAAATCAAGTTATTTTACCTTTGTGAGTAAAAATTTGGGGCAGGGTGAAGTCCAAAGGCATTAAGGTTAAAAATCCATTTTTCTAGACCCAGTGAGTTAATAACGGTCCCACGTCTGAAATTCTTCAAGTTCCAATTTCATCCTCCCTAATTCAGGATTCTTTCATCTTTCAGGTATTGGAGTTCTTGATGCCTGAGGAAAGTCGTTCCTTCACCGGCTGCATCTTGGGATGTTTCTCTTTGTATTGAATACAGTTTCTTCCATACATCAAAAGTGGTATTAGTTCAACTTTCTGACTCCATCCCACAGCTTCTGAACCCAATTCTATTATACAGAGGACACCAGCTGGGTGTCCTGCAATTCAACTCAATTCTGATACCATCTATCAAGAGACAGCATCAGATTCCACGGGGCTCACAAGACCACTCTCCACTTCAGAAGCCAACACCAAGTCCAGGCTGTGACATGTACTTCTGACTGACCCGCTATAAGTGTTGATTTATTATTATTATTTTTTTTTTTTGAGAAAGAGAGAGAGTGAGAAAGGAAGCATGAATAGAAAGGCAGCGGGGGGGGGGGGGTATAGAATCCAAAGCAGGCTCCATACCCAGTGTGGAGCCCCGCATGGGGCCTGATCTCACTACTGTGAGACCATGACCTGAGCCGAAATCAAGAGCCCGAATGAACCACCCAAGTATCCCCTGATTGACCAGCTATAAATCACAGCTTCCAAAGGCCTCTCCTTGGGTTCAAGGCATTTACTAGAGCAGCTCACGGAACTCAGGAAATTCATTTACCCACTAGAATGCCAATTGATTGCAAAAAGATATTAAAGGGTTTAACTCAGGAACAGCCAGATAGAAGAGACAGATATAGCAAAGTATGCGCGAGGGCACAGCATTTCCATGGCTTTGGTAAGCATGAAACTCTCCCCACATCTCTACATGTTCACCAGCCTGGAAGCTCTCCCAGCCCCGACCTTTTGGGTTTTTTATGGAGGCTTCATAACAAAGGCAAGATTGATTAAATCACTGCCTATTGGCAATCCGTTCAACCTCTAGCCCCCCTTCCCTCCCCAGAAGTCAGGGGATGGGACTCAAAGTTCCAACCCTCTAATCACATGGTCGGATCCACTGGCAAACAGCCCTCAGACTTAGGTGCTTTCAAAAAGTCATCTCATTAATATAACAAAGGGCAAGTTTATTGCTCTCATTACTTAGAAAATGCCAAGAGTTTTATGAGCTCTGTGCCAAAACTGGGGATGAAGGTCAGATATATATTTCCTATTATAAATTGAAGGACCGCAATCCCTTCCCTAAGATTCTGAACATTGAATGTGGTACACAAGATAATTATAGCCCTGGCTCCACAACCATCAGAGTGAGAAAACAAGATAACCTCTGGCCTTCTAGAACTGTTACTGCAGGCAAAAGTATAGTCTGACAGTCCATCGTAAGAGTTACTGAATGGCAGAAAGCAAACATTCAATGATGTCTGAGAGGAGAGTGGAGAGACGAGCCTTGGTTCAGCATCACCACATGCTCTCAGGTGATGCCTGCTATCCCAAACCCAAAAACTGTGAACTTAAAACCAATAGGGTAAAATCTCCCAGTAAAATATTCATTTGGCACTATCCATTCACCATGTCTGTGGTGATCTTTCTCAACTTACTGTCTCATTTCTCAGAGTACAATTGAGATTCTGTGGCTTTACTTAAAAAGTTTAGGAATTTGAAGTGATGGGAACCCAATCACCAGGTATTAATTTAGGTGTCAATCTTTTCCACCCATAGTATCTAACTCCTTAGTTTCACTTGCCCTTTTGTTGTCTGCCTGAGGGTGAGGTCTGTCCAGTCATACAGACCCCCATTTCCTTAATAGAAAGCACTTCTAAGCTTAGGCTCCTCCCTTCACCTCTTGTAGTAGAATTTCTTAGGGAAGAATTTCACCTCCCCATGGAATATATTCAGCCAGAAAAACACTCTCGACTGGATATCTGGTTGTAAAATAATCAAGTCGGCCAACTTACCTCCTACCCTATACATATGTTAAGTCAAAATGGATCAAAGATCTAAATGTAAGAGCTAAAAGTCTGTGCCAAATGAAAGAAGCCAAAGAAGTCCTATTATATGAAATGTCCAGAAGAGGCAAATTCATAGTGACCAGTAGTAGATGAGTGGTTCCTAGAGACTGAGGTGAGAGAGGAACAGAGAGTGATTGCCAATAGGTGTAGGGTTTCTTTTAGGGGCGATTAAAATGCTCTCAAATTAGATAGTGGTGATGGTTGCACAACCCTGTGAATGTACTAAAATCCACTGCATTTTACACTTTAAACTGGTAAATTTTATGTTATGTGAATTATATCTTATTAAAAAAAAAAAAAAACGAAACAACTTTCAACATGTTCTTGAACCAAAGATGCTTCTCATACCTCAGAGTCCTCAGCTTCTAGAGCCTACTGAGCACCAACACCATAACCACATGCTCGGGATGCTATCTTTCCACCTCCCATAAATTCACCCGACACCTTCTCCTGAAACCAATTCTGTGTGAACTCTGAGAGTTTTTATAACAACTCTCAAACTAGATACTTGAAATGGCAACTATTTGTTTAGCTCAAGATTCTGCAAGTTGGCAAGATGAGCTAGGCTTAGCTGAGTTCTTCTGGTCCTGGATAGTTTCATGTACTTGTGCCCAATTTCTGGGTCATCTACAAGACTACCTACTCTAGAACTGCCTCAACAAGGTAGATCATCTTTGTCCACAGGGTGGCGCATTTTCCAGGTAGGCTGGGATTTTGTCATGGAGGCAGCAGAGTTCCAAGAGGGAGGGACGACAGCCGAGATTCAAGGGAAGGGACGTAACTGTCCCTGCTGGATGGGAGAAGGTGCAAAGACACAGGGTAAGGTAGGAAAGGGTAAACGATACTGGCTAGTTTTGTAATTTATCATTTCCTAGAGCACAAGTTCCAGGACAACAGCTGTGCAATGGGTCTAGAAAACAACCAGTACACATCATGGAAGGATAACCGAGGGTCCCAGGAGGGAATTTCTAAGAGGAAAAATAAAGAAATTGAGAGACAATTTCATGTGTTCGAGTAGATTGAAAGGAGTTTCAGAATTCTTTCAGAAAGTCCTAGTAGGGATTATAGGACCACAAAAAAACAATTTCTTCAAGGATTAATTAGGCAGGTAATACAATTGTGCGGGGTGGCCAAAGCAAAGAATGGGCTGTAGAGTACGTTGAAATGATCATTTTAGGAAAAATAAAAAGGACTTCAAAAGTATTCAATATAATAGAGAAGGCATTGTATGTATGGTCATATTTACATATTTACCTACTTTCAGATTTATGTGGTTATAATAATCCAAACACTGGATATTAATCTAACCACCAAAAAATGTAATGAAAGTAAAATGAGAGAAAAGGTGCAGAGAGGTGTAGGTTTTGGGGTCGGGAAATGAGGTGAACGTTGGGGAATCAAAACCCACGGATCCATAGAAAATGCAGAACATCTCAACTACTGCTGGAAGAAACAGAGACATGTCTCTGAAGCGCTGAGAAAGTCCTCCGAGGCAAGCTGAAAAGGAGCTATGTAAAACTAAGCAGCACATGTAAGAAACTTAGATTGTCTTATATATTGGTATACCATATAGGTCTAAGAATAAGTTTCTTTGAAGAATTCTGGGCAAAGTAGTACAAGGTTTAATTCAAAACAGGTGCTAATTACATTTAAATAAACATAGGGAAAGCGATTTTCAGATTTTCAATTATACATGGTCAATCTTTGCGGCTACCCTTAAAAATAGTAGTTAATGTAGGCCACAGAACGATAATAAATGCTGTTGAAATGCCAAAGATGGCTGGAAAGTCTTTCCCAACTCATCAGGGTTTGCTTGAAATGACCGTACCCATAAGCATGAGTTTAAAATCATTACGGGATGATTATCCCTCTCCTCCTTGAAGATAAATTTGGTAACTTCATATTAAGCAGGGCCTTCTAATTTAAGGACAACCTTGGACTTCATACTGAGAAAATTAGTGTGTATAAATCCATACAAAGTCTACAGCAGCAGAACATGAAGGGAAACAAATTCCTGGATGATGAAATAATCTCTTCCTCCTCTAGTTTCGGTCCAGCACTTATTTTTAGTTCAAAGGCTTCATAATTTTTATAAAATAAGATCACCCATAAATCTTCCCTGTCAGAAAACCAACAGTAATTGACAGAGCTTTTGGGATCTTGGCTTCCTTGAAGCAATTCTCTTTCATTTTCTGAAAACCACATACCAAGGCCAGTTAGATTGATGTATTGGCTGGTGGTGATGGGTAGGCCCCAGAACAAGGAACTGGCCAGAGCCACTGTTCCCAGAGGCTTACTCATGAGCCACACCTGAGTTCAATACGCAGTTTTGCTGTGTAATACTCTTAAAGAGAGCTTGTGGATAATAAACAAAATGCATTTCAGGAGCAAAACCACTGTGTCCTGTTGAACAGACCCCATCTTCAGAGCTACTGGGAAACCAAACATCTCTTTTGTGATTTTTGAGGCCAACAAAAAGGAATCAGACCAATCTATAATTTCTGGCCTTCATGTCTCATTGGTCACTTCAAATATCTAGATGGGCAGTGGAGGGGCGGGCAGTAACTTTAACCAAACCATTTTAATAGTTTTAAATTACCTTCATATGGATATATGTCTATAGAAATACAATTCGAAGAAAACCCATTTGAAGATTAAAGGCAAGTATTTAATTTCTTTCGTTTAACTGACAGGACATCTATAGTGTTTCTACTTTGTGAAGAGACCTGGACAAAATGGCGGATGGGGGAGAGGGGAAAGTGGGTGATAGGCATTGAGGAGGGCACCTGTTGGGATGAGCGCTGGGTGTTGTATGGAGACCAATTTGACAATAAATTATATATATATATATATACACACACACACACACACACACACGTATATATACATGTATATATACACGTATATATGTATATATATATACACGTATATATACATGTGTGTGTGTGTGTATATATATATATACACACACACACACACACACACACACACACACATATAGATTAAAAAAAAGATACCGTAGCAAACTCACGTCCTGAAGGCAAATTTGGTCTATAGCCCTGCTGGGTTTGCTTGTTATGTTGAGTTCTAATTTGAATGTTTCCAGCCCAGCATCCACTGGCCAGCTCAGTCTCTGCTGATTTACATTTGGCTTCTCCACACAATTGTATTTATTACCCACCTAACCCCCCGAAGAACTTGGCCTCGCAGCTGTGATGTAAAAACTCAGTATACTATATAGGAAATGAAGTTAACTGGGGAAAAAATGCGTTGTGGAGAGAAACAGACTTTTCATCTGCAACAGATTCATGTGTGACTGCTGGTTCTGCTACTCAGTATCTATGTGATCTTAAGCCAACTGTAATACCTCCTTGATCCTTAGTTTTCTTTCCCGCAAAGGGAGCTACAAGTACCATCTCACAACGTGGTCGTGAGGATTAAACAAGTATTATTTCTTATTGACACAAGATGGGCCAGGTTGCAAAGTCTCTGCATAATTTGGGACCCATTCTTCCCCTCCCCCACTCCCCCCGTGGTATTTCCATCAATTCTGGCTGGGCGCCCGGACACGCTTCACAAAAGCAAGTGGTCACTTGAACGGGGCCATGAAGGATGGAAAGGAGATCATCTACATAGGGTAAGAAGAGAACTGTGGAGTACAAGGTGCTGCCCATCACTTATAGTCACATGTTCCTATCATATGGTACAATGCAATGCTGGCTATATTTTTACAGCCCTGTCTGGAATGGAACAGAAAGTAATTCCCAGGTTCCTGGAGCTGAGATCTGGAGTGTGAGAGCTTATAAGACCACTCATGACAGTCATGAAAAGAAACCTTAGGACTACAGGATTGGTCCCTAGAACCTGAGTGTGCATGGATACTTCTTGAGAACAAACTTAGATGCCCCCTCTTATTCAAATGACTTCTCCTAGGGCTCAGGGACAGGTGCATTATATTTTACATGGTTCTTAGGATGACTAGAATATGTCACCTAAGTCCTCCTGAGGAGACTTCTACAGCTAATTACACGAGGTGAGAGAAGAGTTCGTTGTGATTATATTGTGGGTGGATGAGTAGGGAGGTTTTTCTATGCAGACTGTGTAGTATCCGAAGAAATCATGACTTGTGCAGGTTAAGTAGGACTAGGCCATTTCTATCTAGTCCATTGTTGCATCAGGCTATCAGTCTGGAGCAGGCAATGATAAACATGTTTGTGGACATGAAGGTATGTGAACACTGTTTTCAACCCCCAAGATAGAAAGGCGGAACAAGTATCCGAGATCAAGAAGGCTGGTGCTTCAAGGAGATTAAAATTCTCTTTCGTTACAAGGGCTGCGAAAGTTATCACGAACATGGGGAGAAGGGAGGAATGGCCAAGTTCAGAGTATGAAGCGTGCGATTTAAGAAAGTGCACACATCATCATGACTACAGGGGGAGAGAAGATGCGAGATCCAATATAAAGCCCATTTTGAGAGCTCTCAAAGGAGTACAGGGGTTAGGAGGATGAAGTTCCCCCACCAGCGGTCTTGGTCCTTTTTCCCATGGCCTACAAGCTCTTTGAGAATGCTGATCCAAGCACTAGGTACCTGGCCTTACCACTCCCTGGCACTTTTGCCCGTGCCTCGTGATCCATGCTGTTTTCAAGTACTCACAGGAGACCCAGCAAGCAGCTTTTTGTATGGGCACATCACTTGTCCCCACTTCAAGGGGAAGATTAGGTGGTTTGGTATGAGTTTTGGCCAAGCTCTAGCCCTTTTGGAAGCCTATGATTTCCAAGAAATTGGAAGATTCTAATACTCACCATGCAATTTTCTAACACATTTTCCAGTTCTCTAGTCAAGGTGCTGACCCATTCTACTCAGGTCACCCCATAAGAATGCAGAATTCAGGGCAGAAAACTCCTCATAACCTACTCCTTCAAGGGTTAATTCATGTCCCAGCTGATAAAACTGTCAAATAGGAATATCCTGCGTTCAGGAATCTGGGGTCAGCCCTGCATCCAGGGTCACCCTGTTAGAAGCTGCAAATCACCCATCACTCCACTTCATAAAAACAGCATTTTGTTGTATTCTCCCTTGGTCACTAAACCATGGGTCTTCACAGGTAGCTATTTTTGCCATCATATGGTGGGAAAATTGATGGACTCCCCCAAATCTCTCAGGAAACAGGAGTGTGAGTAAGGTCAGCTTCCAACATTTGCAAATCATCAGATGGCCATGCTGTTTACCAAAGTGCTGTATTTCCTACGTGTACCACATGGAATGTGGCCACTGATCCCTACTGAATAATGAGTGACTGGATCCGGAACCTTATGTTAGCACAAATTGTACTCTTCAGGAGATCCCTGATATGCCCATCAGGGATCCTGTTGGACTAAAACTGTCAGAGAGATTCTAACACAAGTGGATCGTGGACACATGATCAACTCACATGGTTGTTGGTGGGTTTCAGGAAATAGACATCTAAAAACAAAGGATTCAAAGTCCCACATGACAACAATCCACAGAACCTGAATTAACTTGACATTGGCATGTTCTCTCTGATCGCCCGATCTTCTTCATTCCCTGTTTGTCATATAGACTGCTTCCCTCGTTGACATTGACATTTGCATATACTAATTTAAAGGCAGCATGATAAAAGGAATGGAGATATGAAGGATGAATTACTTAAAAGGATATATATACTAAGCTGTGTGGATAGAAATATAGGTTGGGATTATGATGGAATGGGCTATAAAACCATCCTTAACTATTGACCTTATTCTACAGGTCATGTTAAGACACTGAAGGCTTTTAACAAAATGTAAACTACTTTAGAAAGATAACTTGAGAAGGAGTGTGGAGAATACCATGTAAAATTTAAAGACAAGAAGCAAGGAAGTGATCCCAGACGAGTACATATAAATTTAAAAAAATTTTTAAAAATGGAAGCATGACCCATGGCCTTGCCCAGAGCAATGGAGAGGAGCAAAGAAATACTAGAGATGATTCAGAGATGTAATTTACAGAATTTGGTAGGCAAATGGCTGGGTAAAAGTGATGAAAATAAAGAGAAGTATGATGATTTTAGCCTAGGGTCTTCGAGGAGAACATTAAGCCAGGACAGAGTTCAAGGAGAATCCAACTGGGAGAAAGAGGAGTTCTATGTGAATGTGTTAAAACTAAGGGAGGGGCAGGTCATTTAATATGGACACATCAAGCCAACGGAGCTTGGGAGAAAAGGAGACAGGGGGACATGGAAACTATCAATACAGCCACAATATAATACTTCCAGCTTCGTCACCTACCAAGAAGTAGGTGAGGTTGTCTAGAACAAGGAGAAGAGGGGCATACAGAGCCTTCAGGAGCATTATATTAATAGACACGGTGATGGAAGAAGGGCTGATAAGCGATCCTAAGAAGAAAACAAACGATATATGGGGATGTAGTGGGTACTTTCTGTTTGCCCTTCCAAATCCACTTTCCACCCTTGTCCATTGACAGTCAGGCTCACTGAACCACTGGTAAGCAGTGGCAGAAATCAGAGTTGGGGAGAGAGTGAAGTTGGAGTATTTATTCCCCTAGCCCTCTCCCTACTAGATTGCCCTAGACGAGCTCTCTCTCTCTCACAAGTGCACAGCTTCTGTTGGGGTTTCTCTCCATGTGGCAGTTGAGCTAACTGCTCCTGCCTCTGAGCCCTACGGGTGCTCACAGCTCCTCTGTCTATATCCCCAGCAAATTGCCCCCACCTTGCAGGCTTCCCGACCTCTGTCAAGAGCCCCTCGATCACACTCCCTTCAATTTCTCAGTATGAACGTGCCATCTGTTTCCTGATGGTATCCAGGCTGATTCAAGGGGTCAGTCCAGGAGGGTGCAATACCCTGGAAACCACGGTAGAAGAGTTGACGTAAACGCTCCAGACCACCTCATGAGATAAGGACTAAAAAGCAGCAGAGTTGGACATCTGTGCTCAGAAGACTGAAACGGTGCGGGCAGGAGTCAGGATGCAAGCTTTGGTGAAAGAAATGAAAGGTGAGAGAAAATAGAGGCATTCGAAATAGAAAATAGTGCTTCAAAAAAGCTGGTGGGCTAGGGAGGAGACAGGGAACAGGACACCTGTCTGAAACAGAACTAATCTATGCCTTTGAAGTTACGGTGAGATGGAAATAGCACCAGGAAACTGCTTTTTCTTTTCTTTCTTTCTTTTCTCTTCTTTTTTTTTTTTTTTTTTTTTGTCACTTGCTTCACCGTCACATGATTCAAATGGCCTCCTTAAATTAGCAAATCACCTTCTCTCTGGGATTTTAATTTGCCACCCAGCTTTCAGACATGACCAAAGAGACAACTGGAAAGGAAATACCTAGTTCAGGCTTACCTCTCTGAGTCCTTGCAATCATTAATCCTTTATGGGACACCGTAAACCACCTCTAGGAAAATGACGGTTCTTTATTGCTTGTTAAAAATATTTACATTTTCCTCTCCCAGCCGTATATAAGGAATTGATATTTTCTGAATTGCTAAGTCAATAACATCTTCCTCGAGCCATCAAAGGATTTGACAAACCAGCAAAACATGAGAGGTTCTGTTGCAAATAAGGGGGCGGCACTCAGGCCGTCAGGCAATTAAGTGGACCTGAATAAGCTGATGTAATTAAGCCTCTTACTGCATAATTATCTTTATTTTAAATGTGTCTTTTGATGAAACATCTGTTCCCTGCTCCAGATATGAAAAGAGGGACCCACGCTCATGAAGAAAACAGAGCTTGCGAGGCCCTCACACATGCTGCCTGGGCTGCTCAGATCCAAGGCAACAAATGTTGTCATTTGTCCCATCTTTGCATGCAAGAGGCAGGTGTCTTCCTGTCCTCAACCCACATTCGCCTGACCTCCGGGCTCACAGCAGCTGCCTAGGGCCCCGTTACACAAAGCAGTCCCCGGGTGCGGAGGGGACGCTCAGAAGCAAGGAGGCAATTAGCCGTAAGGGCAAGCACTTTGACCATCTGCAAAGGGGGACAGTCAGACGCGTTCGCCAAGTAAAGGTGGGGTAGTGGTCAGCAGGACCCCCGTGGGTGCCCATCCCCGGCAGCAGCGCATGACCCCCTCCCCTAAATCAAAGGTAAATACAACGAGTCAAACCTGACTAACGTGGGGCCACAGTCCCTGCATGTATTTTGTACGGCACCTTTGTCTGTGGTCACTTCTGCAGGCCCCAGACTCCAGAAGGTCAGTTCCCCATGTTTGTCTGAATCGAGGATTTCGAAGTCACAAGCTTCAGCAGGAAACAGACCTGGTTTTATATTCTGGGGCTGCTCCTTGTGGGCCAGGTGACCAACCACTTCCTCTCTTGCAGCCTCAATTGACTTAACTCCCGATCGAAAATAATTATACCTATCTTGCCACATGAGTTCGAGAATTAAGAGGTGGGCAGAGGGCCTAATGTAGTGCATTGAATACAGCAGCCACTCTCCTTACTAGAATAAACATTAGCTCCCCTCGCTTTGTCTAACTCCCCTCCTCCCCCTGGCCATGCAGAAGCCCAAATGTTCACTTCCTACTGACGAGAAACCCACTGTCAAGACCCTGACCGTGGTTCCTGTTTACGACGGTGACATAGAAAGATCTGAAAGTCACCTCCTCCCCTGAACACTCTGAATCTATAGCTATTTATGGAACAGTGTGCTCAGGAAAGAATATCAAACCCTGAGTGGGTGACTTGAACCTATCAGGCAAATGAGAGAGTGGGGAGGAGAGGCTGGCACAGTGTCTTGCCCGAAAGCCCATCCGCGGTGCAGCTGCCCACACTTAGGAGGAAACTCTAAACCCCGAGCTTCTCACCGAGGAGGAAAGGGTGTGAAACCCACATCAGGCTCCCCAGCATTTGACATTTGCGCCTCAGAGGTAAGCCTTTAGAGCTATTTCTCTCCATGAGCACCTTAATATTTGCACCACTTGAGCTTTTAGTATGCCCTGCTCTCTCTTCTTCTTTTAAGAGCTCCACTGAAACATAATTCACATATCATACAATTTAGTCCTTCAAAATAATACAATTCAAGGGCTTTGGCTACATTCACAGACTTGTGCGTCCAGCACCGCAGTGAATTACAGAACATGTTTACCGGCCCCCAAAGAAACCCTACTCCTCCCTAGTCATCACCTCCCAACCACGCTGCCCCTCGCCACAGTCCAAGGAAATAATTAATCTACTTTGCAGCTCTATGAATTTATCTACCCTGGCCTTTTCAGACAAATGGAATCATACAATAAAGGGCCTTTATATCTGTCATCTTTCACTTAGCACAATGTCACTAAGGTTCACCCACGTGGTAGCATATTAGTATTTCAAGTATTTTTTTTACTGCCAAATAATATCCCATTCTATGGATCACCACATCTTACTCATCCATGCATCAGTTGATGAACAATCAGACTGTTTCCATTTTCCCCCTATTGTGACGAATGCTGCCACGAGGCTTAATGTGTAACATTTGACATAAACAGGTGATATCAATTCCAGAAGTCACATTGTTGGGTCACATAGTAACTATTTTTAGATTTTTGAGCAACTCCCAGCTTTTCTGAGGTGGCTACACCGTTTTAAATTCCCACCAGCTGTGTATGAGAGTTCTTGTTTTTCCACGTCTCATCAAAATGTTTATTATTTGTCCTTTTGATTAGAGCCACCATAACGGGTGCGAAATGGTAGCTCCTTGAGGTTGTGGTTGTTTTTTTGTTTTTTGTTTTTAACCTTTACGGTTTTGATTCACACTCCCTTGACGGCTTCGGTCTCTCTTGCAGAAAACATTTCGGCGACACCCACTATAAGCCATTGCCTCTTGGGAATATTCTGCCCCGATTCTTCTGTACTTCCTAGAGGACTACCAGCCAATATGCTTCGCCACGGGAAGACAGCTGCCTAAGAAGGTGCTAGACCTTTGTGACGATTTGTACCACATCTTTCTGCCCTGGGAAAGGACATGAGAGGTACATTAGGAGTAACTCAAACCAAGGACATTAGTGAATTATTAGACATCATGTTAATTAACAATACACTGAGGGAGCATCTCAGAGGCTAAGCCAAGAGGGCAAGTTGAAATCAGATTATTAATTCACTATTTACAGCCAAGCTTTAATACCCTATCACTAGTGATACCTGTGATATCATGTATTTATAGGTCACTTACACAGAAGCAGAACACAGAAATTTAAAATGGCATCCAAAGAGCAGGTTATGAACCCTGAGTGTAACGTCAGATTCCAAAGATTTTAAACAAGATCCTAACTTCCGGTAACATTATTCCATATTCTATACGGTGGAAAACATAATTTGCCCAAGGGGTTATTTGGAGATTTAATTAAGATAAAGTTATTGGGCCTGCTTTATAAACTGTAAAATGCTATGTGGATAATTATTAGCTAATAATTATCGACAGCATAGTTCACATTTCCTGAAAATTTATTCTGTGACAGGGCTGTCCTTCAAAGGCAACTAATACGATGTTTTAATGGGACTGAGAAAAGAGAACCCCAAGCTCACGTGACATCTTTTTTTCCTTCTGTATGTGATCACACCATCTGTATAACCATCAGTGGCCAGCAGCTTTGGCTGAAATCCTGAGGGAAGCGAAACCGTCATGCATAACCCACCAGGTCACAATCAGTAGTGGTTCTCGTATTGGGTGTCCCCAGTTGTATGGACGGGAGAGGAGAGGTATGGGACCTCTGAATGCAGCAGGGGGGCAAAAGAAACAGCCTCGGGGAAAACCCTAGGTGGGGTGGGGGCATGACCTCACAAACATCTGCATGCCAAGACAGCGGGTGTGTGCCCTCCCAAGGGTAAGCATGACCGTGTGGCAGGCATGAATTTATCCTCTGGGTCTTCACGTGTGGCTGCCTTCAGCCGGGGGCTCCCCTGGACGGGAAGACCCGAGATGGCCTCCCTCACGTTCCTGGCAGCTTGGCAGCCTGTGGGCTCAGGCAGATTATTTCTCCCGTGTGGGGCCCTGCATCCTTCTTTAAGCTCCATCAGCTTCCTTTCAGGGGGGGATTCAGGGCCGCACTCCAAGAGGGCAAAGACAGAAACTGCATGGTCTCTGGAAGCCCATATCCCAGAACTCAGACATCACTCCATTCAAAGTCAAAGCTGAGTCACAAGGCCAGCCCACAGACAATGGGGTGAGGGAACAGGATCTACCTCTTGATGTTGGAGAACATCCTGTTTCTTCACTATTTTTTCAGCTCTATTGAGGTAAAATTGACTACGAAAACTTTAATACATTTATTTATTTATTTTTGAACCATGAAATTTATTGTCAAATTGGTTTCCATACAACACCCAGGGCTCATCCCAACAGGTGTCCTCCTCAATGCCCATCCTCCCCCCTCCCCCCTCCCCCCCCCAATCAACCCTCAGTTTGTTCTCAGTTTTTAAGAGTCTCTTAAGGGGTGCCTGGGTGGCTCAGTTGGTTAAGCATCCCACCCTGGCTCAGGTCATGATCTCGCTCATGGTTCATGAGTTCGAGCCCCACGTCAGGCTCTGTGCTAAACGCTCAGAGCCTGGAGCCTGCTTCAGATTCTGTGTTTACCTCTCTCTCTGCCTCTCTCCTGCTCACGGTCTGTCTCTGTCATAATAAATAAAGGTTAAAAAAATTTTTTTAATAAAAAAATAAGAGTTTTTTCCCTCCCTAAGTTTTTTTCCCCTCCTTCCCTTCCCCCATGGTCTCCTGCTAAGTTTCTGAACATCCGCATATGAGTGAAAACATATGGTATCTGTCTTTCTCTGCCCGACTTACTTCACGTAGCATAATACCCTCCAGTTCCATCCACGTTGCTGCAAATGGCATGATTTCACTCATTCTCATTGCCACATAGTATTCCGTTGTATATATAAACCACACTGTAATACATTTAAAGCATACAGTCTGATGATATATGTATGTCTACACTGTGGAAGGATTCCCACTATCAAGTTAATCAACACGTTCATCTCAAGCATTTTCTTTGTGTGAGAGAGAGAACTCAGTTTCTACCCTCGTAGCACATTTCACTCAGACAACGGTCTCAGTAACTACAACCGCCATGTTATACGTCAGATCATCAGATCTTATAACTGAATGTTTCTACCCTTTTACGACTCTATCTGTCCCACTCCTGAGTCCCTGACAACCACATTTTATCCTGTGTCTAGGAGTTCACTTTTTTTTTTTTCTTCCTAAGATTCCACGTACAAGTGACACTATGCAAGCCGTGTTTTTCTGTCTGGATCATTTCGTTTAACATAATGTCCCCCAGGTTCATCCATGTTGTCACAAATGTCAAGGTTGCCTTCTTTTGAAAGGCCAAGTAAGATCCATTGTATGTACATATGTGTTTGCATGTGTACACACACACACACACACACACACACATACACACACACCACCACAGCTTCTGTATCCATTCATTTGCTCATGGATGCTTAGATTGTTTCCAGACCTTGGCTGTTGTGAATACTGTTGAAATTACTATGGGAATACAGAGATCTCTTCAAGATAGTAATTTTGTGTTCTCTGTATGTATACCCAAGAATGGGATTGCTGGATCATATGGTAGTTCTATTTGTAATTTTTTGAGGAATCTCCATATTCTTTTTCATCGGGGCTGTACCAGTTTGCATTCCCCCCAACAGCGCACAGGGATCCCCCTGCCCTTTATGTTTTATTTTTTATTATCTTTTCATTTAAAATTTTTTTAATGTTTATTTATTTTTGAGAGAGACAGAGACAGAGACAGAGACAGAGAGAGACAGAGCCCAAGTAGGGAAGGGGCAGAGAGAGAGGGAGACGCACAACTTGAAGCAAGCTCCAGGCTCCAAGCCGTCGGCACAGAGCCTGACACGGGGCTCAAACTCACAAACCGTGAGATCATGACCCGAGCTGAAATCGGACACTTCACTGAATCAGCCACCCAGGCGCCTCTATTTTTTATTTATTTTTTTTACATCTCGACAGCATTTGTTATGTCCTCTCTTTTCAATAATACACATCCTAAGGGGAGTAGGTTAACATCTCATTGTGATGTTAACTTGCATTGCTCTGATGATTAGTGATGTTTTGAGCGCTGATCCAGGTTACTGTTTTTATGTCAATACTATACTGTTTTGATTGCTACAGCTTTGCAATATTGTTTAAAATCAGGGTGAATCCGGGGCGCCTGGGTGGCTCAGTCGGTTAAGCGTCCGACTTCAGCTCAGGTCACCATCTCGCGGTCCATGGGTTCGAGCCCCGCGTCGGGCTCTGGGCTGATGGCTCGGAGCCTGGAGCCTGCTTCTGATTCTGTGTCTCCCTCTCTCTCTGCCCCTCCCCCGTTCATGCTCTGTCTCTCTCTGTCTCAAAAATAAAGGTTAAAAAAATTTTTTAAATAAAAATATATAAATAAAAATAAAATCAGGGTGAATTATGCCTCCCGCTTCATTCTTCTATTTCAAAATTGCTTTGGCTATTCAAGGTCTTTCTGGTCCCATTCAAATTTTAGGATGGTTTGAGGCTCTTGTAAAAGGGATCGTTTGCTTCATTTCTCTTTCCAGTAGTTTGCTGTTAGAGTACCAAAAATGTAACTGGTTTTTGCCAGGAGCTTACTCTTACTTCAGTGCCATGAGGTCAATTATTGCTTTACCCCCTTTTTTTTTTTTAGAGAAAGAAATTGAGACCTAAGCTTGTGTGACACATCCAGGTTTGAAGCCCAGTGTGTCTGATACATATTACCGACCTGGAGAAAAGTAATCTTGCTTGCTGTGACCAGAACCCTTATGGAAAACTTCTCTCCACCTCTCAGTCTGTCAGGACTGAAAGAATGGTTTTCTTGAAATATTTCATCCAAGAGATTCCTCTTCCCCTTTAGAAAACTTGAATCCTCTTTCCCTGATCTTCAATTTTGGCCTTCTCTTTTTAAAAAAAATTTTTTAAGTTTATTTATTTTGAGGAGACAGCACAAGAAGGGATGAGACAGAGAGAGAGGAAGAGAGAGAGAGAGAGAGGGAGGATTCCCAGCAAGCTCCATGCAGTTGGCTCAGAGCCCGAAGTGGGGCTTGAACCCACGAACCACAAGATCATGACCTGAGACAAAATCAAGAGTCAGATGTCCAACTGACTGAGCCACCCAGGCACCCCCAATTTTGCCCTTCACTTAATGTCCATTGCCCTGTTACAGAAATGAGTTCTAAGCCAGGCCAAATTCAGTCCCAGAATCATGATGTAAACTTCGGAGAAAACATTAATTTTTCCTACTTCAAGAGATGATTTAACCAGTTTTGGCTAATGGAGTCGATACA
Source organism: Leopardus geoffroyi (assembly GCF_018350155.1). Taxonomy (NCBI): domain Eukaryota; kingdom Metazoa; phylum Chordata; class Mammalia; order Carnivora; family Felidae; genus Leopardus; species Leopardus geoffroyi. The sequence continues at coordinate 102,200,810 of NC_059326.1, forward strand.
GAGGTAGAAGTTCTATATGCTGGGTAATGATTTGGCCTGGGTTTTGATTTTCAAAGTCCTTCACCTGATATTCAGATACGTTTTGGTCACTAAATGGAAGTATTTATCCAAAGTCGTCTTTTAGAGGGGAGGACAAAGACCATAGAGAGAGCATAACACCACCGTTACGGAAAAGTAGAATGAAGGGCAAATAGAGATTGTAAGATGACGAGTTCTGCAAATGACTAGCTGTTTGATCTTGGGTAAGCCACTTCACCAGGTTAGGCCCCCATTTTCTCATCATTTAAATAAGAGGGTTAAGCTGGATGCTCTCTCAGCTTTTTCAGCTCTGACATTATTTGGATCTAGGACCAGCGCATAATTTCATGATATACTGTGCACATTTTTACTCCAAAACACATTCACATCATGTTAAATTAGACTGACTCATGTTCCCCCACATAAACAGTTGTGGCTACTGCCAAAATTTTGCTAACAAACAGAAAACAGACGTGGAGGGCTTCAAATTCTTTTTCCTTTAACGCTCTGAGCATTTTCGATGTGTTGAGAAACTGCAAGGTGTTTCTGTATGCTGTTCTTTATTTGACTCGTTAGATCACACCAAAAATATTTCGGAGAGCCTCTTTCCTACCTTTTCTGGAACATCATTCTAAGTTGAGCCAACATATTTGAACAAGTTGTCTTGATTTAAAAAAAAAAAAAAACACGTCTGTGTCAGAGAATAAAGCAAATGCACAAACTAGATGTTAATCTTTCTGTTTGATCAACCAAAATGTATTGATAAGTCCCTGCCAAACAGCTGAGATGTATTAAAAAAAAAAAAAAAAACAAACCAACAACAGCATGATTGAAATTGTGAAATGTTTTGGAAAGCAGGGACTGCAAGTATCATCTTCCCAGAAGATGTGATTATTCTCATGTGTTCCCATTTCACAGCAAACACGGACCCAATTGACATTTGGGGAGGGAGTCTCCCGGACAAACCACTTGTGGCATCCTTGGAAGTATGTCTAGATGACTATGCATTATGGGAAGGCCTGCTATTGTCCTAAACTGGAGATCGCATCCACTGAGCGTTCTGATTAAAAGCAACCTCAAGCAAGGACATAGCTCAGATTCGAAGCTACACCATTTGCTGGCCCCCGGATCAGTAACTACTTGACCTTTCCAAGGAATCCTGACTTGGGCAACTTAACCTAATGCACGGTGGGCTTAAGGAGCCCAAGTCTGCTTCTCTTCTCCTCGAATGCCCTTCGGGGCTCATCTAACGCGGCATCTTCTTCGCAACCGACTTGGTATTTGTGATCAGCTTAGAAGGCCAAGGAACACTAGACTAAATCAAGTTTTCCATGTCCTAACCTTGTCTCCACTCAAACGCCACAACAGCTTGTCTTAGGATGAGAAGAGGAGAAGGACAAACACGTATTTCTTCACTAGAATTTTGTCCTGGCCCCAACTCGGTGGTGTCGGAGACCATCCTGGACACATGCTTTTTCTACTATCTACCAGGCTTTTGCTTCAAATGCACTTATCTTTCCGCAGACCTGTCCCTCTTACTGCCAGCTCAGGCACCATCATTTTCCTGTACCCAATTATACTAATCTACGTACTTGTGGGGATCTGCGGAAAAATAAGCTTTCCATCACCGTGTGAAGAATGTAGGCAAATCCAGTGAAAAGAAGGGAAAGGACTCAGACTGGGGCAGAAGGAAAAGAGCAAGAAAACACACAGCTCTTGCCTCAGTGAACTGGCCTGTTACATTTCCCTGCCTACGTTCCCTGTCCTTATTTTAACTGCCCTCATTTTCTCTGACTTGATTTTCATTCACACTGAAAGTACTCTCCCATCTGAAAGAGTGATTAAATGTACTAGTTGAAGCACAACATCCATGTACTTCCCTGTGAGTCTTTAAGAAAGATCATCCACGTGGTATAGTGACTAGCGCCCTGGGACGGGGAGGGAGAGGGACCTCCTTTACCCCCAGGACAAGGGCTCACACATCAGGAGAAAGGAGGAATCCAGGCACAAGGTATGAATGAGACAAGAAATCCCCTGGATGCAGGGACCAGATTCATAGCCAGACCTTGACGGATTTGGAGGACAGAAAAATTCCCTCTTTGACCTGTACGTGCAAAGAATAAACTATGGCCACGTCATCAGCTTGGCAAGCACTTTAGCACTTTAAATGAAGGATAATGGACAGTGCATGTCTTCAGGGAAAAGCCCCCTGATTTACAGCACGTACCCAGACAGGGTCCAACTTCAGGCAGAGGACAAAGAAGGTGAGGTCCAGACAAGTTAGACCATCTAGATTTCAACAGCGTTACAGTGGGCTGTAACATCAACAACCCCAAAACAGGACTCTTCCTTAGGCTAAGCCACGTCTCAGATTTCTCTCCTCTGCCTGAGGCTGTGGTAATCACAATTCACTCTTGGGTCTGAGCAATCATTACTGTTGTTGGAAGGTTGTCAGGTGAAACCCAGGAAGAAGAGAAAAAAAAAAAAAAAAAAAAAAGATCATCCCCCAGTGCAGGGAACAGGGGCTCAGAGTCACTGACTTTGAATGTGTAAATTTTATATCCCACACCGGGGACGTAAGCACCACCGAGTTTTCACTGTGGATTTTGAGATTATCCAGTATCCAATTCATTTTCTAACAGGACTCTTGATTTCTTCTGGGAAATGGCTTCTCCACTGGACATAGTCTGCTGGGACAATAATCGGGCGCCAAGCCCTTCCCGAGCCCAAGGGATCAGACCACAATACAGACTGAGACAAATTGAGGTCCTTTCCCCAGTATTTAAATCTGAGCATAAGGTCAAAGGTCCTGGAAACGAGTAAATCTCCCCTCCATCCCCAAAGACGGTTCCTGCAGGGAATTCTAGAGCATCGTGCTTCTTCGCCTGTAGTGCTGCCTTATTTCCTGCCACATCCCAGCATGGTCTTCTAGACTTCTGGTAATTCTGTGTGCCTCTGATATCCTTCCAATAAATTCCTTCTAACTTGAGTCAGCCAAGAGTCATTGCTAGGGCTTACAGCCAAGGACATGTAACCAGTAAATACCAACACTCATACGAGGGTCATGGTACACAACCCATTCGTGCATTTCGCACCCACCTTACTTTCACAACACTGTGACACAGCTAGAGAAGATATTATTGATTGTCACTCGGCACATGAAAAAAACCACGAAGACACAAAGGGCTTCAGCAATTTGCCCGTGGTCTCACAGCGAAACAGTGTCCCCAAAACCCAAGACTTTTGACCTCACACCCACTGCCGTTCACACCACGTGGCAGTGAGGTCTCAGCTCCTTACCTGTTCCCCATAAAGCAGCAGAAGGAAACCGGTTTAATTGGACATAGCCACATTCCTTCATTAGCATTCATGTGACCACCGTCAGGGGACTCATCTTCAATTCCCTTTCAACGCACAAGAATCTAGATGGAAAAACATCCTTTAATATACTGCTACAGTGGGAGTGGAGCCAGACCACCACAGGATGACTTACCTACCTTTGGCAACAGTGAAAATGATGACAAAGTGGCTCTAATGTCCCCTATAATTGTTGCCTTTTAGGAGAGAGGTACCAAGGTCCATCATCACAGTCAAGAATCAAATGTCTCCCTGGAAACCAAAACAAACTTGCCTATTTCCCCAAAGGGTACCAGCACCAGTCAGGAAGGCTCTGAAAATGGGCCGGGCATCGCCAATAACTATTCCTCTGACCGAAGGGAATTCCAGACTCTTTTCTGGAGCCATAGGACTAAATTTAAAGTATCGGTGGAACTTCGCCGATCACTGCAATGTTTGTCTAAAGCCACTAACATTCTTCTGCAATATAAAAAACACTGTATAATTTGCACGAGGTCACATTTCAGGTCTTTGGCAATGTTGGCAACAGAGGTAAATAGTTCAGTCTCGCGTTACGGCGCTGCAAAATCACCCCAAAGCATTGGCCTGAGGTGCCTTCATCAGACACCATAACGAGGATGTAAACTTAAGAGTTTCTACATCCAGCATCACTATTCGGCTCCCGTCTTGGAGCAAGGTTTCTCAGAGCAAAGAAAAAACTCAGCGCCTGCTCTCACTTCCTTTACAATCCTGTAATACTTGCCGATTTAGAAGACAGAACCCTCCAAAACAAGGCTTGCAATATAAGCACTAAAGAAACAAACATGACAGGAACGAGTTCGTGTACATGTTCAACTCATGCAGCCCTTACAATTTTTTAGTTGTATTAAAAAATTCTGCTTCTCACCATCTGCTTCCCGTCAACGTCTATTTCAGACCCTTTTATTTTAAAAGATAACGCCATCTAAAATATATTTTATAAATTATAACAATTTCATGACCTTCCATGAAAAATCTGCAAAGTTTTTCTTCAAAATCTTCCAGTATGAAAATCAGATATTCTTTTACAGTAGGGTTCTCATGGGGGAAAAAAAAACCCTATTTCCTCTTAATACGTATATATGCACAAATTAGGGCACTTAACCCTGCTGGTATCACTCAAGCTTGAGTTTGTACTAACTGACTCCACATTTATTCTACTGGTTTGATTGGATTTGCTACTTAATTTTTACAAAACCGATTTATTGAACTGAAACTAAAATCTTTATGGCCCTAAAATAGAAGTCAAAGTCTAAAAGTGACCAATAAGCGAAAGAAACACATAAAGCGGTAAAGAATAAAAGAATTTACATAACTGCCAATAATCACATAATCATGACCTGCCAATAAGAATGTCTCCGAACAACCATGGGAAGAGATTCGTGAAACATGTTTTCATTTCCAGGTAAAAGGCACATCTAAAATGGACAGAGTTGAGTGACAGTTGAGTAGCACTACGGTCAACGTGAGGGCTGCGAGGCAAATTTGAGTGCCTCTCTCAACTCTGCCTTCCTCTACTGACTGTTTTTCTTCCAGCTTGGTGATCCCTTAGTCATTTTATTCTCTTTTCTTTTCTTTTCTTTTAATATACTGCTCCCTTTTGCAGGTCAAGCCCATGGCTAGTATATTTCTGTGACCAACAACTACTCTTAATGTATACATCAGCTATGGGCAAAAGCGAATCACATGTTGAGGACAATCAGGAAATAATTCATAAGGTGTGGTTTTGGAAAAGGGAGGTGGAGAGTGCTACTGACATTGTTTGTTTTTACCTTGAGAGGAGGGAAAAAAGTCTTCGGCAATTAAAACGTTAGATTACTGCAAAGAATAAAAATTCTTTTGCAGCCTTTCCATTCTGTCTTGACTGCATGAAAACAATTTTTTTTTTACATGTAATTACTTATAGAGTACAGAAAAATGCCTTTGGAGTCTAAGGGAAGCCTACTTGATTTGGTGGGGAAGGGAGGGGGAGAGTTAGTTTCCACAATGTGCTTGCTTTCTTTGACCTTTTCTACAGCTGTCTGTTGTCTACACATCTGACAGGCTCTGCCTAAGACGCCCAAGTAGATCAAATTTCCTTTTTCCTTTCCCCAGGTTAATGACATTTGCTGTGAAGGCCAGGTGATTACTACAGAATTTGGAACTGGAGACAAGGAGCCCGAGGGCTGGATCTCAACAATAATATCCTCCATTTATCTGATGAGAGTATTGTCCAAGTTCCCAAGTTATTCATCTATATAAATAACATTGCCACCCACCAGGCATTTCCTCAGAGAGCGGGGGGGCCTCTGATACTCATCGTCTAGTTTCTATAGAGAACAAATTCAAGTCCCATTTTGAGTCACTTTGAGGTGTTCAATACTTTACGTATTCCAAAATGTACATTGCCAAAAGAAAAAAAAAAAAAAGATTTACGATCATTTGTTTTTTGTTACTTCTCTAAATATGCTCTTTCTCAGCTTCATCACCCACTTGCTTGTTTATCAGGCTTGCCTCCAAATACATTTTGACGGTCTTCCAAATCCAAATACCCTCCAAGGATGAAAAATCACTGGTAACACTATTTGGGGTATTCAGAGACTGAGGAAATATGCCTGATAAAGCTGCCCTAACAGTGAGGCCTTGGATGCTGGTGCCGGCTTTTGCCAGAATGATATTGACTATCCAAGAAGGACACTTGAGAGCTAATCAAGACACCTTCTCCTCTGCATGCGCACGCGCGCGCGCGCACACACACACACACACACACACACACACACCTTTCAATCAAGGTAAATGGTATCCTAAGGTAGAAACATGAAGAAGAAAAAAATAATCCTTAAAACCTTTTGGTTCGGGAAACATTACTCAATCTCCTACTCACATTTCCCAGGGGCTACGACGCAGAGCATCACTAAGGGTAAAAGGGTACATGCCTTCCGTTTGTGTTGTATTCCTGGATCTTTATGCCCACCAGCCATCCATACGATGAGCAATCCCTATCCAGAGACCTTTCTAATTTCCTCTTTGTGCCTGGTGTTATTTCAGGAACCAAAGCGTGAGGAATGCCCATGCTTCTTCAACACAGTCAAGTTTCATACCGTTTCCCTTATGGATGCCACAACACATACGTGAAATAGTGCCGAATGGGTGGGTTTTCACTCCCCTTAAGCAGCTCTAAGACATTGCCCTGTGGATTCTTCGGCATGCGGGGTCACAGAAGTCCAAAGGGAAAATAAAGGGCACAACATACGATCCTTGACTCTTGCATGAGCCGGGGTGCCAGGAGTCACTGACACCCTAGAACATGGATTGAACACTAGTATTTCTTAGGCAATTATGATCTCAGCTGGTTCTAATGGAGCAGTAATCGTTTGGCAGATCCAGTGGGGGGTATGCGTTTCAGATCCCGCCCAAGTTCCAGGGAAGAAAGTTATTCTTTCACCTCAGGAAAAAAAGAATAATTGACCTATTGGGACAAAAGAGAAAATTGACTACAGTTCCTTTGGCACTAGGGTCCCTTGTCATTTAGAAAATGGTGATTGGATTACAGAGTGGATTAGCATAACTTAGTAGCAAAAGCACTTGTAACCATTTATCTTCAGGACAAATGGCTACCGAACCTTGTTTCTTCCTTCTCTTCTACGTATCTCGTCTGGTAGAACAAAAAAGCGATGTGGCACAGTCCATGCCCACTGTGAGGAAGGTAAGTACTGCCTAATAGAGTATTAGCAGAAGCAAAAAAGAAAAGTACCCTCTAGATCTGTAGGGTTCACAGATCCCTACCATCCCAAGGGTGGTCATTTGGAATAATTCTGATTCTCTGCATTGACCCATCAATGATTTATCTTAGAGTTTTCTGAGTCACCTTTTAAAAACGAAAGTAAGACACACATTTTTTTTTTAAGTAGCACAGAAGTCATTTTCAATTCTAAAAGGTTGACCTGATCTGGGGCGTCTGGGTGGCTCTGTTGGTTAAGCATCCGATTTCAGCTCAGGTCATGACATCCCAGTGTGTGGGTTCGAGCCCTGCGTCGGGCTCCATACTGACAGCTCAGAGCTTGGAGCCTGCTTTGGATTCTGTGTCTCCCTCTCTCTCTGCCCCTCCCCTGCTTGCGCTCTGTCTCCATCTCTCTCTCAAAAAAATGAATAAACATTGAAAAAACATTTTTCTGTCTTCATTCCTCTCCACCTCCACAGTGGTGCTTCCCAGAGACAGCTACCTTAATCTCAATGTTTCTAGTTATTTAGTTAACGCTAAATGTTTACTGAAGTTGCTGGTTTTCTTTGGGCATTCTTTTTTAACTTGAAGATGAGGATTTAGCAAGGTAAAGACTGAACCAATCAAAGTGTTTGGATTAATCTGACATGTAAAATAGTGTTGACTACAAAGCTCAGCAGGGTGCCAGGATTATATTTCTTTATTCGCAGGCCCAAAGTCATAAACTGTGTACCATTTAAAAGCAAAGGATCAAGAGATCTAAGGACTCAAATGAATGACTCTTTCTTAAAAGTCATTAATTACAAGAAATCGTTTCATATTTGGGTTTGTTCCATTTTTCAACCATGATTCCCTTGCAACATTTGTGTTGTGTTTGTTTTGCTTTATCCTTCCCTGGGTTTTGTAATTGCCTTTTTCTTAAAGGGAAAACAAACAAATTCATATACTTGTTATCCATAAAACATCACTTTCAATGATAAGTCTCCTTCAGTTCTGAGAGGTCAGTCATTCCCACCTTTTAGCTCCTATGGCACACATTTTGCCTATAGTTCTCGTTTAGTATAAGGCCAGCTAGAGACAGCATTCTACGGCACTAAAACTGCACGGTGAGGTCTGGGTCTACCAAAGTAGACTACGAATTCTTTAAAAAGAAAAAAAATTCCTGTCTTTCCATACCCTACCTCACACACATGGCACCGTATATAGTTAATGTTCATTATTTTTGTTGTATGAATAAACAAACACAACCTGTATGCAGCTATCTCCCAAAGGACTAAAGCTCACTCACTCATGCCAACCTCTCACCTCCACCCTGCTTTTTTCTAGGTTCACCTGGGAACATCTCAAATTAGAGACTGTAAGTGTTAAGCTGTTTTCTTAAAAATTCTAGGAGAATATACACCCATGTGTTATTCTCTGACCTTGAAAATAAAAAGAGTATCAGCACAAAGGTGGTGGCATTCTCCCATTTGCCCTCCGTGTATCTCTGTGTATCAGATATTTTATGATGAACTTGAAGATAGAAAATATGTGATAGACTTGAGTTCATTAACACTACTTTCTATTTCCTTTAAAGCCCATTTAAAACTAAACACAGAATAGACATATAATCATATGAAATGCATACACTTAAACCGTGGAATACGATATTGAAGAAAAAAAATAAAAAAAATAAAAAAAAAAAGACCTGGAATAAGTAAAGCTAAAGACACACATCAACCCCTACATGAGACAAATGAGATCGACTCCCTCTCTGCCACCATGATCAGATTTTTCTCCAAGTAACCTTTGACGACAAGTGTTTGGGGGGACTTTCCAAAGTCTGGTTTATTTCATGTAATCACATTATTTCCTGTTACAGCAGGGCATTTTAGGATAATATTTATAAAACTTGTAGGACAGAGGCTTTAAAAACGCACTCACATTTATTGGAAGTGGTTTGGTGTTAGTTTCAGGCTAAATGTCAGTTTAGGGGAACAGATCTTTTGTGACCCACTATCCGTCATTATGGTTGGAGTTCGTGTGGCGACAGCAAAGTCATAGTAACTTCAGCTCCCCAAAATTAAAGATCAAAAAAGATCCCCTTAGCTGAACCAGGACCCTGACAGAGAGGGTTTCCTCACCCCCAGTGATAAATTTCACCAACTCCCTACCGTGGCCCCTTCAAATCTTTTCCAGACCATCAGAGTATGTGCTATCCTTGATTATGCCAAATTTTTGCTGGGCGTGTCTTTATCATTCTCTCTCAGACATGACTGTGCGTTTATATCACAGCACCACCATAGTTTAGGCCTTAAACGTGTGTTTGCAGAAAAAATGTAGCAATCTTTTATATGGCAATCTTCTTCTAAAACAATTACCAAAAAACTCCTTATATAAACATTTCGAAATTAGTACTGTGGGCCTTAATCCTTTGCCTCTGATGAAACAATTTTATTAATAATTATATTTTCTAAAAGCTCACAGCGGGAGATTTCAGGGAACTGGAGGGATGACGAGGCTTGAGAGGACACCACTGTCTAGTATTGCCATTCAGGCATGTCTGGAATTGTTTGATGAATTAGTAAAACAGAGGCATATTTTCATGGAGCGGGGTTACTCTGAGGGAAACAAAATGATCCCAAGAGAAAAACTTAGCCTCCTAGAAATGTGTTTCCTTTAAGAAGAGAGAGACCGTTAGATAAACAGTGAAAAAAAAAAAAAAAAAACACTTCTCTAAATTTTTGAAGACGCAGGATGTGGGAGACACTGCCATGAGAATCCTCTAACAAATGAGGCAGATGGAGTGAGCTGCTCCTCTTCTCAGACCACCGCACAGTTAGCACATCCACTCAGGCAGTCCCTGTGGTCCATCGTGCCACTGGGAGGGAACCGTGTGCTTGGGAGAGGAGCAGGAAACACCATAGGGTCTGAGTTGAGGGTAACACCAAGTGGCAATGTGACCACTGGAAGTTCTGACTCAACTAGTCTGTTTGTGATCATGTGTGAAATGGACCCAGATGTACTTGAGAGTTAAATTTTAAGAAGTTCCAGAAACTAGAGAAGTAGGTGGAGTCAGAAGTCAGTGACATTTGGTTTATCTGTTCCATCGTTATTTATTTAGTTCTGACTATGTTCTAGTCATTGTGCTAGACGTGGGTAATTGCAGTTGAAGTGACCCCAGCTGTACCCCCAGATGGGATGGCCAGGGAAAATCCTGGCTGTAATAAAATTTAGAGCAGCTGCTCACAACAGCAAAATATAAAAATAAAATTCAAACGGGGAAAACATGACCACTGTTTAAACAATGGGATGTCAAGTTTTCTCTCATCCAGTTGGCAAAAATTTTCAACATCAATAACATCAAGAGTTGACAAGACAAAGGGAAATATGTACTCTCACACAATACGGATTTGAAATGGAAATGAGAGCAACGTTTTGAAAGCAACTCGGCAATATGTATCAAGGCAGAAATCCCCACTTCTCTTCTGTCATTGAGAAAAACACCCACGTATGTTCATGAATATACGAATACAAGACTTTGCAGTAGATATTTATGGTAAAAAGCTAGTAGCAACCAAAAATTTGCCAATGGGGAATGGCTAAACAGAATATGGCTGATCCCTGAAATGAAGAACTAGATGACCATTTAGAAGAATAGAGTAATGCAGAATTCATTGATACAGAAAAAAACTCCAGGACACATTGTTGCTGGTACAGAGGAAAATCGAGCACAGAGGTGGCAGGTACTGACCTGGATGTGAATCCTGCCTACTTGCAGACTGTACAATCCCAAGCAAGTTACTTAATCTCTCTGGGCTCCTAGTTTTCTTCTAAGTAAAATGTGGACACAAGTAATACTAACCCTCATAGTATTGTTGGGAGGATAAAACGTAGCATGTTTAGAGCAGCGCCTAGAACATAAGTACTCAAGAACTATTAGCTATCATTACTATTATTTTTCAGAACTCACCAACTGAATACCTCTTTGCGCACACACTATCACACATCCACACACACATATATATGCAATGAAAGTGATCCGGGGGCATCTGGCTGGCTTAGTTGGTAGAGCATTCAACTCTCGATCTTGAGGTTATGAGTTCAAGCCCAAGTAAAATGCAGAGATCACTTTAAAAAATAAAAACCAGGGGCGCCTGGGTGGCGCAGTCGGTTCAACGTCCGACTTCAGCCAGGTCACGATCTCGCAGTCCGTGAGTTCGAGCCCCGCGTCGGGCTCTGGGCTGACGGCTCAGAGCCTGGAGCCTGTTTCCGATTCTGTGTCTCCCTCTCTCTCTGCCACTCCCCCGTTCATGCTCTGTCTCTCTCTGTCCCAAAAATAAATAAACGTTGAAAAAAAAATTTTTTTTAATTAAAAAATAAATAAATAAATAAATAAAAACCTTAAAAAATTTTTTTTTAATGTTTATTTTTGAAAGAGAGATTTTTTTTAACGTTTTTATTCATTTTTGAGACAGAGAGAGACAGAGCATGAGCAGGGGAGGGGCAGAGAGAGAGGGAAACACAAAATCCAAAGCAGGCTCTAGACTCCGAGCTGTCAGCACAGAGCCCAACGTAGGGCTCGAACTCGCGGACCTTGAGATCATGACCTGAGCTGAAGTCAGATGCTTAACTGACTGAGCCACCCAGGCGGACCCAAAAAATAAAAATCTTTTAAAAAGGCAAAGAAAAAGAAAGTGATCCTCAAGGATATACACACCAGTCAAGAAAGAGCACTGATAAATTCAGAGGAAATTTGGCTTAGAGATGACTCGGGAGAATTTTTACTTCCATTAGTAATCTTCCCATCCCAATTTTTTTGTATTATTATGATTTTAAATATTAAAATACATTGAGCAAAAAGAAACAACCCGCCTAAGGAGGAGGAAGAGAAAGAAAAATGGAAAAAGAGAAGAAGGATAAAGACCCGGGGCCCCAAGCAGAGGCAGCCTGTTGAACATTAAGGGCAGCAAAATGTTCCTGGGTATAAGAATTTGAGGGTGTTATTTTGGGAAAGAGGAGAAGACAGAAAAGCAGAGAAGTTGCCCTGTTACAAGGGACATTTGCATTTATAAAAGAAACACCCATTTGCAAGGAATAAGAGGATTGTAAATCAGAAAAATCTGGTCTATGTTGAATACATCTTAAACCTGCATAACAAACCCTACCCTTGCCTTTCTTGACAATGTTGCGTAACTGCCACTGCCCGTACACACACACACACACACACACACACACACATCTTTTGGGGGAACTTTAACGATGATACTGAATCTGGTGGCTTAGGCTGCCTCACAGTTATTAATTCTTCCCTGGCTATCGCCCCTAACTTTATGATGTACACATGTTAATAATAAATCATCTGTTTGTTTGTATCTTGTTAATCTGTCTTTTATTACAAAGGCTCAGCCAGGAACTCAGAAGAACAGAAGAAAACGTTTTTTTCCCTCCCCTCCTAACATAATAATAAAATCTATGGCCAAAGCCCCTAAGTGTCATTACCTGGACTCAATAAAACATTATTGAATAATGTTACTTCTGGAATAATGGAAGTAATGATTTTTGAATAAAAAAAAAAAAAACACTAAGAATATGTGCCAGTAATTTCTCAGCGGTTATCTAGAAAGTCCTTATTCAAAAAGAAGAAAGAGTCTTCATTCGTGTGCGTGTGTGTGTGTGTGTGTGTGTGTGTGTAGCATTATACGTTTTACGCGACTTCCTACCATTCCATGCCCGTTCCAATGTGCTTTTGTTTTCTTTTGCTTTCTTTCCCTTTTCTTTCTGTTAGACTGTTTTGAGCTTTGTAAAGCTCTGTGTAAATATTAAACATTAAACACTAATTACAAGCTTATAAACTTAGTTTTTGTTGCAAGAGTGATAGTAACTCCACGCTGTCAACTCAGGGCTTGACAACAAAATGCCTCGGTGAAAAGAGCCAAGCCTCTAGAAAGAAAGGCAGCTTTGGGTGCCAAGAAGTTAGCACCAACTGCCTCCACGAGGCTCAGGCAAGCTGCTTAAGAAGCAGCCATCAATGGAACTGCAAAACCCAAACTTAAGAAAATGCAGGCTTGAACGGGTGGCAAGCCCAGGGAGTGCTGGAGCCCACTCACTTAATCCCCGTCAGAGATGAGCAGAGGCGAGACCAGGGTGAAACAGAGCAGCTGCACCGTCATCCATCAGGAAACCCCCTTCTTCACCCTGTGCTGCTTACTCTATTCACTCACCTCCTGGCTGGCTCTCCCCCGTTCTCAACGTACCCCACAAGCCCTTTGAGCCCCATCAGGGAAGGCAAACAAGCTTGCCCACAAAAGACCTCCCCGTTTCAATACAGAGGAGAGAGAACACGGTCTGTGAGCGGACATCGCAGATTTACAGGCACAAAAACCTGGACAATGTTTGGGCAGAATTTCAGACGCGTGGAGATCCGGGAGCGGAACAGAGAACAATTATAGGGTTCTTTACTGAGATGACCTCCTGCAGAACTACGTGGAACTTCTAAATTAATCTTAGAGGCATGTATTTACAGTTCTGAGCATCCAAAGAACCCACCACCTTCCGTTGTGGAATCAAAAAGTCTAAGCCTATATAAAAACAGTGCCTAGGGGCGCCTGGGTGGCGCAGTCGGTTAAGCGTCCGACTTCAGCCAGGTCACGATCTCACGGTCCGTGAGTTCGAGCCCCGCGTCGGGCTCTGGGCTGATAGCTCAGAGCCTGGAGCCTGTTTCCGATTCTGTGTCTCCCTCTCTCTCTGCCCCTCCCCCGTTCATGCTCTGTCTCTCTCTGTCCCAAAAATAAATAAACGTTGAAAAAAAAATTAAAAAAAAAAAAACAAAAAACAGTGCCTATGATGGGTTCAAGGAGGAGAGGGTGGGGAGAGCTAGCTGCCTCCCTCCCCTGCGTGAAACACAGCGTGATCATCTTACCTTACAATTTGAAAGCTTACCTCATCACACAAAGGGAAAATCTGATTCATGTGTCAAAACCTTAGATGATTCACTATTTGGGGGCCTCTCTTGTCAAACGCAATTTCAGGCCTTTGTCTGGAATATCAAACAAAATCTTGCCTTTGGGGCTGGTAAGATGAGAATTGTCTTCATTCTTTTTGTGGATTTGACTGAAGCGGGCAAAGAAATGAAGTTTCTATCTGGGCTACCTTGGAGAGGGGGTCATCTGCTTCAAGGTCAAACCCCTGGCTCCAGAGAGGCTCACAAAAACCCTGTCTGCCCACTGCATTGTGGGGTTTGGAAGGGTGGGAGCTGGGACAGGCCCAGGCTCACGGGAGGACGTTCCCTCTCCTGACTCCTCCTTCCACGACTCACCCCCTCCTCATTTTAAATCTGCCACAGAGCCCTCCTCCATTGTCTTCGCTGCTTCAACTTTCCACCCCTATCAAAACAAAGCAGAGGTTCTGGGTTTTAAATGAATCCGTCTTAAGGACAATCCCTAATAAAGCAACTCATTCTCGGAGAACGTGCTAATAACAGTCAATTTAACCCTGGCATTCCTAACCATTTATTCAAATCCCCATTTAGTAGGCCAAAAAAAAAAAAAAAAAAAAAGCTTTGCTGCCAAGCTCAGAGACTGCCAGAGAAAGCAGCTCCCAAATATTTGGGGTTTATCATGGGGCTTCAAAGCCAACCCCCCACACACACACTTGGTCCACCACATCCTTCCCACCAACACACGCAATATCCCTTTGTTCTGTTCTGTTGACGGGCGTGTTTTCAAAATCTCGCGTTTCCCCATCCGGACAGCATTATCCTCTGTGATTCAGGGCAGACGCATAATGACCGGACTTGTGACAAGCAGATCACTGGATAAACCAATGCCTGGTTTATCCAGGCATTGTGTTTCTGCAGCTCCTTCGGCAGCCAGAGTGCCCACGGCAGTGGGGGGAACACTAAGGGCTCATCTGCAGCAGTGACCTTTTCAACTGGACAGCGCCTCGGACCTGGTCCCACCATGATGTCTCTCTTCTTTAATTACAGCGTGCGGCAGGGAAAGAAGCTTCCAGCAGCGCTAGTATCCAGTATCGGGACCTGTCTCAACCCACTTCTTCAATCAAGAACTGAGCGACAGGGGCGCCTGGATGGCGCAGTCGGTTAAGCGTCCGACTTCAGCCAGGTCACGATCTCGCGGTCCTTGAGTTCAAGCCCCGCATCAGGCTCTGGGCTGATGGCTCAGAGCCTGGAGCCTGTTTCCGATTCTGTGTCTCCCTCTCTCTCTGACCCTCCCCCGTTCATGCTCTGTCTCTCTCTGTCCCAAAAATAAATAAACGTTGAAAAAAAAAAAAAAAAAAACTGAGCGACAGAAGGATCTGCTTCATCCACTTGCGTTTTCCCACTTGGATTTTGCCAGGAATTTACGCCACCGGGATCAGAAGTGTGTTAGGAAATCATGTCAAGACGTTTAGCAGGGGGATCATTCGTTTTCCAAAGAAAACTGGACAAATTGCCACCGGGCAACAGGTGAAAGAGATTCAGAGAGATCTGGTTTCATACTGAATCCCCGGACCTTGGAGTTTGGGTTGAGGTCCTCGTCTGTGGCTGTATCCTTTTTGATCGCATCCCAGCAAACAATCTGTATTCATTGGCTCACTGTCGTTTGTGCATGAAAACCCACTACATCATTTACCTGATACAGAGAAGATGGAACCCGTCACGTCAACAACATTTTCTGGCGAGGTTAGTGGATGGTTGGCACTTTGACAAAAGACTTTGCAAGACCAGAATGAGCATAACAAAAGGAAAGATAAAAATCTGAGTGGAAAGTCTAGTCGAACTCGCGTCCAAATCCTGTGATACCATGTGAACGGGGAGGAAAAGGGATGCCCAGAGCATATAAGAGCCTAGAAGTATCTAAGGCCAGAGGTATATAAGGCCAGAGCCTATAAGGTACCCAGAGCGGGCACCTGAAAACGTGCTGCCCAAGAGTGTGGCAGACTGGAGAGGAGAGGAACCACTTATCCGTGCCCATCCTCCAACCAAATCCTGAAGGAAAATTCACTGAACATTTAGTGTTGGGGAAAGAAAATATACCAAGGGGAGAAATACAAGAATTCTAAGAAGCAATTCTCAGACCTGAAACACGCAGTAACAAGTTCTTGCCCCTTTCCATCCTATCTTTGATCAATCAACACGATGGTCTCAAAAGATCTAAATAACGTGTTTCTTCAAGGTATAAATGTGTCGGACCTCGTGGCGCTTCAATATATATGTAGGGAACAAGCATGTAACATACATAATGTATATAATAAACACATGTATTACATATATCTAACTCCGCTCATCTTCAAGAGCTCTCAGAAGAAAACTATGGAAATTTAAAGAGACACCTGACTTAAAAAAATCACTGTATTTTGAGAACAAGCAATGACTTTCAGTAAAATCACGGGTCTAAAGCTGGCACGCCCATGATCGGAAGGAGGCTATGGGGCCTGTGTGTCAGGAGAAGGAGAAAGGAAGAGTTTTGCCCATCTTTAGACCACCTATTAGGAGCCTGGGTCTGGCTCTGGGTCTCTCCTGTGCCTCTTCCTGTGACTGTTCTAGCTTTCTCTTCCCTTCATGGGAGTAACATTTGAGTTCCAGGCACCACGTTCATCACCGTGTTCGCTCTCTGCAAAAATGCTCAAAGAATTAAGTAAAGGATATAATTTTTAATTCCCCATTGGGTACTTCATGCTGCTCTCAAAGAGCCAGAACTCGGTGATAGAATGAGGTTCTTAATAGACTTTTAAGGAAGAAAAGAAAGGCGATTTTCCCTGTGGAATTCTATGAATAAGCCAGTTAAATCCATCCTCGGAAACACATTGGTGGCTACCATGATACCAAGTAATGTGATGATGCACTTATAAGAGAAATTGTGCCATTTCCATAATTTCTTATCCATGTCACTAAAATGTGCTCTGAATTGCTCAGCTAAACATTAATTCCATTGTCTTTACTTACAGGGGCATATTTTATCCCCATTCTCAGTCTAAAACCCCCCACTGACTTCAGAGGCAGATTTTCCTGACTAAAGATGACAGGACACAATTCCACGTAGGCTGAGTGACGGTCTGTCATTTTTATTACTTGGGGCTGAAAATGTTTTCCAGCAATACGAACCCCAAGGGACTGCATGGTGCCTAAATTATCCATCTGTACTGCTGTGCGGCTCCTTGTCCCTCTGCCTCCACGAGGGACCCGAATCACTCACCTGCCACAAAGCCCAGAGGCATCCTTTCTGTGCTTTACCTTGTTGACCACGGGATGCATTTTCCAGCTGTGCAAAGTCTAAACACGAAGGTCCTGTTCGGCAGCAGAAGAAACACTGGCATCCAGGTAGAGCTAAGTGATCCTCACCAAGGCAGAGCGTCTATCTATACAACTTGAACTACACAGAGATATAACCCACTGTGTGGTGAACTCAAAAGATCTTTCTAGTGCCTGTGTCAGTGGCTGGCTGGGGGCTAGCGACAGGTGAGAAACGAAGATGGAGTGGTGAACCTCATTTTGTCGCTATCCTGGCTCTTCTTGAAATGTCCAACTCTTTCATGTATACAGTTTTGTTAAACCAAGTACTTAGCATATTCCCGAATATTCCACATGTAACAGTTTCTGAGATGGTATCATGACACCATATGCTGGCTACGGAACTTCACAGAATCCAAGGAACGAAAGAAGTCAACATTTTTCAATAACTAGGATTTGGCGTCTCTAGAGTCTCCTCACTGAGAAACTTGAAAATCAGAGCAACAGAAATTCTTTTGTCTCCGGTGAAACAGATCGTCAAAACGCAAAAGCACGTTCTGGGGGAGAATGGTGACCAAAGAGCCAACTAGGAGACAACCATAACATATTCTTTTTTTTTTTTTCTTTTTTCCTAACATTGATTTGGTTCTTCATCTTTATGTACTAACAGAAACATGACAGAGAAACAAATGTCCTTCTATTGTTTACAGGTGAGGTTTACAGAGAGAGCAATCAGCAGGTTTTCTGTAAGATCCATCTATCTGTCACCGTGTTTTATTGGATACGGCTGCGGCTGAATCTAAAAGGGGAAAAAGAGGAGAAGTGAAAGTGACAAAGATGGTTATAAAAATAGAAACAAGGAGTGAAATTCCCTGGAGTTTAAGAGTGGCCCAAATGCAGCTGCGAGCAATATTCCCTGTGCTTTTGTAAAGTGTGAGCATGTGCCCTTGTCACATGAAAAACAAATCGTGAAGACCAAGCATGACAGAGCACATCCTGGTACTGTATTCAGATGGGAATCACGGTCAAGTTTACGGGACGTATTTCACATTATGCACAATTGTAACTGTGCCACAGCAATTAGGTAAGTATCACCATCCTCCCTCCAACACAGGCACATATGCCAAACTGTCAATCAGGTCTCTTTGTCCACAGATCAAAGTCCAACTTCAGTCTGCCATTTAATAACCCCTATAATCTGGCCCCAACTTTTTTCTGTTACCTAAATTCTCTGTGCTCTATAAATGCCCCAACCAAAGGCATTCCCCTGCTGCTGACTTCCATTTTCTTCTGCCGTCCCAACTGCCCACGGGATTCCAATATCCCATTTCTACCATCCTCCATTTCCCTTTCAACAATCTTCTTACCACTTAGACAACACCAACCTCAATTCACCATCCGTAGTTTTATCTCAAACTTAGATATCACCACCGAAAGCTGGCATGAGAACACAAAAGATCATTAGCCAGGAAGCAATAAAATACTTGTAAGCAGTCACTTACTGGCTTCAAAGAAGAACAATTGTTTGATCTTTTCTCGTGGGGTCTGTGGGTCAAGAATTCAACTGATTAGCTCTGACTCATGGTCTCTCGTTTGGTGCATTTGGACCAATGAAAGGCTGGGCTACCCAGTGTCTCAGAGCCTTTCCATGTACTCTAACTGGATGGGTTTGGAATTTCTCAGAGTAGCGCTGTTCACTTAGAGGCTAAAAACGTAAAGAGTAACTACTGAACAGTAAAATATTCCAGAATTCCAGCAAGGCCGAAGTGAAATTGTCTCAGATTCATGTAGAACCACTCCCACCATACTCCACTGGTCCAGTCATCAAAGCCTGCCTGATGCCAAGGGGAAGCAACGTAGACCTCAAGTTCTGTTGGAAAACAATTTCAAAGTCACATTGCAGGAAAAGCATATGCGATGTGAAATGTATTTGTAGCCATCTTCAAAAAACTACAATGGGTCAAATGAGTAGATTAATTTTTCTGACGGGGAAAAGAACAAATTTCCAGATCCTGCCATTTCTCTATCAAATAAAACAGAGTTCCAAATAGCTACTCAACTATTGTGTTTTTATACAATTTTTTCATTAGGGATGTTTTTAAAAAGCAATCGTTTTAAAATAATATTTTTATATAGAAACCATCAACAAAACAAAAAGGCAACCTACTGGGTGGGCGAAGATAGGTGCAAATGATGTATCCAACAAGGGTTTAGTATCTAGAATATATAAAGAACTTATACAACCCCACACCAAAAAAAAAAAAAAAAGAAAGAAAGAAAGAAAGAAAGAAAGAAAGAAAGAAAGAAAGAAAAAAAAACCACCCGAATAATCCAATTAAAGATGGGAAGAACTGAATAGACATTTTTCCAAAGACACAGATGGCCAACAGACTCATTACCACTCATTAAGGAAATGCAAACCAAAACCATAGTGAGGTATGACTTTACACCTGTCAAAATGGCTAAAATCAAAATCACAAGAAATAGCAAGGGTTGGGAAGAATGTGTAGAAAAAGGCACCCTCATGTGCTACTGGTGGGAATGCAAACTCGTACAACAGCAGTGGAAGCCATTCCAGAGGTTCCTCAAAAAATTAAAAATAAAACTACTGTACGACCCAATAATTCCACTGCTGGGTTTTTACCCCAAGAAAACAACAACACTAATTCCAAAAGATATACCTAGCCCTAAGTTTATTGCAGCGGTATTTACGTAAGATATAGAAGCAACCCAACATCTATGAACAAATGAATGGATAAAGGAGAATGGCTAAAGAAGAAATGGTAGCTATGTATGTCCCCATGTGTGTGCGTGCAATGGAATATTACTCAGCCATAAACAAGATTAAGATCTTTGCCATTTGCCAAAACACGAATGGACCTACAGGGTATTATGCTAAATGAATTCAGTCAAGGCAAGACAAATACCATAGGATTTCACTTACATGTGGAGCTTAAAAAAAACAAAACAAAGGAACAAACGGGGGTGCCTAGGTGGTTTAACTGATTAAGGGTCTGATTCATGATTTCAACTCAAGTCATGATCTCATGGTTCATGGGATTGAGCCCCACCTTGGGCTCCACACTGACCATACAGAGCCTGCTTGGGACTCTCTGTCTCTCCCTCTCTCTCTACACCAACCCCCCCCCCCCGCCTTAGGCACTCTCTCTCTCAAAATAAATAAATATTTTCTAGAAAAGGAAAAAAATGAATAAAGGAGAGACAAACAAGCAAACAAACACACACACACTCTTAAGGACAGAGAACAAATTGGTGGTTGCCAGAGATGAGGCGGATGGGAGGGTGGGTGAATTAAAAGGAATTAAGAGGACACTTATCTTGATGAGCACTGAGAAATGCATGGAATTGCTGAATCACTACTTTGTACACCTCAAACGTATAACTGTACGTCAACTATACTTCAGTAACAAAACATTCAAATGCACAGTCCCATGTTCAATCATGGGTGTTTACAGGTTGGAAAATCGTCAGTATACATACTCAATACGAGTATTTCTTGCCTTAATCGTTCTTTCAAGGTTAGGTGTGAAACGCAGTCTCCATGTCACCATGGCATTTTTCTAGTACAGAAAAAGTGTCCACAATTCAAATGTAATTAATGGGTAAGTACTGAGACACAGGGCAGTATGTGTCCCAGATGTATCCGATAACCTGGGAAGTTCTTGAGATCTGATCCAAGGGGCGTGGGATGAGCCCAAGACCTTGCATTTCCAACGAGCTGCCAAAGAACGTCAAGTCTCCTGGTCTGGAAACCACACTTAGAGGAGCAAGGTCCTTTATTTATGTTACATTCCACTGTTATTTACATTCACAATTGCTATCTCTGAACGGCTTCCAGTTTTCTGAAGATTTTGGAATATAGAGGGAGAGGAAGAGAGGCCAAAAGGAAAATCCAGCGACCTCAGCTGGCAGAAGCCATGTGCCTGGTGGCACCAGATGAGAGAGGTGATAGATCAGCACCAGGCTGGGGAGGACCAGGCGGGGCTGGGCAGGCAGCAGATGGAATGTCCTTCCCTGGGGCTCCAGACTCACCACTGACCTGCCCATGCCGCTGCATGCTTCTTCCTCCGCGTCTTGAACCTCACATCTCAGCAGAGTCCCTCTGCGTGTCACTATCCGCTCCAAGGCGAATTAGGACTTAAATGGCTGAGCAGAGATGAAAGCAGCAGGTTGATAAGAGAAACCAAACAGATGCCAAGGGGGTGGATGAAAGGTGTGTGTGTTTATCTGGGAGGCGGGGAGCCAGGGGAGGGCAGGGTGCTGATGGCATTGTTAAGAAGGAAGGTCAAAAGCACCCACAGTGAAACCTGTAAGACGCCCAACACCAAACTTCCCTGATTTGGCTCAGGGCTGGGCTCCTGGTACATTTTTTTTCTTTTATAATCAACTATAGTGGGAGGAACCTAAGACGTGTATTTAAATCCCAGTGACCCGTGTTAGTCCGTTTATTTAGGCTTTACTTAATTTCCCAGATTAGATCATTTCCTTTTCAAAACGGTATGTGAACTCCGGGGTAGGAGAGCCTTTATCTGATGGCTACGAAGGACACCAGTGTAAGGAGAATTTTGTTTTTCAAAACTCACAAGGACTATTGAGTCGTCCAGTTAAACAATGGGAACCTTCTGGTGTGATTAAAGAGAAGCCCACATAGTCACCATCAACCTCTAAAGCCACTGCGGTTTCTGAGCTTCTTTGTCTGAGCCTCAGAAAAACTCTGCGTCCCTAAGCCACTAGAGAATGTCAACACAATAGAGGTGCTTATCTGATTTCTCCCAGCCCACAGTTAGGTTCATCATTGTCCCCAGTGGCCCTTCTGGGCAAGGGATGAATGGATTGCAACAGAACCTTCTGTGGACTTGGGAGGAGGTGACTGGCTCCTGGCTCGAATGCTCTTCGCACGTGGTTGTAGAACACTGTGACTGATGACCCAGCATTGCCAGTCACAGACCCTCCCGGTACCATGATGAGTCTCGAGCCAAGAGCACTGCCCCGGCCACCTGGTGTCTTGAGACTAGTGGACCAACAGTACTTTCTAGTGCAACCGACTCAGTCACTCGTGGCTCAGAGCCCACAGTAAAATTATAGTAGCCATTTATAAACATTAAAACGTTTTTCCTTTCCAAATAGGGCCTGACAAAAACAAAGCTAATCGCGACAACGACCTGAAGTATAGACATTCTTTGGCATTCATCTCCCTCATGGCATTGAGATCCATCTCAGGAAACCCTGTGACTCTGCTGTGCATGGGTCTAATTGTAATAATAAGGCCAAACACGGGTATTCGTGCTACATGAGGTGATTTTTCATGAAAGAGCTATAAGGTAAAAAGTATGTCTTATTTTGGGTTGTTACTGTAATCTAATCACTTTTCAAAGACTAGTGCTTCTTAAATATCCTTTTGTGATTCCCATTCCTGCATTTAGATATGTTTTTATCATGTTTTCAATATTTATTTATTTTTGAGACAGAGACAGAGACAGAGCACAAGCAGGCAAGGGGCAAAGAGAGAGGGAGACACAGAATCCGAAGCAGGCTCCAGGCTCCGAGCTGTCAGCACAGAGCCCGACGCGGGGCTCGAACCCACAAACCGCGAGATCATGACCTGAGCCAAAGTCAGACCCTTAACTGACTGAGCCACCCAGGCATCCCAATATGTGTTTTTATTTTTTAACGAAAGAAAACACTTCAGTTAGATCAAGTATTTTAGTTTTCACTCATCAACAAGCGTCTATTTATGTAATATCCATGCTTATTCCCATAGGCAGTTGGCCTATATGATTTCACTGTTAACTTGAAAATGCACACATCAGAACTCTGTAAAAAAGGTATTTACAACAGGAAAGAAAATGACCACCATGCGAACATTCACTCTATTTCCGTCTCCTTCCCACTTTTCCACCAGCACCCCCACAAACGGACCCTGGATTTTAAAGGGGATGAATTTTTGCATCCTGGCTCGCTAACTAGACTAGTTACTTCATTTGGAAAAACAAAGACCATAAATAAAAAGCAAAAACAATTAAACACATCACAGTCAACTGTATTATAAGAGCATCATTTGGTGTCAGATGTTACCTACGTTTGCAGTGACCACAGCCTAAGGGATAGAGTTGCTGAATCACTGTATTGTACACCTCAAACTTTGTGTATCCATGATACTTCTCTGAAAAGTAAACAAAGTGAGAGGTGCCTGAGTGGCTCAGTTGATTAAGCGACGGACTCTTGGTTTCAGCTCAGGTCACGATCTCACAGTTTCATGAGTTCGAGCCCCACATTGGGCTCCATGCCAATGGCACAGAGCCTGCATGGGATTCTCTTGTTTCCCTCTCTCTCTGCCCCTCTCCTACTCAAACTCTGTCCCTCTCAAAATAAATAAACTTTATTTTAAAAAAAAAGTATAAATAAAACAAAGGGAGGGGTTCCTGGGTGGCTCAGTCTGTTAAGCATTTGAATCTTGACTTCAGTTCAGGTCCTGATCTCATGGTTCACGAGTTCAAGCCCCACATCAGGCTCTGTACTGACAGCACAGAACCTGCTTAGGATTCTCTTTGTCTGTCTCCCTCTGGCCTTCCCCTGCTCTCTTTCTCAAAATAAAAAAAAAGAAACATTTAAAAAAATAAAAAATAAAACATATTAAACAAAACACACATACACAGAGCCCTTCCATCATGGCTTGGTCCCTATGAGAAGATTCAGTTTTGTTTTCTAATAGTGATGACAATTATCATTGCTCTTTGTTTGTTTACTAAAAAATAAGTTCCCCGAAATGGAAGACTTTGGTATCTAATTGCCTCTGTACTCCAGCACCCGGCCCAGAGTAAATGACCACCCTTTCTAATGTAGGGGTATGCTAACTGGTCACACAACCTCACATCCTATCCTACCCTCATTCCAGTCTGTTCTTAGCCCAGAAACTTCTGGGCCAGTGAAGAGTCCACTGCCAAGAGGCCAACAGTGTGCATTTCACAACAACACGGAGCGTTGCTATGCCTGATGGTCCACGCTGTCGGAGAAAGTTTGGAGTTAAGTACTATAATATCGTCTTGTAGTACTAAATTAATGTGTCAGCTTATGAAGCATTTTAGAAGCTTCATTAAAAATGTGACAAGGAATTATATGCAATTAGTCAAGCACATCTGAAAATTACTTTTATTTAAAGTAGAATTGAAGGGGCGCCAGGGTGGCTCAGTCGGCTGAGGATCTGACTCTTCATTTTGGCTCAGGTCATGATTTCACAGTTCCTGAGGTCGAGCCCTGGGTCAGGCTTTGTGCTAAGCATGGCACCTGCTTGGGATCACTCTCTCTCTGTATCTTTCTGTCTCTCCCCTGCTCATGCAAGAATGTGCTCTCTCTCCTTCTCAAATAAATAAATAAATAAATAAATAAATAAATAAATAAAGGTGAATTTAAGAGTTTTTTAAAAAGTTTATTTATTTTGAGAAAGACAGAGACAATGTGAGTGGGGGAGGGTCGGAGAGAGAGGAGATGGAACTCCAAGCAGGCTCCCCACTGCCAGCCCAGAGTCCGATTCGGGCTCAAACTCACACATTGTGAGATTATGACCTGAGCCTAAAGCAAGAGTCAGATGCTTAACTGACTGAGCCACCCAGGTGCCCCAAATTTAAGCTTTTTTTTTTTAACCTGAGAGAACTAATCCTGATGACATATCTAAGGAAAGTTAACTTTCAAAGCCAACATACTCCTTTTTTTCAGTATCATGCCACTTATTATAAGCTAACATATTTAAAAGAAATACAGACAATAACTTATTTATTTATTTTTATTTATTTTGAGAGGGAAAGAGACAGCACAAGGAAGCAGAGACAAAGAGAGAGAGAGAGAGAGAGAGACAGAGAGAAAGAGAGAATCCCAAGCAGACTCTGTGCTGGCAGCACGGGGCTCAGTCTCACCAAACTGTGAGATCATGACCTGAGCTGAAACCAAGAGTCAGATGTTTAACCTACTGGACCACACAGGTGCTCCTAGAAAACCTTTCAAACAACCTAGACTCCACAATGATTAATACTTTTCTCCAAACTCTTTCATTCAGAGGTAAAATAAGATGTCTTCATAATTGAAATTAATAAAGATTTTGCCCACCAAAAAAAAAAAGTTTGAATTTTACCATAACACAACAGTTGGAATAATTTCCGTTGAACCATTTCTTTCTCTTTCTTTTTTTTTTTTTTAAGTAATCTCTGTGCCTAATGTGGGACTTGAACTCACGTCTCCAAGGTCGAGACTCACATGCTCCACTGACTAAGCCAGCCAGGAACCCTTGTCCTGAACAGTTTTAAAGGTTACTAAAACAAATGGGTACAGGTTCCCTGAAACAAATATAAGCAAAATCTCTTCATCACAAATGCCGGAGTCTTTTTTGTTGTTGTTAACAACATTAAATTATCATTGAGGTTTGTGTGTAGCTAGAAATGATACAACAAAGAGGCAGATGGGAGGTTTACATACCTCCTTGGAGTGGATTTTGAAATTAAAGGTCTCCTCCTCCCAAATAGTCATCTTCTCCTCAAATCCTCCCCAAATCTCCTATTTGTATGTTTTAGTAGGTGAGAAGGGTGCCTACCTAGAGTAGGGAAGAAGATAAAACTGGGCCTTCCTAGGTGGGAGAGATAATTAAGTGGAGATTGGAAAAGAGAATTTTTAGCATGACAAGAGAAAATTCAAGAACATTCCTCCCTTAATGGAAGAAGCAGGTAGTCAAAAAACTTTTGATCATTTTTCTTCTGCATGCTTGCAAATACATATGCAATCAAGTAATGACTTTCTGGCAATGGAAACAGGAAACCCCTGATACACAAGGTTCTCTGTTCTATAAATCATATTGTCAGGAACAGAGCTGAATTAAGGGCAGGCCAGGCACACTTGCCTAGTACTGTTCTCTAAGAGGTACTAAGAGAGTCACAGAAACGTCACAAGGTGGAGCAACTTGGGTTTCCCATGTCCCTTGTTACAGATAAAGTATTGTGTTTGGACAAAACACACAGGAAGGGGGGGTGCTGAGCCACTCCGCTGCCCCCGACTTACAAGAAGGGTGGGCCAGGCAGCTGCCTGCTGGGTTCTACTGAGCAGAGTATTCAAGGCTAGCAGAGCTGACTGGCTTGAGACAGAAAATGAGACTTCCCCCTCCACTTGTCTCCTACACAGAGCTCGGACTCGTCAAAGTAAATGCGGGAGTTTGTCAAGAGTATGATTTTTAAAGGACCAGATCATGAGCAAGTCAAGATGCCCACAGTCCCTGTCTTACTTAATCCATCTGGGCTGCTCTAACCCAACAGCACACACTGGGTGGTTAATTAACAACAGAAATTTATCTCTCGCAGCTCTAGAGGTTAGCAAGTCTGACAACAACGTGGCAGCTTGGTCACATGTGGTGAGGGACCTCTTCCTGCATCTTAGCCAGCACCTTCTCTCTGTGTTCTGATATGGGGGACGGGGCTAGGGATCTCTCTGGGGTCCCTTTCCTAAGGCACTAAATCCTGCTCAGGAGAGCTCCACGCTCATGGCCTAAGCACCCCCCAACCCCAGGACCACACTTTCGAACACCATCACACAGGGCCTTACAATTTCTCCGTGAGTTTGGGGGGCACACACATTCAGACTATGGCAGTTTCCATCTGGGCCTGGTCACAAAATCACGCTAAGAGCAAAGCTGTGTTCTCCCGCCAACCATCCTCAGAAATGTCTGAGCCTTTAGGAGCTTTGTCCTCATGGTACCCATGGGAATGGAATGTTGGATGTATGTCCCAATCTTTAGAGGTAAAAGGTATAACTGAGCTTTCTTCCACGTGGGAACTGGTTGCTAGCAAAGGAGAAAGGGCTTTTAATTCAGTTGTCTCCTTCCCTCAGTGTCCATCTTGTTGATTCTCAGCATGTCTTTCATGGCTGGGCTGGCCTCAACTTCCCCAGGAAAGAATGAGGGTGCCCACCAAGTTCTCCAGTCTGGAGGGGCTTGCCCCACCTTCTATATTTTGTCCACTAGGAAAAGGAGAATACACACATTTGACTTTGAGGCTCCAAGTTGAGAACCGTTTTTTATCACCTCTTGGTCACAAGAATGACCATCTGAACATCCCTCCATTTGTTTCTGACCATTCCACAAGGGATCCTAACAGGAGCATAGCAGAAAATGCAGGGACATGCAAATCAGCCATTTCTGTTTCCTCCTTTGTGAAATGCAAGTAATGATAAAGACCAGACTTATGCTCAGAGTTGAATGAGGTAACATGATAGCTCACTCTTAAGAGTTCCAGCTGTGACACAAGAATGGGTTAAATTCTTTTAGATCGCCTTCTTGGGTTTCAGGAAAAACTCGCCAAGTTCCATGATAAAATCATGCTATTAAAGGATTGCTCTGATATGATCAAACATATTAAAATCACATATTTCATAATGTCTTTATGTTTGGTCTTTAATCTATCATGATGAGCTCATTGGGTCTAACGGTTCAGCTTTTTGAGTTTTGTGAATTAGAGCTAGGCTTTCACTGACCCTAATTTTTTAGGTTAATAGTACTTTTTATGAAAGCTGGTCATCTGACACATCGCGGGGATAAATGAACGCACTCACTTTACATTCTGCCAGTCGGCACCAGTAACTCTTTACAAAGGATCATTTTCATGATTCCTCCAACAGGATGTATGAGCCCTAACTCTAAATCTGTATGTATCTAATATCCATACATGCAGTTTTAGTATATGCACTTAATATGAACATGTATTTTCTTTTTGCCTTAAAAATGAATACTTTCGTCTTTGCAATAGCTACCTAAATGTTTCTTATACCAGCAGATTTCTTTTGTTGAAACAGAGCATCGGCTTTAATTCACCTCCCCTGGATTATTTTAAAAACACTAAATCACAAAATACTAAAGCAGGTTTCATTCCATCATGTTTCATGGTGGCTGTCTGTCTTAGTACTTTCGTAAGACTCCTTCAATCAATGAGAAGAGGTGAAGATAGCCATTAACTTGTTATTCCTAGCTATGACTATGCCCTCAATTCTTCAAGATTCCATAGGCAAAACGTTTATTCATCAATAAATTTTGGTACCATTCATTCTCTTGTAACAAGCTCCACATTATTTTTATACAATAGTAAATATTTATTTAACGGCTAGTATAGGGGCACCTGGGTGGCTCAGGTGCTTTGTTAGGCAGGCTGACCTTGGCATTGGGGTTATTATCCAAGAACTTGAACGTATAGATGGATTTGGCATCTCCAGCTTTGTGATAGAAGCCCTGAAAATAACCCTAATCACCTAGAGCCCGAAGGGTCTTTGGTACATGCTATATCCTCATTTCTTGTTGAGTTTACCAATTATTCAACTTCATGGATTTTAATTATTTTTTGGCAGACAAGAAATTGCAACTCTTGATCTCACCTCAGGTCTTGATCTGGGGATTTGGAGTTTAAGCTCCACATTGGGCTCCAGGCTGGGAACGGAGCCTACTTTGAATGAGTGAATGAATGCATACATACATACATACTAATACAGATTCACAAAAGATTTTCTCTAATGATAAACCTCCTAACATCATGTATTAATTTGGTCCAGCTTTACTTCACACCATCCTCCTAGTTATTTTTGCCTCTGGAATCACGATTCAAAAGGCCAAACATAAATATTAACAAACGATCGTGAATTCGTGTCACTCAATCAAGTGATAAGAATTTACTGAGCACCTACCATGTACAAGGCACTTAAAGAATATTGTGAAATATAAAGCAAGTCGTTTATGAGAACATCAAGATATATTTGCAGTTCCTTGTCTGCCAAAATAATTAACATCCATGAAGTTGAATACATGGCAAACTCAATAAGAAATGAGGATATAGCATGTATCAAAGACCCTTTGGGCTCTAGGTGATTAGGGTTATTTTCAGGGCTTCTATCACAAAGCTGGAGACGCCAAATCCATCTGTAGATTCAGGTTCTTGGAAGCAACCCCAGTGCCAAGGTCAGCTTGACCAGCAAAGCACCAGGATTCTGCACAGGAATGAACATGTTCTAATACTGAGGGGAATACACCTGGAAGGGTAACCAGATGATGGAATGATAATAAGACTAATATAATTTTGTTAAGAAATAGGCACCTAAGGGGCACCTGGACGTCTGACTTTTGATTTCAGCTCAGGTTATGAGCTCATGATTGGGGAGATCAAGCCCTGCATCGGGCTCTGTGCTCAGGAGATTCTCTCTCTCTCTCTCTCTTTCTCTCTCTCTCTCTCTGCCCCTCCGCACCCCTCAAAATAAATAAAGATGCATTTTATAAGTAAAAAAAAAAAAGAAATATGTACTCAAAAAATGCAAGACTGCAGGTGGTTTCTATCTCACGGTGGTTCATCTAAAATCTACCCCTGGTAACATTGGGGCTCCCTGGTGGCTCAGTCAGTTAAGCGTCTGCCTCTTGGTTTTGGCTCAGATCATGATCTCATGGTTTTGTGAATTTGAGCCCTGCATCAGACTCTGTGTTGATAGCGCAAAGCCTGCTTAGGATTCTCTCTCTCCCTCTCTCTGTGTCCCTCCCCCTGCTCCCACTGTCTCCGTCTCACTCAAAAATAAATAACATTAAATTTTTTTTAATTAAAATAAAAAATAAATCGATCCCTAGTAGTGTCAACAACCACTGAGGTGGCACAGATGATGACAAGATGATTTCACTAAGCCAGTCACGTTGGTGGGGTGGAGAAGAGGAACGAACACCCCTGTCCCTGATGCCCCTGTCCAGCTCCTTCCCCTCCAGAGCTATGAGGTGCTGTGGGGCCAGGTGGAGAATCCTGAGGGGTGCAGTGAACTCAGTTATTAAAGCTTTGGGAGAAGCAGAAAAAGGGAGTGATGAAGATTAGGCAGTAATGACCTACTTTTCACGCCAGCCATGAGGGCTCCTCAGTAGACTGTGAGCCCTGCACAGTAGAACGCTTTAGAACAAAGAGCGTGCAACGTGAATCTTGCACACACAGAGGCATTGGAAGCTTTAAAAATACCCAAATATACAATGGCCTCTTGTTTAATTATAGTAATTATTCATCAGGCTCCAGATGTTGAGAAAGAAAAAAAACTTTATCTTTTATGATCAGAAGCATGAATCCTTTCAAATGTGTGTGTCACCGAAATGGAATGTATCTCATCATCAACTTGCCGCTGAGAGAGTGCTGAATAAATAAGTGAAGCCAATCCAGATCCTTATTAAAAGGATTTGCTTCCAAAGGGAGAGAGAAATACCTTCCATTCAGAAGAAATCAGCCCTTAATTTCAGCCCTACCAAAAAGTCAGCAGTACATGGGGCATTCTGGCTGCATCAGGACTGGTTTTACAATGCTTAATCAAATTCTTGTCCAGAAGCCATGGATGGCTGTGCATTAATGGCGTGGTTGCTGCATTCTTCCCACTGTAATTGAGAGGCCCAGGAACCAAGGCCACCACTAAGTAGGTATGCTTGGAATTGGGGGGACGGGTTCTAAAAAGGGCAAGATAGCCTCCCAGAAAGCCAAGCCTGGAATTCTAGAGCTGAGGACTAATGCCTCAGACCCCACCAAACCCCAGAGGATTCAAGTAAAGGCAACAAACTTTTTTACCAGGGGCCCAAGCCATAGAATAATTGGACGTCAGCAACGGGAGCGTGGTAGGCAGCTTCCAACAGGGCACCCGTGATTTTCACTTCCCAATATTCAAGTTCCTCTTTCCACTATGCATAGGGCCCCCTCGCTCTGGTGGAAGCCAGCCACAGTGTCAATAAACCCTGGATGTGCCTGGGACGCCTGGTGGCTCAGTTGGTTGAGCATCTGACCCTTCCTATCAGCTCAGGTTGCGATCCTGAAGTCATGAGATTGAGCCCCGGGTTAGGTTCTGTGCTGAGTATGGAACCTGTTTGGGATACTCTCTCCTTCTCTCTCTGCCCCTCCCTCACTCACATTCTCTCTCCCACTCTCTCTCTCTCTCTCTCTCTCTCTCAAAATAAACAAACCTTTGAAAAACACAAAACACTGATGTGCCCAGTGGAGAAGACCATGTAGGGGGGAACTGAGGATATCTGCCCAGAGTGAGCACTCATATGCCGCAGGACTATGGATCCTTGTATCTCTCTAGTCTGAGTCTTGTCTTTGCTGACTAAAACCTCAGCCACTGTTGAACCCAAGGTCTTAACAGAATCTGGGCAAGAAGCACCCAGCAGGGCCACTCCCCTTCCCTGGCCCATAGAAGCTATGTGAGATGATGGTGATTGTTTTCCGCCAGGGAGTTTGGGGTTAACTGGTGACCTAGCAAGAGGAAACTATTGCATAATGTTATCTTCAACGGCTTGACTTTTACCTTGAAGCCTCTCTGTAAACAAAGCTATGCATTTCATTTCAGGCTCAGCTACAGGGTGTGCATGTGTGTGTGTGTGTGTGTGTGTGTGTGTGTGTGTGTGTGTGTGTGTGTTTGTATTGGTGGAATCCATTCAGCTATTAGTCTCCTCTAACCCACAAGGCAGAATTCAGCCCAAGGATGCCAAGGCATGTTGTATTTCCCCATTTCATGGGCTCTCACATTATAATATATACATCACATTTTATGTATTTTTTCTATCTGCATTTTGAAAGAAAATGATAGCTTCACCAATGAGGGAATTTCACTTATAAGATAGCTTTAGACTACCACCATGTTCAAGGTAATGTACCAAACTATAGTTTATGTTCATAGATATGGAGCACTCCTAGACCCTAACCTTGAAGAGCTTCCATTAGTGGAGACCAAAGTACATAAGGGTCCATAAAACTAAAGTTTCATTAAGAACATATAAGAAATGTGGACTCCTGGATGGCTCAGTCGGCTAAGCATCCGACTCTTGACTTGGGCTCCGGTCATGATCTTGCAATTCATGAGTTCGAATCCACAGTGTGTTCTATGCTGACAGCATAGAGCCTACTTGGGATTCTGTCTCCCACTCTCTCTGTCCCTCCCCTGCTCCAGTGTGCGGTCACTTGCGCACTCGCTCTCTCTCTCTCTCTCTCTCTCTCTCTCTCTCAAGAGGAATGGAGAGAGTCAGCTCAGAAGGAGCAGCAGCATGAACCCGGGTAGCCTCCAGGACCTGTAGACAAGGAAACCTCACAGGGTACGAAGCATGGACCGTAGTCTTGGATGCTGGGACGAGGCCCTGATATTTAACTGAGTTACCAGCAAGAGATACTAAAACACTGGGCAGACTGGAGTGGTTCATATCACAAACTGCGCTTCAAGAAAGTAATTGAATCTATGGGGAACAAGTTTTAAGAAGGAGAGTCTGAAAGCAACCCAGCCAGGAGGCGCTGGTCATAGTCTAGGCACAAGGCATGAGGCACAAGTGAGGGAGGGGCTGTGAGAAAGCCGAAGATGGGCACATGTGAAATGGTGGAATTTTGAAGACCTTACATGTGGTCACTAACAGGGTGACGGTGGGACATGGAAAGGGAGAGGCCAGGGCAGAAAAGGAGACAGAGGTGCTCCAGCCTGGGATAGGAACTGGGTTTTTAAGAGAGTCAGGGACTAAGAGAAACACTGAAAGCCTTCCAGTGAGACATCACACACCAAAAACAAAAGGAAAAAAGCAACTTGCCTTGCTTTTTTTTTGATAAATGAGCTTTCTACATAACCCCAATCTGACATCCCCAACTTACTTTGCAAGAGGTTTTTAAACAAACTCTTTGCCTGGCCATACCTCCATGAAATGGCTCAAGAAAATCATTCCCTAACCTAGTATTCTGACCCCACCTTCCAGGAACTCAGAGAGGGAAAATTAAAACCTACCGAACTCAGGGCATCTGGGGGGCTGAGTTGGTTAAGCCGTCAACTCATGGTTTCCACCGAGATCATGATCTCACGGTTCCGTGGGTTCAAGCCCCGCATCAGGCTCCGGAATGACGGTGCCAGAGCCTGCTTGGGATTCTCGGTCTCCCTCTCTGCCCCTCCCCCACTCACGCTGTCTCTGTCTCTATCGAAATAAAGAAATAAACTTTAAACAAAACGAAACAAAACTGTCGAACTCACTGGAAATCAGCTACTTGTGCTCCCTCTGATTTCAGTACGGTGCTTCCCTTGTACACCCTCAAAGCTGTGTGTTGAGCTTTGAACATTTCTCCACATCTCAAAGACAGAGTTCTTGTATCAAGGCCAAGGCCTTTACACAAAGGTAGAGTGTGAATCCAGGTCTTCTAGTTAGGCAAATGCAAAACCCAGTAGCCCATGTATACAGAAGCCAAATGTTTACTAAACATAATTTTTTTTGCAGATTATGAATGGCACCAGCTACAGTAGCATAGAAAAATAATGGTAAATAGCAACAAGGAACTGCGTGGCACCATTTTCAGCACCGTAGACACATTACCTCACTTGATTCTTACAATAACACTGGGAGGGGTGGAAATCAACATCTCAAGAGTCAAGATTTTTTTTGTTTTAATGCTTTCTTTACCTTTGAGAGAGAGAGAAAGAGACAATGCACGAGCTGGCAAGGGCACAAAGGGAGGGAGGCAGAGAATCTGAAGCAGGCTCCAGGCTCTGAGCTGTCAGTACAGAGCCCTCTGTGGGGCTCGAACCCACAAACCACGAGATCATGACCTGAACCCGACTCAAGAGATGGACGCTTAACCGACTGAGCCACCCGGGTGCCCCTCAAGAGCCAAGACTTGATATCAGGCAGCCTCAGAGCCTGGGCTTGTGAGCAGGGAGTCTCAACAGTTTTCCACAGACATCTCTGCAGTCATCACTCTATCTGCTTCCATTGCCGCTGTAACATATGACCACAAACCGAGCTGTTGACATGACACAACACCCTATCTCTCTGAGCCTTCTCCCCTAGTGACATTTCCCCATGACTCTGATCTCTTCTGCCTCCCCCTCTGCGTTTAAGGACCCCGGTGATATTAGGCCCACCAGGGACATCCAGCATCCTCTCATCCGAAGGTCAGCTGCTTAGCAGCCTTAATTCCCCTCTGCATTCACCTGATACATTCACAGTTCCCAGGGATCGTGAGGACATGAACAACTTGGGGGGCAGGGCGTGCAGGGGGAGTATTATTCTATCTACTCTACCCACTAATGCTCTACGTAAGGAATCTAAGAATTCAAGCATATTTAAAATGCTGGCAATCAGAACGATAAAACATAGAGAGGTGAGTGGGTGGATGAGAAGGGATTGTAGACAGAATGTGCCCGGTGCCTATGAGCAAAGGCAGACTCTTGAGATCCGCCTCCCCGTTCCAGACATTTGCCGACTCGCCCTACAACATCATCGTTCTTTCGAGGAGAGTCAACACAAATTAGCTTTCTCATACCACCTGCCTAGCAGCTCAGCTAGGAAAACTCAAAACCTGTACTACTCTTACTGTCCTCACTCATCGTCATTTTGGTAGCTTGCACGCAGCACACGTAACCCTTCCCAGAGCGGGCTCTCTGGGGCCATCCCGGCCAGGGGCCACTCCACAGGCACCCAGCCACGAGGACAGAAGGGTGCTCAGAGCACCCAGTGCACGGAGTGCAGGCAGGGAGACAATAACGGCGTCCAGGGGGTAGAGCAGGTGGGGTCACCCAGGCCAGGAAGGGAAGACTGCGCGGATGGAGAGGAGGAAGCAAGGCCTCGGGACCCATAGGTGGAAATGAACATGAGCTGCTCATGAGCTGCTGTTGAGTTTCTCTCAACGGCAGAGTCCAAGAGGCTGGAGCAGGGAAGGGTAAGAGGTCAGGCCCTAGGGGCCAGTGAGGTTGGGTCTCAAGGCCAGGCAGGGTGGCAGGTGTAGGTGGAAAGCCTGAATTCAAAGTCAAACTCCCAAGGAGCCAGTGGATGCTCTTGAGGAGGAGCTGAAATAAAGGCGCTGTTGACCGAGTATGAATGCGTATGTCAGTCTTCTCTACCGTGACATGGACAGAGTACCCACCCCGTAGGATGAAAAGGAGTAAAGAGCGAAGGAGCCAACCACTTAGCCAAGTGGTTAATATGTGGCCAGTGCTCAGGAAGTAAGACAGTGTGTAGGTACCAGAAACGCCAGTGATCCAAAGTACTTCATGCCCCCAAGTCCATTGTCTAGAGGTCAAAGGCATCTGGAAGGCTTCTGCAAACGGCCACAGCAGACTTGTCTCCAGGCCTGTGCTGCCTCTAGAGCTTTGCTGGGCGTGTGTAGATCCCACAGAGAGGCTCAGGCCCCCTCGCACGAGGCGGTGGGGAGCCTCTGTGGTGGAGAGGGAGGCAAGGCCCCTGGAGAAACCACAGACGGGGCAGCCGACAGGCTCCACGTGGAGCCAGGGCATCGGTGTCCTCATGCCGAGTGGGTGCCCCCACACTAGGCTTTCCACTGACTGCTGTTCTCACCCTGCTCTCCCCCAGCCGCCCTCGTGTTCACTCCCCACCCGTCTCCCTTGAAGTGAAACCCATCAGTTGTGCCTCTTGTATGCACCCCTTCTCCCTTCCTCTAACATTGCAGTGCAGGTTTATCGAGGGGTCTCACGAAGGCCACCAGGAGGGACTCTGCTGTCAGCGGTGGAAGTGGTTCAGTATTTTCACCATCTGGGTAGAGATGTGAAGGGCATGTTCAGCTAATCTTGGGATATTAGACCTTTTGCATTGCACTGATGTGGGAGGAACTAGCAACCCTCCCCTGGCAACTCTACCTAGAAAAGGAGCCGGAAGGCCCTTGAGAGAAAAGGGACCGGAACGTGTCTCCTCTTCCATAGAAGTGCAAAGGTACCAACACTGACCCTGCCTGAATTTCACCAAAATGTGTAAGACACAGGGCACAGCCTCTACCCGGGATCACCCTCACTTCTGACACCAACTACAAGTTCAGGAGATTCCCCTAACGGCCCTCCTGGTGGATCGTTCACTGGAAGGACTCAGAGAACTCACTGAGGGCTGCGATACCCACCGTGACAATGTATTACAGGCAAAGGAAGCAGGTCAAAATCTGCCAAAAGATGAAGCACATGTCACAGAGTGGGTCGAAGGGAGAGGGGTCTCAAACATGAAGCTTCTGCTGTCCCTTCCATGTGGAGACAGGGGGCATTACCTGCCCACCGTCAACAGGTGACAATGAGCACAGAGTAATGCCAACCAGGGAAAGTCAGGAAAACTTCCCCCCAAGCTTTGTTGATCACGGTTTTCCCTGAGGCTCCATTATGCAAGCTTGATTGTTTGACTACTTGCCCACACAGTGGACCTCCTTCACCAGGCTGATGGCCGACTAATACCACGTGACGGGAAGCCCCCACCCTAAGTCACATGGCTGGTCTGGCTGGTATGGCCAGCCACCCACCTTACCTCTACTCTGAGGCTAGTCCCCCTCCGAGATCTGATGAGTCAGTTCCTGCCCTAACCAGAGTCACTCCTACCACGTATGATATAGATTACCTCCCAGAAACTGAGGGCAAAGGCCAGACCTCTCTCTGGACAAAGTCAGGTCCTTTACCATTGCAGAGGCCATGAGATTCACAAAAGCCTCATTTATAAGAATGAAGGAGCTCCCTGTATTTCTTGTTGTCACTCCAGGAGGGATGCAGGTGGGCGGGCTATTGCGATCCACTGAAGACAAGACCGAAGTCGTCCGAGGGCAGGCCTGAGCAGCTCCCAGCCCGCACACCATCACCCCACCCCCAAAGCATGCTGTCAGGAAAGCCAGGGGCCAGGAATCTGAGACACATTCTCTAGAGGCTCAGAGTACAGCAGAGTTGTCTCATGGTAGGGGGAATGCCAGAGCACAGGGGAGAAACAAGGGAAAAACAGAGGGCTCATATACAAATTGGGAACAGTTCCTGTCTAAGCAGTGCCAACCAGGAGGGAGATGACACACATAAATCCTAGAGGATCCAGGATCAGGGAGGGTGAGTGCGGTCCTGCATCTTGGATGGGCAGGCACTTCTGGGTGTGAACGGAGATCCTATTTATAACTGTGCCAGAACAACAAGTGTAAATCAGATTATCCTAGACAACTTAGCGTGTTTGCCCAGTGTTAGGTGATGCCTGAGGATGCTAGTAAGCAGAGGCTGGCGAGCCAGTCTACACTTGGCACACCATTCATTCTGGTCCCACACTTGTCCTTCATCCTGAGCTGGATTTGGTCTCATCTCAGTAACAGCTGCAGTCAGACTAGGTGGAAGGGCCCAGGAGCTGTCCAAAAGTGAACGTCACTGAGGGCCGGGGTCTCAGGAGGGGTTGAGCAGAAAGCGCACATCGGAGCGAAAGTTCTTTGTTGAAAGCAGCGAGCCCTGACCTGTGTGGGAATCTGCCCCAAAACAAAAAGGACTGATCTTCAGCCATCATCCCGTATATAACCTTTCAGAATGACGAATTTACGTTTGTCTATTTTTTTTTTTAACATTTATTTATTTTTGAGACAGAGAGAGACAGAGCATGAACAGGGGAGGGTCAGAGAGAGGGAGACACAGAATCTGAAACAGGCTCCAGGTTCTGAGCTGTCAGCACAGAGTCCGACGCGGGGCTCGAACTCACTGATGGTGAGATCATGATCTCAGCCGAAGTCGGACGCTTAACCGACTGAGCCACCCAGGCGCCCCTAAGTTTGCCTATTTTGAGTGAGGTCCCCTGGACCATCAGCGTGGCTGACTGCACCCTCCAAGTGTTTGATGAGCCTAAGGCACCTCTGTAGGGCAGGCATAAACTGAATTGAAGAGAGCAATAGAGGACACAGGCACATAAACACAGCCAGGAAAATGCGTATGGGGCTACATACACAGCCCTAATGGGAAAAAAATGCTCTTTAACCACATTTACAAAATCTTACAGGAAAGGCAGGAAAACTGGATAGATTTGGAAAATGAGAGAGTTGCAGCACAAACCTTGGATAGGAGTTGGATTTTAGTGCTCGTTATGGCCCTAGATTATCCAGGCACTTACCCGGATTTTAGTCTTGGTTAATTTGCCAGGAGACATAGAAAACTCTAATAACAACAAACATTAGTGAGCACTTACTATTAACCCATTTAATTCTCCACACAAACCTAGAAGTCAATCTTTTTTACTCCCAGTTTACCAAAGAGGAAGCTGACACAGAGAGGTTGAGTAATCTGCCCAAGGTCACATAGCAATTTTATGTCAGAAGGTAAACTCAGCTCCAGAGCTTCCACTCTTAACTTTAGCATGTTCGTTTGTAAAATCGGGCAATTAGAGTAAATTATGTCCAGGCCCTTTTAGTTTGTTACAGCCTATGACTCTCTGGATTTAAGTTTAAGTAAAAAAAAAAAAAAAGGGGGGCGCCTGGGTGGCGCAGTCGGTTAAGCGTCCGACTTCAGCCAGGTCACGATCTCGCGGTCCGTGAGTTCGAGCCCCGAGTCGGGCTCTGGGCTGATGGCTCAGAGCCTGGAGCCTGTTTCCGATTCTGTGTCTCCCTCTCTCTCTGCCCCTCCCCCGTTCATGCTCTGTCTCTCCCTGTCCCAAAAATAAATAAACGTTGAAAAAAAAAAAATTAAAAAAAAAATTAGGTATACATAAAGGATCTAGTTTTCAGAGCCTTATACATATGTAATACTTAACACAAAAACTGGATTTACCGCATATATATTGCTCAACATTCTTTTTACAAAAGGTTAAACAAGGCCAAGAAGAGGATACTAAAATCTGTATGAAACCAAAGACCCCACATAGCCAAAACAATCTTGAGCAAGACAAACAAAGCTGGGGGATATCACAGTCCCAGATTTCAAGATATATTACAAAGCTGTAGTAATTAAAACAGCACGGTACCGGCACAAAAACAGACATAGAGATCAATGAAACAGAATACAGCCCAGAAATAAACTCACATGGTCAAATAATCCATGACAAAGG
The DNA here is from genome assembly GCF_018350155.1 of Leopardus geoffroyi. Lineage (NCBI taxonomy): Eukaryota > Metazoa > Chordata > Mammalia > Carnivora > Felidae > Leopardus > Leopardus geoffroyi. The sequence goes on from NC_059326.1 coordinate 102,239,939, forward strand.
AGGCAAAAATATACAACGGGAAGACAGTCTCTTCAACAACTTGTGCTGGAAAAACTGGGCAGCAACATGCAAAGGAGTGACACTGAACCAATTTTTTTGTATACCATACACAAAAATCAACTCCAAATGGATTGAAGACCTCAATGTGCACCTGAAATCATAAAAATCCTACAAGAGAGCACAGGCGGAAATTTCTCTGGCATCTGCCATAGCAACATTTTTGTGGATAGATCTTCTGAGACAAGGGAAAGTAAAGCCAAAATGAAGTATTGGGACTACATCAAAAGAGAAGCTTCTGCACCACCAAAGAAACAATCAACAAAACAAAAAGACAGCCTACTGAATGGGAGAAGATATTTGCAAATGATCTGGTAAGGGGTTAATATCCAAAATAAGTAAAGAACTTATACAACTCAACACCAAAAAACGAAAGAGACTAATGTTAAAGCGGGCAGAGAACCTGAACAGACATTTTTCCAAAGAAGATATACAGAAGGCCAACAGACTCATGAAAAGATACTCATTATCACTCATCATGAGGGAAATACAAAAAGAAACCACCACGAGAGGTCACCTTACACGTGTAAGAATGGCAAGAATGAAAAAGACAAGAAATAGTAAGTATTGGTAACAATGTGGGGAGAAAGGAACTCTCATGCATTGGTGATTACCATGCAAATTGGTCTAGCCACTGTGACAGTTTGGAATTTGCTCCAAAAGTTAAAATTATAGGGGTGCCTGCACGGCTCAATGGCCCACTTCAACTCAGATCATGATGTCATGGTTCATGAGTTCGAGCCCCAAGTCAGGCTTTGGGCTGACAGCGGGAGCCTGCTTGGGATTCTCTGTTTCCCTCTCTTTCTGCCTCTCCCCTGTTCGCATGCACCCTTTCTGTCTCACAAATAAACATTAAAAACAAAGTTAAAAATATCATTACTATATGAATCAGTAATTCTACTACTGGGTATTTACCCCCAAAACACAAAAACACTCGTTTGAAAACATACATGCCCTCCCCTGTTTATCGCAGCATTATTTGCAATAAGTCAAGATAGGGAAGCAACTCAAATGCTCATCCACGGATGAATCGACATAGTCATAAAAAAGGCTATGATCTTGCCATTCGCAACACAATGGATGAATCTAGAGGGCATAATGTTAAGTGAAACAATTCAAACAGAGAAAGACAAATACCCTATCATTTCATTCATACATGGAATTTAAGAAACAAAAGAAAAAAGACACACACAAAAATAGGCTGTCAGGTACAGAGAACAAATGGGTGGTTTCCAGAAAAGAGAGAGGTGGAAAAGAGAAATAAAGGAGTACAGTTACCGTGATGAGCGGGAGGAAATGTACAGAATTGTTGAATTGCTATACTGTACGCCTGAAACTAACACTGTAAGTAATTATACTTCAATTAAAAAAATGTCTTTAGGGGCGCCTGGGTGGCGCAGTCGGTTAAGCGTCCGACTTCAGCCAGGTCACGATCTCACAGTCCGGGAGTTCGAGCCCCGCGTCAGGCTCTGGGCTGATGGCTCAGAGCCTGGAGCCTGTTTCCGATTCTGTGTCTCCCTCTCTCTCTGCCCCTCCCCCGTTCATGCTCTGTCTCTCTCTGTCCCCCAAAAAATAAATAAACCTTGAAACGTTGAAAAAAAAATTTTTAAAAAATGTCTTTAAAAAATTTCTTAAAAATAAATACAGTGAAAAAGGCAAGAAGGTTAGCTATTGAAAAGTGTCATTTTTATTAGTCTGTAACGGCAGTTCTCTAGAGTCAAGTGGACAAAGACAGGGACATTCTTGTGCTATGGAGCCTTAAAACAAAGACACACACCTTCCAGAACATTAAAAACTTCAGGTTAATGTAAGCCTGTAGTTCAGGCAAGACTACACCTTTTCCAAACAAAAGGTAACTGATTGTAATATCTTGGTTTCCATTTGGCCCCCTTCCTTCAAATGGAAGGGAGAGAAAGGAACAGGTCCCACGACACCTGCACAGAATAGCCCAAGTGGGGATCCTTCAGGCCCAAGTTCCTCCCGGGGCCCTTTTCTCTCCGTAAGGCCCAGGGTCTCATCATGGGTGCCAGCCCCAACACCCTCTGCATGCACTCCTCACTACTCTTGCGATGCTGTCCTTTCCTCTTACGGGGAAAAACACGACCTGAAATGCACCAAGCATCACCACCAGGCAATGTTCCTGCCAGAACCACAACCCTAAGCTAAGAGGGCTATCACCCAGCACGTCAGTGACCTAGAGATGTACAGAGTATCACGGGATACGAGAAAAGGGGATCCTAAGCCTCTCTGGGGAAGTAAGGATCCAGAACAGGCTCCAAGAACAAGGGGATTTCCAAACCTAAAAGGGTTAGATGAGTCGATTCTCACTGAGGTGCTTCCGAGTGATCCTGACAGGAGACGTGGCTCACAGGTGGAGTGGAGACAGAACACAGGGATCGTTTGCCTTTGTCCCGTGGGACACAGGGAGTTACTGAGGGATTTTGTGGGAAACGGCCAACGTCAAATTTGTGTTTACAGAGGCCGCCTGGCTGATACACGGACCTGACAGTTCCCAGACCAGAAGCTAGCTAAGAGACACTGGCTAGGAGGGCACAGAATGTATAAATATTTAGAACATAAATTAAGGAGTATGTGTGATGTGGAAGGTGCAAATGGCAAAAACAAACAAACAAACAAACAAACCCAAAGATGCCCCTGGAGTTCTATCTTGGGTGACAAGATCATCAGATACTTATGTAGACCTCCAGCCTTCTGGAGTGTCCCTAATGCCCCCGTTCATGACTCCTTACCTCCGCAGAGGCTCCCATGTGCTAAGGTCTGACCCTACAGCATCTAGATGTCTATCTAGGTCTAGATTTACGTTTCATTAGTCTGTATTTTTTTATTGCTTTAATAAAGTAATAAAGTAATCCAACCAAAGTGGATTACTCTGTAATTTTAAAAAATACACGTACGTGGATGGGCACCTGCGTGGCTCAGTCGGTTTAGCGTCTGACTTCGGTTCCAGTCATCATCTCATGGTTCATGAGTTCGAGCCCCGCATCAGGCTTTGTGCCAGCAGCTCAGAGCCTGGAGCCTGCTTCCAATTCTGCGTCTCCCTCTCTCTCTGCCCCTCCCCTGCTCACGCTCTGTCTCTCAAAAATAAAAATTAAAAAAAAAAAAAGTTTTTAGTAATAAATTTAAAAAATAGACCTATGTTGAAAATACATTTACGAAATCTGTCTGAGGAGAATCCCAGTCTTCGTAGCTACTGCCACAGCCATCTACAGATGCCGTAAACGAAATTTTGACGCAATTTTTCTTAGCGCTCAGGATATCTTGAATAGAAAAGTCAGTTTGGAGACATTTGAGTTATCCAACAAGTATTTCTGGACCATTCTGGAGAAGGAGGCAAACTGTCAGCACCGGAACCAGGCATTTGTCATGTGGCCATTGGGAGATGCGTGGCTTACAATAGAACACACAGTATTTGGTAATTAAGATGATGTGCATTGACTCCTACCACTTATCTCTTTGGAAACATCCTCCTAAGAAAGATCAGAAAAATCACAGGGCTGAGCTGTCAAAAGGGTGTGGGGGGGGGAGGGGGCTGGGAGGAAGGACAGCAGGATGCAAGGGGATGTAAGGTAGACAGAGCGATTATAGTACAAGCAAGGCTTCTGCCTCTCCCCAGAGACCCTGGCTTTGACAGCAACTGGTCAAATGCAAAGGTATAAACAATCCCCGTTTCCTCTTGTAGAAGAATAAGTAAACAGTCTTTTCCAGAATGACAGCGGCCTGATGAATGAATGGAGGTCTGCTCTGTTTGTGAGAAATCTCAGGTGCAGAGAGGAGCATGCCCGTGCAGAGATGGGCTCCCAGCAGTCCCGAATATGGCTTGGGCCCCAGACAACAGTTTTCCGGGTGCCTCTCACGTGGACCCTGATGATGCTGGTTCAGGGCAGTGCCTGGTGACAGTGGAGACAAGGGGGTGGACTTTTTCCATTATCTCTTTAATCCCCAGCATCTATACTATTCCAGTGTTCAAGTCACCGCAAGGAGAATTTGGGGTCCTGTTTAAATTAGGGCTTGGGACTCTTTTTTCAAAAAAAAAAAAAAAAAAAGACAAGACTGAGGTTCTTATCATGGAAACGTTACTTTTAACCCAACACAGTTCCCAGCCAGGGGTAAAAGGAGATTATGTCTGATTCCTGAGTCCAGAAATCCAAGCCCATTTATGTTTACGTTTAAAATATGGGTGCAAAACACCCAGAAAATCAATGTTTTTCAATCTAAGGTGGAGGGAAAAAAGGAATTTGTTTGAGGAGGGTAGCAGTAACACCCACCCCCAAAAGCCAGGGACCAGAGCATTACAGCAGAAGTCATCCAATAACTACCTTGCAATGCAAATACAGTGACCTGAATGCCAGCAACTGTTTTGTGACTCTCCTGCCATGGCTACTCTGTAATTACTTATCCTTATAGAGTATACAGTCTTAAAGTAATTGAGAAAAATATGCAGAGAAGTCAAGGTAACACGGTGACATTGTGTCAGATCAATGGAGCAAGGAGTCAGTGTCCTAAATGGATTAAAATTAACTAAATTCAAAATCAAATTGGAATTCAGAGGAACGCTCGTTTTCCCCACTTTCGTAATGCCTTCCTATAAGCAGGTGTAGTTTTCATCCAGGTCGTTGATCTAGGACCAAAAAATTGTTAATTTCAGCCGCCTAAGGAGAATAAACCAATCTTTTTTGCCCTCCTTCCTAAACAAGATCATCTTTTTGAATGGCGTTTTCCACATGGGTTGGCTCCTGGGATGGGAAAAGAATTGGAAAATCCTTCGATTTCTGGTCAAAAGTATGCAATAAAAACCAAAAAAGCAGGAAGAGACTACCTTTTGCACCTGGGTTAGTAAGAGAAACCGATGTGACTGTTCCGTGTGCCCAGGTAGCTGAGAGATTTCCCTCTGTCAGGGGCCTCGAAGACTTCCTGTGGCCCCAGCAATCAGATGGAATGAAGGCTGGGGACCCTGGTAAACACAATGTAGCCAAGGGTCTTGGACTATTGACTGTGAATCCCAAGGAAGGTAAATGCGACTGACGCTCTCCCATGGGTGTAACCGGCCACCATCAGGCAGCCCAGCTGTGGAAGGCCTGACCAGCCAGAGTGAGGGTGACCTCCCAAGATGCCATCTGAGCCACATACAGAGAAGAGTCTGTCTATCATGTGAACACAGAGGGCATTGAGCCCAAAGCCTCACAGAGATTAAAAATAGCAGAGATTTTTATCTTCCATGAATATTTAATTCTCCTGAAAGCTCACCATCTGCATATCACAATGCCTCAATGCATGTGTGTGATTTTCTCTGCTGTCTTTCAAAAGAAAACAGACCATTTTGCTCTTCCTGTGATGCCTTGAAAGTTGCTTGAATGTGCATTGATCCCTTTGATCTCATGAGTGTGTGTATTTTAAAACAAAGTCAGCATGGCTGTTCTAATCTATTGGAGGTGTGGGGGGAGGGGGGGGAGTTGCAGAACAATGGGGGGAAACCGAGTCGGTTTCCATTGTTTTCCTGGTGGCCTGTATCACTATTCACCGACACTGTGAATGCTGTTTAATTTTTGCTGGTGTCTTTTTATCTTAAGCGTCATGTGAATTTTAAAAGCCTTCCATTGATATACAACCTACTGTGTATTACAATATCCCACCCGCCCTGTTGCACTGGAGAAGCCTACAGCTGCTGAAAGCTTAATTATGCATGCATGCATGCAAAGCCCAGATGTAGGACCGAGGGTGCCTCAATTGGCTTCAGTTCTCACTTGTTTCCGCGTACGCTGTGATTGGGCAGATCTCGATTTCTTAACCCATTTTGCAGCTTGACCATACACCTCTCTGCCTCAGTTTCCACCTCCATTTCACTCAGCTTCTTCAAGAAGGAGACCCTTGCCCATCTGAAGGGCCTTGGAGACCTGAGAAGGGTCACACTTGGCTTTAACACACCTTTTTACGTAGGTGGCAATTTTTAGAGACACAAAAATGACCTTATTCCCGATCAGATTTCCTTCAGGTGGTTGGAAGCTTGGGGAAAAAAAAAAAAAAAACAAGAAAGAAGAGTTAACCAGAACTGGGTGGAAACAAAGAAGGCTTAGAGCCAGGCTGCACAATGGAAAGGAATCTTAGGCATAAAGCTCACACCTGCTGAAAGAAGGTAAGGGAGACTAGCAAAAGGAGGTCTGTGAAGCATGCACCATCTATTCAGAGCCTTTTGTGAAGGGTTTTTCAGCCTACCTAAGTAATCTCAACCTTGAAGAACCAAGCCTCATCTCAGACCATGGAACTGGATACCGCACTGCGCTAAAAGTAGCCAAATTCGCCTTACCCCAAGTTCCTCTTCAATAAGAGATGGGCAGATAGAGTAACCCCCTCCTAGAGAATGGCCGCTGCTGGTTATACCCATGTGTGACGAACGGGGAGAAACACCAAGATTGTGTTTTAAATGGAACCTAAAACTAAATCATCAGATTAATCTCATTGGAGGCCATGAGCTAGTTTGTGCTCTTAAAGCTTAAAAAAAAAAAAAAAAAAAAAGTTCTAGAAATATATGGAAACTTCACGACTAAGCAAGAATCCATGACGGGATCATGAACCGTGACAACTTTAAGTAATAAAAATCTTTGGGTGACCATCGGGCATGCCATTAGATGATTTCCATTTGAAGCGTAGTTCTTAACAACTACTCTTTGCATTAGAGACACTCTACTCAGCAGGCCCCTTCTCCATTACTTCAGGTAGATTCTATTACTATTCCCATTCTACAGATGAGGACAGTGAGACCTAGGGAAGGAAACTTTCCCTACACCAATGGCTTCCATGTGGCAGAGCTCGGATTTGAAGGCAGTTGTCTCAGTCCCAAACTCATACACCTAAACAGCTACTGTATTTTGCCAACTTAAGAACATCAATTCAAATATTCACCCCAGCGTGTCCCTCAGATATAACACTAATGACCTACATCGCCTGTATACGAAGCACCCAACACTGTTATAAACTTATCACCATTACCCGGCGAGGGAGGGTGTATTTTTTTTTTTTCTTTTTGTGGCCCATTTTCCAGATGAGGATGCCACACTTAGCCACTCAGCTAAGGAGTTCTCAAAACCCTACAAGCTCCAGAATCACCCGGGAGGCTTGTGCAAACACGAATTGCTGACCGCTACCCACGATGTTTCCGACTCAGAAGGTCTGGGTTGGGACCGAAGAATTTGCCTTTCTAACATGTGAGGCCGAGGGTGGTGGTCTAGGCATGATATGCTGAGAACCACGAAACTAGGCTGTACTACTATTACTTATAAATAAGAGGTAGAATCTATCACCCCAGATCCTTCCCGTGTATGTTACATTTTCCAACCCTCCGCAGGCAGAGGTTATCCCCATTTCACAGCGGAGTAAAACTTGCTTTTGAAAAATTAGTTAACTTGCACGGGATCACACCAATGGTCGGCAGCACAGCCAGGTTCAAATTGGAGAGCTGAGCCTCAATGCTCAAGCTTTTCTCCCCACAATGTGCCTTATGCTCAACGCCAATGACCATTAACAATTACGATTCCCTGGAAAAGGCCCAACAGTGCCAGCGTCTTAATACGGAGCTTAGGAAAGAAAATTACTCGGTTCATGTTGGCAGTATTAAGAAAAACATTTAGGTCAAAATGTTAGAGACATTGTTTACTAGTGAAAAGTGACAGGGAGAAAAGATGGGTGGGGACTCAAATTTACGACTGTATAGACTTGTCACTTTAACTTTCTAAATTGGGTAGATCTCATCATTAGAATGGATTAAAAGATCACACTCTTGCTCACCTCTTAGGATCAAGTTAGCAGCAGTATCTAAATTATTAGTATCAGGGCGCCTGGGTGGCTCGGTCAGTTAGGCGTCCGACTTTGGCTCAGGTCATGATCTCACGGTTCATAAGTTCGAGCCCCACGTCCGGCTCTGTGTGACAGCTCAGACCCTGGAGACTGCTTCGGGTTCTGTGTCTCCCTCTCTCTCTGCCCCTCCCCCACTCACACTCTCTCTCTCTCCCTCTAAAACAAACATTAAAAAATTAAAAATAATTAGTATTAATGCACCCGAAGATGAGCGTGTGGCCACAGCCCAAAGAGCGCTAAAAAGTCCACGTGCAAGTCCAATGCTTTGTGTTTTATGCTGAAAAAGAGAAGAAAAGCAAACTGCCCAGGAGAGATTTTTATCTACCGTGTCACTAACATCTTCCCCCCCCCCAACTGTAAATTAAACTCATCAGCGTCACTTTTTATTTGCCTCCAGTGTGTCAGCATAACATGAATGGTAAGTCATGATTCACTAATATTTGAAGCAAAACTGCATTTTTGAAAATGCCATTTTATGCGACTTTGCAGAAAAGAACGACCAGACGAACATCCGGTTCATGGAAAGGGTTTGATTTTGGCTTCAAACCAACCGGCAAAGGAATTCCTACTCAGTCTCCCCCTCCTTGAAGATGTTATTGAACCTCTCTCTGAAGGTCAGCATCTCTCTGGAAAAGATCATGGCAATGCTCATGCCTACCACTTTGTACATTCTTTTATAGTATTTTTATATATTCAATAAATATATATGGATGGATGGGTGTGAGATATTGGATACAGGATACGGATATAGAGTTGTAACCCTTATTTTCTTCCTGCATCATGTTTTACACTTTTTCCCTTAATATTTCTTCCATATACATTTCTCTCCCTCATTATTTGCCTGGTCAATAACCATCTAATATAGGATTATGTTATTAGAAAATCACATACTTTTAATTTCCCCCTACTGGGCAGATTTGGGTTTTCCCTATAGGAAAACTGAAGAATGTCCTTTGTTTTTATAGAGTACATTTTTCTCATGTCTTTGGATCCCTTCCCTGTCTGGAAAGTAGCGGCAGTCATAGACCACATCCAAGAGAAGCATGGGAAGGAGCAATAAATTCTCAAATCCAAGTGAGACATACTTTGGCATATCAGAGCTTCCGTACAAGCTATGACATGGAGGACGAGGTCCTGTTTTGTGAATTCACGGGTGATGATTCTCTATCTACCTTGCCATTCTTCTCCAAGGAGGGTTTTTCTAAACCGGCCCCAGGCTCGGTTCACATGGGATGCTGTTCTCTTTGAGGGCAGATGCTACTCCAAATCAGGAAGTCACTCAGAATTAAGCCGGTCAGACACCAGCCTGACTAAAAGAGACACTGCTTGAAAAGATACAGTCACTACACTATCCATTCTACTGTACCTTGACCCTCATGTATCCTAGGCTGTCGGACACTATTAATAGAAGGTGTGGAACAGAACCTAAAAAAAAATGTCAAGCGCTGGGCTCCACAGTGGTTGGTAAGCTCTTGGTTGGATGCCCTTGAAGTGAGGACGGTCTACTTTTGTCAAAACCAAATTCATTGCTCCTGGAATGAGTATCTCCTAGCAGATGTCCAAGACTGACAAAGATGCCCCGGTAAGAGATCCACTTTAAGGGAAGAGGATGCCTAATACCCTCACGACGAGGTAAAGCCCAGCATGAAAAGCCATCCACTGTTTGCTCATTGTGGGGATAATGGGTCATAAGCTGTTGCTTATTGAGAAGTCAATGCAAATCAAATTTATACAAACTAGTAATGCACTCATTTAACAATTACTTGTTGGGGGCTTACTAGAGGCTTACACTGTTCTGGGGGATATAAACTGGGAATATAGCCACGAATAAAATACCAAGATGTATACCTTCATGAAGCTTATATTCTGCTGAGGTTTTAGGGAGGTTTGGAGGAAACAAGGAAAAACATTTTCAGTTCTTGAGAAGAAAATCTCCAATGTTTTCAACTCTAAGTAACTGACACTTTTCTTCATGTCCGACCTCATCAGCCACACAAATGATGGCCTCCCCAAGTCTCACCTGATGCCAATCACCCAGCCCTTTCCAAGGACCAGAAGCTTCCTACTTCCCAGAGCAGGCCATTGCATTTTTGTATATGCCAAAGCCATTAGAAATTCCGTTTTAAAAACTGATCAAAAATGTCCTTCGCCCCGGATTTCCCTCTGTACCTACGTAGTACCGTCCAATGATGAAAGGTGGAGATGTGCTCCCTGAGTTCCCGGTGAGTGGTAAGCCTCACCCGGAGAGCCTGGCTTCATTCCCGGGGCAGGAACAGAGAGAAGCCTATCTTTCTACCGTTCGGGGGGCAGCACTGGGGCCCCCAGGCTGCTACATCCTACAGGGGGTACTCGTTCATTTTATGTTTGATTCCTAAGACTCCTAATCTTGCCAACAAAAGCACTTTTTGTCTTGGGCCAATTTCAGAGACTTTAAACCACGATGAAGAGCGGTAGGGTAGGTACCCTCCTCGTGTAGGTAGTTTCCACAGTGTCTTTTTACGGCATCTAAGAGAATCATTTTTTATTGTGTAATGTACTTCGTGACAGTTTTGAAATGTGACCATTCAACGCTTCTATTTTAGGAGGGTGCATGGTAACCATAAAGAAACACACACACCCCCGTGCACACACATCATACAGACAGGGTCGATCAAGATTGAATCTCCCCCCTAGGATGAAAGGGAGAGATTTGTGTGGAAACAGGCAGGTCCCTGCCCCTAACGACTCCACAGTTAGAAGACTAAGCTTTATCTTTGCTTCAAAAGGCTGCAGTTCATTACTCTATCCATGTCAGAGACCAATAAAAAAGCACCAGGGAGAGTGATTTTGTGCTCCTCAAACACAAACAAATTTGTTTTCCACTCAGGATGAACACAAAGCTCCGTATCCACTAAATTAAGCACATTAACTATGACCCTTTCTCGGGCCACGTTTTACGAATACGAGACAGACAAGCAATTATAGACACACAACCGACGTGTAATATACATATAATCATTATTAGCCACCACACAGGAAGGTTAATTGTTGCCTCTCTGAACACTTCATCTGCGAGCGGTTGATAAATCCCACCCTGAATAGAAGTGGCTCGTATTTAGGTCACACAAAGTCATTGCCGTTTTTTAATTTAAACTGCGCACTAGATTAAAACACTAGAGTATTTCAGGGGGACACTTCTGAAGGAACAGCAATAGGCTGTCACTTGGCATAAAAAGTTTCCACAGCGCACCCCAGGGACATGTTAATCAAAGCTTTTTAATGGATTCAGTCTGATCTGTGACAGGCTTTGTTCCAGAGATGGCATTTGCTGGATCGAGCTCCGAGTTATCAATAAGACATAGTAATTGCGGGGAGTGATTGAGCCACATTTCTGGGCCCTCATGCCATCCCGCCCTTGTTTATTATCAGTTGAGGCGTAAGCGTCTCCCAGCAGAAACAGGACTAGTTTGTTCCTGTCATCTCCCAACACAGAAGGAAATTAAGCAACATCCATTTATTTAAAAACAACAAGGGGCACCTGGGTGGCTCAGGAGGCTGAGCGTCCGACTTCGGCTCAGGGCATGATCTCGCGGTTCGTGAGTTCGAGCCCCGCGTCGGGCTCTGTGGTGACAGCTGGCTCAGAGCCCGCTTCGGATTCTGTGTCTCCCCCTCTCTCTGCCCCTCCCCTGCCCGCACCCTGTCTCTCTCCCCCTCTCAAAAATAAGTAAACATTTTTACAAAAAAATTAAAAACAACGCACACCACCTGCTCCTTAAGTCTTTGTCTTAGACTTTTAAACCAGGGCTGGCAGTACATCTTGAACCCGATCAAATAAATCCATTTTAACCAGAGGCAGGTGTGGGCCCCTCCTCTGCGGGCTTGGGCCGGTTCTGCTGTAGCTCCTCCACGAAGTTCTTTATTATCACTCTGAAATCAAAGCAGCCACAGGCTAAACTAATGACAGAGGCTCACGCTGATCACCTATAGGGATAGCCAGCTTTTCAGCCACTTACGAGGGTTAACGCACGCCATCTGATGGGAAACATCTTGGTGCCTGTTCAAAACCAGTCGTGTCACAGGGGCCTAACAGTTGTTTTCCCTTAATAAGTCACAGTCCTCACTCCGGAAGATCAAAATCATTCCCTAGTAAGAGATGTCAAGGTGGGCGAGCCGAGGTTGGGGGAGAGAGTGTTCAAGAAGGAACCAGCCTCATTTAAGGAGCTTCTGTACCACACACGGCTGTCTTGAGCTCCCATGTCCCTGAGCTAAGGGGTCACCGCTAAAGATTCCCACACCTGGATAGCCAGTGTCAACACCTTAGAAAGCAAGGGGAAAACGATCAGACAGACACCTGCAGCTCGGTCTAAGCGGGTCTCATACTGTTCCTTGTGTGTTAACGTATATGCAGCGGTTACCGCAGTCCCCTGGGCAAGAGCTCGGGTAGATTTATCAGCCTTATGCGGCCCCGCTCTGAATCTACCTAGACACAAATTGTATGCCTTTCCGTGTCTTCGGCCAGGAAATAAAACTGCCTAGAGATACAAACAGGTGATATAACACTTCTGACATTATGACTCTTCGAACACTACCCCTCCCATTTCTCCATTACATGTCTCCCGAATCGAGTCCAAGCTCCTCCGTGAGCTCTGCAGGAGTAACGACAAACTCCTTTTTCAGTCTCGTTCCTTCTTCTGGGCAAATATTGTTCTCCTTTCGGCGGCCACCTGACGCGTCTTGCGATCCCATACCTCGGTCTTTGTGTTTAACATTCCTTCGGCCTGAAAGAGGTTTCCCCCTTTCCCCATTTAGAGAATGCCTGCTTAACCCTCAAGTCCCCACTCAAATGCCATCTCCCCAGCGAGGTCTGAATTAGCTGAGACAAGGGTCAGAGCCGCAGAGGTTGGGGCACAGGGTCATGGTACCAGGGACCTCTGCTGTCACAAAGCTTTAAGGAGACAACTCGGCTCCTAGCCCAGAGGTCATGTGTTCTCAGAACTCCAAGTGATGGCCTGTGTTTCCAAGCAAGGGTCAACCTTGAACGGTGATGGAAGAAGACTGAGAAAAGAAAAAAACTCACCTCGATTCTGCCGCTATGATGGCCAAGCACAGAACACAGGGAGGACGTCATCCAGGAAGCCATATGTCTCGTTGCAAGCTAGCAGCTAGGATGCAACCCTGGAAAAACCACATCCTGGGAGAGGGCACAGAACAGAGGCCTGCGATAGACGTGGCTCTGCCTCCCGACCCCCCTTTTCCTTTCTTGGGTTATTTGCCCCTTGATTAAATTCAAGAAGAGTGGTACTCAAACTGTAGATTAGAGTCATCTGGAAGACTTGCCAAACGGACTGAGGAACCGCCTCCCCACCCCTGCACAGCCTTTCTATCCAGGAGACCAGGGGAGGGGTGAGATTATTTGCATTTCCAACAATTCCCAGGTGATGCCCATGCCGATGGCCTTGCGGGAGAACAGGCTGGAAACCTCTACCTTAGGAAGCCACCCAATGCCGACTTCTCTCCTCCCTGGGGATTATGGCTTGCCGGGCACAGGAGAAGAGGCAAAGAGACTGGTGAGTGACGATTGCTAGGGGCCTAACTAGAAATGACAAGAGCTCAACTTAGGGAAGTGGCTGGAGGAATGGAGAGAGAAACGAGAAAGTGAGCATTTACTGATTAACTAGATGTGGAAGCGAGAGATTAAAAAAGAAAAAAAAAAAAAAATCAGAGGCGCCTGGCTGGCTCAGTTGGGCGTCTGACTTCAGCTCAGGTCCTGATCTCGCGGTCGGTGAGTTCGAGCCCCGTGTCGGGCTCTGTGCTGACAGCTCAGAGCCTGGAGCCCGTTTCGGATTCTGTGTCTCCCTCTCTCTCTGCCCCTCCCCCATGCGTGCTCTGTCTCTCTCAAAAATAAATAAACATTAAATTTTTTTTTTTAAAAAAATCAAGTGTGCACTTACATCTCAGGCTTCAGAAACTAAGAGACACGTGCCCAAGAGAAGGTGGTCTGTTTTACACGTAGAGGCGACTGGCGTTTGATAATTGGTGGGCGCAAGGGGACAATGAAGCTGAAAACTGCTACCAGAACCAAGCAGATAAATGCTACAGAAATACCTGTGAGGACATGTGAGCATGTAAGGTGGGAAGGTCCGGCTCACTGGACCAGAAGAGGAAAAACCCCAGTGAAAACGTGGGGCGGAGCGGCGGGGGTGGGGAACAAAAGCAATGAAGATCATTTGCAGGCAGGAAGTTAGGAAATTGGGTAGTTTCTTCCTGTCATTTCCTTGGCGAAACAGATCAAGTTCTGGGATTTGAGAGAAATTAGTAAGGAAAACAGAAGAGTCAACTGACTAGGGATAAGGAATATTGTTGAGTACGAGTGATACGTTTGCGGGACATCCCTCCAATCTGGGAGGTTCGTTTAAGCTGTACAACAATCACCCTACAAGCTTCCCACTGAATGTGAGCTCAAGGTCTCACGTCTGTTACATGATAGAGCCACGTTCTGAATCCAGGGGTAGTGATTTTCACAACAGGTAAATAGTTTCCGCTGGAAGACAGAGGCTCTCATTACCTAAGACGAGAGAAAACATGCCTGTCAGAGAGGAAGGGAGAGGATTTGGACTTTCTTCTGCCCTCTTCCCATAGGCGCTCAGAGCTTTCTATAGTCTACATGTTTGTGCCCCCTGCCAATTCCTACACCGAAATTGTAACTCACAAAGATGAGACCTCTGGGACCTGACCCAGTAATGAGGGTGGAACCCTGGGGAGGGGCATTCATGCTCTTAGAAAAGAGACCCCACAAAGCTTCCCCAGCCTCCTCTCCTGTGTCAGGGACATGGTGAGAAGTCTGCAGACTGGAGGAGGGCCCTCACTCAACCACAGTGGCACCTTGATTTCAGACCTCCAGACTCCAGAACCGTGAAAAGTAAATTTCTGGTGTTGATAAGCTGTCCAGCCTGTCCTACCTTCTTATAGCAGCCCAAATGGACAAAGACAGAGCCCCGGGGAAGAAGCTTTTCCCTGAATGTTTCTTATAGCCCCAATGCATGTACACCTTCCTCCCTCAGTGACTGCCTTAGTCACAACCTAGTAGTCTGAATAATTAACAAGCCACGGCTAGGGTGCCTCCGGTTCTGTCACCAGGTCTCGTAAAGGTCTCCAATCACAACACATTTTAACGGACATTTAAAGCTGAAGCAACAGAGCCCATGTGGGGAACCCTGTCCTTTCACAGAGGAAGAAGTTAAATCTCCCAAAAGGTAGAAATCATTTTGCTAGTCCGTTTCAGATTCAAAGCCAGTTCACATAACGGCCGCCGCTGTCTCAGAGAAAGGCCCCTTGCCACCACACACGGTCTCAGGAGCATGGAAATTCCTGCCATATTGGAAACGGCCATGGGGTGATCAAGCCCTGGTGTAGAAAAGCTTCCTGGACAAGTAACCTGAGAAGATAACACCCTCAGGAACACTCCCCTGGTCTCAGAACCATCCAGATCTGGTTTTGTGCATCTGTGAAAAAGCACTGATCTAAGAACAGATGCTTGATTCCCCAAAGTGCAGACAACACCCCTCCCCCAGCAACACACACACGTGCACAGGACAGTTGCATATTGACACACACTTCCACGCACATTCCCTTAAAACCTATGGAAGAGTGGTCGGGAACGGGCAAGAAAATGAAAAGCAATGTCTGTCAGTTTGACACAGCTCAGTGTGAGTCTCAACCTGTAAAGAAACTGGTATGGTGGGGCGCCTGGGTGGCGCAGTCAGTTAAGCGTCCGACTTCAGCCAGGTCACGATCTCGCCGTCCGTGAGTTCGAGCCCCGTGTCGGGCTCTGGGCTGATGGCTCAGAGCCTGGAGCCTGTTTCCGATTCTGTGTCTCCCTCTCTCTCTGCCCCTCCCCCGTTCATGCTCTGTCTCTCTCTGTCCCAAAAATAAATAAACGTTGAAAAAAAAAAAAAAAGAAACTGGTATGGAAATCAACAACGTGGGGTTATTTTTCCTTGCCGTCTTCAATCACATGGGCCTCTCTTGGAACGGTGGGGCCCCGACGGTGAGTGCTGCTCAGAGCATCTCACACACAGACACGTGTCTCTAATCCGTGCTCAGTATCTGTTCCCTGTTGAAGGGGGTTTTTACAGAAATCTCACATTTTGGTGAAAGGATGGTCAGCTCGTCTGAAACATTCCAAGTAGCCTCCATTAACACAACCGCCACCATCAGACTAGTAGATTCTTTCTTCTGAATCAATTCCTGAGCTTCAAGTCCACAGGAATAGCCTTACCTTGAACACTTTAAGGAGATTCCCAGCGACAGAATACTGCAGGGGAAAATGGTGCAATCCAATATCATTCTCATATTTTATTTTTTTTAATTTATTTATTTAATTTGGGAGGGGTCAGGAGGGGCAGAGACAGGGAGAAAAAGAGTCTCAAGTAGGCTCGGCGCTGTGAGTGCAGAGACCCATGTGGGGCTCGAACTCACAAACTGTGAGATGATGAGCTGAGCGGAAACCAAGAGTCAGACGCTCAGCCTACTGAGCCACCCAGGCTCCCCCCAGCGTCATGCTTCTATTTTAGATTCAGGTCCTCAAACCTCCAGCGGGAACTCTATTCCGCCAGCCAGCCTGTTCTTTTTTTCTCCTGGAGCCTCTCTCCCACTTCCCAAGATGGCTATTTTCATACCTCCTCTGCCCTCACCCCCAGCAGACAGCATTACCTCCTACTTCATGAAGAAAATAGAAATTAAACATAAACCCTTTATCTTAACCACCCCCAGCCCATAATCTCACTCCACTGTTCTTTCTCTGTGACCATTAAAGTCCCCCTATCACTCATGACCAGCCTCTTTGCTCTGGATGACTACCTCATCACTTCTCAAGGATTTCACTCCTTCGATCATCCTCTACCTCTCCTGTATCCTCAAACTCCCAGTTTCTGATGGGAAATTTCCATTCTAGTTGCTCCCTTGTTGAGATAAAGCGCGCGCGCGTGCACACACACACACACACACACACACACACACACACACCAAAATACCTCCTCTCCACAAGCTGCCCAGCCACTCTACTTCAAGGAAAATCCGCTGCAGAGGGGTCTCCGCCTCCTGTCTCACTTCCTCAGCCCCACCGATTCCCAACACAACACTCTGTCCTCCCAGCCCCATGCCTGCTGGAACTGTCCTTGTCAGATGGCCACTGATCTATCACCAAATGCAAAGGACATCCTTCTAGACCTTTCAGCCGTGCGCCAAATACAGATGTGTATTCCCTTATTCATTCTTGTCTTCTTTTGCCTTATATTCTCTCGAGGTTTCCCTCCTACCACACCAGATGCTCTTCTCCATCCGTTTTACTCACCGCTTCTACTCGGGCTGAGCCCAGGGGTTAGCCCTGGATCTCACTTCGCTCCCCACTGGTGATATATTCTTACGTGTGTTTCAAAATCATCTTTATGTTGATGACCCACAATTTTATACCCTCCGCCTGGACCTCCCCTCTGAACTCCAGACTTGTGATTCCACCTGTCTCCACTTGTATTTCCAATGGACGCTTTCAACTATGTCAATAATGGAACACTTGATGGCTCCCCTCAAAACTGTATCCTACTCCTTGAGCCTCTACCTGGTCTTTCTGTTTTGGTAGTAACACAGCTAGAATTTATTCAACATATACTATGTGCCAATAAGTAGGTCAGCTACTAATAACCCATTTAATGTTCACATCTGTGGAACAGATATTTCTTATTATCCCTATTTTATAGAGAAGAAAACCAAGGCACAGAGAGGTTAATTTTGCCAGGGTCACACAGCTAATAAGAATCTCAGATGGGATGAGGACCCGTGCATTCTAGCTTAATGGCCAACATTCTTAACCCATACGCTACAGTGTCCCCTTTCCAGAAACCTAAGAGGTTTATTAATGACTCTTTTTCCTGCAGCCCTACATCTAAATCTTCAGCAGGTCTGGTTAACTCCAGCTGTAAGAACCTGTATACTTCTCCCTATATCTTCCACCACCATTTTGGTCTTATGTAGCCCATGGTTACAGCCTTCTAAGTGACCTCGGCCACATCTTCCACCTCTCAGCCACTCACCACAGGGGGGCAAACATGACTTAAAATGGGAAAGATGTCCTATCACTGTCCCGTTTAAAACTGTCGAAGTCATCCTACTGCAGTTGGATGGAGCCCAGTGTCTTCACCATGCCCTGCAAGGCCCTGTATTTCTCTGAAACTTCATCACAAACCACTCTTCCCCAACTCATGACCTCCTTTCCCTGCCATAAATGTACACTATTTTTCATCCTTCACTCAGGGACTTTTTGCCCTTTGCCCTTTGGCCTTTGGCCTTTGCCCTTAGCCCTTTGCCCTCTGGAGTGCCCCAGCCCAACTGACTACCTCCTGTCCGCCATATATGCTCATCCTAGGACTATTCCTCAGAAACACTTCCTCTAAAGTAAGGCCCCAGGGGATGTGCTACCTTGTACAACTTACAATTATTTATTTTCCTTTTATGTGTTTTTGTGGGGTTTTATTTTGTCTAAATCTTTTCTTCCCCAAGAAGCTCCATGAGGCCTGAACCAGGTTTTTCTCGTTTTTTTTTTTTTACGATATTCCCGGTGTCCAGAATAGTGCTCAGCACAGGTGAGCCCTTCAATCAATCTTAATTAATTAATGTACTCCTTCTAGTTTCCTTAAGCATCTTAAAGGGGGCAGGAGTCCCAGCTGTTAAGGTACAATGGTTTCTCAAAGGGAAAGTGATGTTTGTGAACCACAAAAAATTTTGAAGTACTCGCTCCTGAAAGAGCTAAAGGGAAAAGGAAGAAAAAGAATTTCCTCAGACAAAGAGAAATGTAAATCGTTGAGAGAAGCTTAGCTTGGCAGAAAAAAAGAGAACCTGCGGTCACTTCATCTATCAGCGAATGGGGCCCACGGGATCCTCTTGACCTGCAAAGTGAATAAGAAATTGAGTTGAATAAAAACATTCAAACTTCTGGTCAAAAGAACCAAGATTATAAACTCTGTCATATAGGAACAAGATGAAAGCTAAGTAGTGTAGGATGAAAACGAGAGAAACGTGCCACCTAAACTGTTAGACTTTCTCAAAAAAGCATGAAATTGACTTTGTCCCCAAAGTTTCCGAGATTCTCCCCGAGAACAAGGGCATGCATTGCCGCCTATCAAGACATCCAGCTGATCCTTCCTAACAGGCAGCAAGGACAGCATGGCTGAAACACTGGATTCAACAATGACTTTGTTCAGTGGAATCCCGGGGCCGGTAAATTCAGGAAAGATGGCGTGAAGACGTAACAGGTTGCTCTCTTAGAGAACCCCATAGGTCTCAGCCACGGCCCTGGGCTCCCGTACCTATATGCTGTCTTCCAGCTTCTTTCTTACCACACTGTGCTTTCTGCTGCACACCCAAAACACTCCACTCATTCATTCATTCACTCATTCACTGATTCAGCTACTATATCTTCAGAGTCTATTCTGTCCCAAGCACTGTTCCAAGAGCTAAGGTGGGGATCAGGGGAGAAAATAGATGACTCTGCTCTCACAGAGCTTTCGACGTTCAGGGGATGATCAAGGTAAGTATGCTTATGACCCAAGAAACTAGGAGGTACATGGAGGAAATGAAACGGTAACAAAAGAAAAGGGGGGGTGGGGGCCCCTTGGGGGTAAAAACAGGGAACTGAGGGAGGTACCCAAGCTGGGGAGACAGAGGAGGTGTCTCTGAAAAGGCAGTGTTGATATGAGGAAGAAAAACACCAGGCTGCAAGTGCACCCACAGAGATTCAGATTTCGAGTGGGGCTCCTGAAGCTTCTTCCAGGCCCACATGTGCATTTCCTTGTTAAATCCACTTTGAGGAAGAACCCTGCTAATTCCGTGTAACCAGAATCCCCCACCCTCTATATTGGACCACCCTCCATATCTGATCGTATTCCTCATCCCGCCCCCGCCCCCCTCCTCCAGGAGATGTCTGACTACCTGGCCTGCCTTCAGTAAGAATCCTGTTAGGTCAGTTTAGCCAGAATGTCCCTCCCCCATGATGTTTCTTCTTAGTAATTTTCCATCCATTGACCCCCACCTGCTCTTTGGCTATGAATTTCCACTTGCCAATGCCACACTGGAGTTGAGCCCCATCTCTCTCCCCCGTTGTAAA